>NC_048419.1:4470145-4500532 GCF_013103735.1 Etheostoma cragini | reverse complement strand
TTTCGGTACATTTTTCAGACAGAAATTGACAAAATATACAGTATTTGTGCTGGATTCCAGCTTGCATGCATCATCTAAAACAAGCAACAGTGGATGGCTAACACAATCTAGTGCAGCAGTGACCCCTTGGCAAGGGCAGCCACACATTAAAAATAAACTGCCACAGGCGTCACTCAAGATGGAGCCTAAATCTCCCTGCACTCAACTCCCTCACCGTACTCCATCTGCCTGGCCACCAGATCAGCATAGACTACTTCCTTCACTGGTTCGCCAGTGAATGTGAACCCTGTTCCTTATTCATGTATAGACTTCTATTTATACATATTAAAATGATGGAAGATATATTCCTTCTAATCTAGACAAGCATTTTCCTCATCAAAAACTAAATCTAACGGGTGAAGTGTAAAGGCAACAAAATTAATGTCTGTGGTGATCTAGTGTGTGAAATCACAGACTTTGCACATGCAGGAATAGATATGTATTCCTGTCTTGTCCAGCGTGCGTTTTCTGAATCAGAGCGACAACCTGTTCAAAATCCATTTCCGCGGCGATGCAACAACTGTTTTATCTTTTCACGGAGCACACACAAAATGTAACACATGACGAGTCAATTGTCCCTCTGACTTCTGCTCGAGCTGCACAGGACCGGACACTTGCTTAAGACCTCGTCACTTCATCCTTCCAGCTGTAGTAGCACCAGAGGCTCTAGGTGTTAAGACTCATGACCCCATTGGTATCTTCTCGGCTGATCTGATTCACTCACTTCGACCGATATTATTGCAATTTTACTTGTAACACTCATGATTGGTAGTGGAAGTGAAGATGAATTGATTCAGTAGCATGGGCGACTTTCGTGCAAGACTTATGAAGATATCTAGAAGAAGCTTGTAAAAATGAAATGGTTGTGATGGCGTTGGCTCAGTAAACATCTGATGTGGTGTGCACATTTAAACACAGGTTCCAGGTTTTGTCAAAACAAAGTACAATTTAAAAGAAAATGTTACAGATCTCAAAAAACTATCAATAATAAATTAGATTGAGCTCATCTTGACTTAAATCCTTAACATATTGACAACCTGCCCTTAATTTCTTACTTAATTAACAGCATTGCACTCTGGAATCTAGACAAAGGCACAGACAAAACAATCAATTTAACATTCAGACAAAACATGTAACGTGACTCTATAGAAGGATTATACAGGTGGACTGTCCATTAATCTCATAATCTCCGTCCCTTTGTTCTGTCTGGTGTGGGTTGTAGGGAAAAGAGAGTCTGGCGGCCTGAGTTACATAACCTTGGGAGGGGAGTGGTCTTAGTCGTGAGTGACAATCCATGATGCAAGTCAGGTGGAGACTTGTTTTTTAACAAAGCTTGAAATGTAACCACTGTTACTGTTATCAGCAGACATTTTGAGAGTGCTTTGTTATTATGGAGACTAAACTTGTCTAGCTGATAAAGTTGCTCTGATATGACCTAAAAATCTATCACATTAAATGACAAGTGTAATGATAGCTGGTTTGCACTGATTATGACAGTACCCAAATCCTTTTTCTCACACAGTATGACACACTCTGTTACACCCCCCCCTTCCTCCACATACTCCAGGCGTAAACACTCAAACAGAGGGCACTACAGAACATCCTCTGCTACATGCCAGAGCTTGAATTAACTGTTGACATCTACAGCCTTAAGCAAGGAATTTGCCGCAAAATCCTAAAATTAAGGACAAAACCAGCATTACATCTGAGACTAGAGGACAGAGACTAGTTTAAAGTTCAATATTCAAATTGGAAACACTATACTGATTTAACATAAACTAACTTTTATAGCAACAAAATCTAGACAGGATTGAGCAAATGCATACACCCTGGTTAAAATATGCTTAAGCAGCTTTTACAATTCTCTGAAAATCTCCATTTTTAATATTGTAATCCAGTACTCATTGGTGACACAGACAGACATTAAAATCCATTTACTGGATCAATACGCTGCTCTTTACGAGTCTAGCTCTGTGCAGACAAAAGCAGTTCTCTGATTGTGAAGGGGGAAGATTTCAAAGTGATTTATGATGAAGCACAAAGGCTGGAAATGGAGCCAAAGTAGCACTGTACAAATAAATCCTGATGATGTATAATGAGAGCTTAATTGCATGCCTTTTCAAGACCACAAATCATTTGAGAGACAACACTCATGACATGGTTGAAGGGTGTTTCATCCTTTTTCTTTTTAAATATTCATTTTTACTATATGCTGATACAAATAGTTTGAAATGCCTAATATTGGCCGATAATATAGCCCAGCCCGATCTGCCAGCTCTGTGTGTCTCTAGTAAAGTGTAATAAAAAGTAGTATTTTGCACCCCAGTGTCCCGGTTTTATCATAGCTGGGTTGCACAACACTTTCAGCACCATGGACAGCACCAGTGCTGAAAATGTAGACCACTGGGGAGATGGGTAGTATAACAGCAATACTCATACATTCACTGTACATTCATAGCATAAATGAATGTACAGTAGCTGCACTGATTTATTTGTTTCGACCTACTTCTAATCTTTAAAACACAAGTTACCAGCAGACCTTCGGGCCTGTAGTAGTGCCTGTGTTGCTAAGTGCTGCTGAGATGAGTGCTATCCTTTGGTTCACCCCCTATCCAACATATGCTAGAACTATTTTGAATTGTGTTCCAAATTTAGCTGATTACTGCTTTTTTTTTTAATCATCTCTATACCATTTCTCATTTAACTCCGTTGTACTATTTGGACTGTTGTGGAGTATGAAATGCTGAATTCAAAAAGTCTGATGGACTTTTAATTGACACTTTAGCAGTACAAGTCTGTAATTAGAACAATAATATTGGCAAAGTAGACCGACCTGATGCCCGTAATTATAATGGGAATTGCTTCAGATCAAACACATTCACGGGTCCCTCATACATCTTTGTCCTGTGGGACTGCAGGCTGAAAGCCATGTGTGGTCACAGTGAAGAGCAGACCATGCAATTTGTCTCTGGGCTTTTACTAATCCTGACAAAGCTATTATTTCTCTACTTCTGCAATTAGAACTGCAGGCACAACTCCTTTATTTGGTTTCAATTTCTAGGAATTAGTACAGAGTGTTATCCAGAGAAACTGGGTCAAAATGTGTGTATGCAAGAGAATTTTAGAAAGAGGGAGACATAGAGAGAGAGAGAGAGGAAGCAGGGAAAGAGAGAGAGGGGGGGTCAGAGGTGTAGGGGGAGCGAGACGGAGAGAGAGAAATAGAGAGAAATAAAGCAAGTGTGTCACATTGCAGAAGTCATTTTGATAACTCTGCTTCAGTTTTCATCACCGACACAACAGAAAGACAGATTAAAAAGCTTTATTCAAACTAGCATGATCAGGCAGAACATTTAAGCCAAATAAGCAACATCAAAACTCGACAATTAACTAGACTTGTAATGAAAGCAAAACCATTCTCTCCCATTCTGTCTTTGATCCGCTGAGTGAGATGGAAGGTTTGATGCAACTCTCGAAGCATACTGTACAATCTGACTGGCAAATTAGCAGAGGAAAAACTGAGCTGTGTCCACACACATGAGAAATAACACACTGATACTATACCGAGCACAAGCACCTCCTGTGCAGTTTGATCACAGTGAATACAGAAGATATCAAAAAAGTCTACTGTATAAAAAACACAAAGTATAAAGCAGTTTAATTTACAGTAAATGCATTTACTGGTTCCCAGTAGAACATTCGCTCTGAAACCAAAAGACTCAGCCCCTATCCAACAATGCCTTTAGCTATCATGGTATTTTTATCGTTGGGATACTGTAACTGTAATTTGTAATATTGTATGACATGTTGTTATTTCATTCATCAACAGTCACATAGTATATCGTTAACAATGCAGAAGGCACGCAAGGAGCTCATCAAATGTGCAATTCATTCATTCTTTAAACACTGTTGGAATCAAACGGTTCAGGCATTGCTTGCACACATAACATGTACTCCACAGCAAGAGATCCCCCATTATGTGACAGCTTCAGTCTGACAGACAGACAGCCAGACAGCTGTGTTTATGTCTGATGAAGCCTGGTGTAACACCAACTCCAGGCAACAGTAGGAGAGGAAGAGCGAGAGGATAGATTTCACTGACTCAGAATATGTAGCTCGATACTTCTAAAATATTCTATTTTTACTGCATCACTGAGTGAGTTCTGCGATCGCATTTGGATCTGGTGCATATTTCAAAGTGCTGTCATCTGCTTATTACTTCTTATGCACCGTCTACGTGTTCAGCTGTTTTTATTTCCGGAGCCAGCACTAGAATACTGCAACTACGGTATAATCACGACACTTTGTTCTCCTTTTCTCCTTTCCCATATCCTAGCCTCGCCCAATTAGATTCTATCATTTAGCACCCTAATAAGTGGCCCTTATGACCTCCTTGTTTCTGAGAGATGAAAGTCCTGGGCTTTACAGTAGTGCAACAGCGCATCCTTTGAGGTCAAGAAAAGTACTCTAGTTTCAATTGTAACTTATATATAACTATTAAAACAACATCATATGCACCCAACTCCAAATATGCAACACAAAATGCCCTTCAAGAAGCTCACAAAAGCAGCATTAAAAGTTACATAAAATATCTATAAAAACATGGATATTCATAAAACAATACCTTGCCTGGACTTTATATTCCCTCGCGCCATGGCAAAGACTAATACATTTTAATATTCTTACTCTTATTAATACAAAATGTGTTTTTTTGTTAGATTTCCACTGTAATTGTATATTTTGATTGATTAATGTGTTTGCACTGTGCAATAAATGTATGCAGATTATATTTGTTTTGCCAGTTTTATCATTAGAATTAGATTAGGACATTATTAGCTTATAATTGTGAAAGTCAACTCTTGTTGTGGAATTGACATTTGACCCTGTTTTAAAAACTATTATGTTTGAATGTTTTACATACTGCCCACTGTTGCCCCAACCCCATTTTTGCGATATGAAAATTTGAACACACCTTCCCCCATGCACCCTCGCTCACTCACCCCATCAAGAGGAGACAGGCTGAAAGAGTGAATGCTAGATTTTGAACACAGTTCAGGAAATCCAATATTGCGGTGTAATTCTCCCCAAAACAGCCAGATAACGGTGTGCCCCGTCCATTATAACAGCACAGATGTCTGTAAAATATAAACTGTACACCTAATGACGGTGTTAAAAGTCTTTTTGCTTCTCTGACTCCATTATAATTTCTATTGAACTACAGTATCTACAATCAAATAAAAAGAGAAACAATGTATTTCCTGTTGTTTTTCTACATTTTGCAGTTTTCTTTTCTTTCATTCTTTTTTGTCCTTTTCACACAATCCTCACTGTTAAGTACATCAAATGTTTAAAAAAAATCTAAAATCAGATAAGTGATTATTTTATGGGCAAGTTACTGGCTGACAGTGTGACCCTTGCTGAACAGCAAGACTCATAAAACAGTAGAAATTATTATTTAAAAAAGATAAACACCAAGTGTAAAGGCTGAATCAGTGACATCACCAGCTACAGTTCAGTACTTACCAGATTTGCGGAAGAATCCCATTCACCCTGATTCGTATGTGTATTTGTGAATAGGCGTTATTTTAAGCTCTTGCTTAGAAAAGGTTGCATGATGGCGACTTAAGTATGTTGAGCTACTGATGGTTTCTAGCACTACAGCACACGGCGTAAACCCTGGAGAGAAGGCAAATTTGTCCACTGAGGTGTTTCAAAGCTTTAAGGAAGGAATGATTTACTATGTGAGGCAACTCTAGAAATGTTCAAATATCCTGCCATAAATGATTTCAATTTAATGTCAAATATTTTTAACATGTTGTAGAATCATGCAGCTCCATGCTTAAAAGAGAAGGTAGAAAGCTGAGGTGATCCGTGGTTGATGTTTGTATGGGGGATTTGGAGGAGCTGGAGAGAAAGAGCAAGTTGAAGCAGAGGGACTGAGGGAGGACAGTTGTTGTTCTTCTTTGTGAGTCACAGGAAGGAATTTCAGCCAGAGACTCCCATGAAGAGATGATTATATCATGGTAGTTCTCTTCTGGGTTCCTGCTAAAAGACAGAACATAGAATTAGAAAACACAGAAAGTCAACCTCGATATAAACTTATAGAAAGTCCTCACTCATGCAACAGTGGATTGTGACTGGTTACTGCCACCATCATTGACATGTCTTTGGGTTTCAGGGACATTTCAAATCAGGGGTAAATCAATAACTTGTTTCTATATTTTTTATTTCTTTCAAATCAGTGTTGAGGATTTAGATATATACATAGCTACAATGAAATATGACAAAGCAATTAACCATAATAGGGGTGTAATTAAAGCATGCACAAGCAGGCATCACAATGTGCTATTTGGTATTTGGTGGGCCAATTTTACAACTATAGAGGGACAATAAAAAGTACAGGTTCCATATTATTATAGGACAATTCATATAAATTTGAAACATGCCCTAACATAGCTCATGTGCAAGGATGTGGAGATAGTTGACACAGTCTGTGCTCTCAGGTATGTTACATGCTGAGAAACTATTCCAGACAAATCATTCCAAGATCCTTTTTTTTTTTTAAATATATATCTGTGCCATCACTTTGTCCTGAATCCCTGCCAATGTAGCCAGATGTGCAAAGCACAGGTCTGACCGGCAGCCAATTTTTTTCTAATCTCAGCTCTCAGTAAGCTCTTTTCGCACTTGAGAAACTGTCCAATTGCTCACAATAGCGTTGCACTGGAACAGATTGTTTGTATTTGTGAGAGACAGAGTCCGACCGAGGACAAATGGACATATTGTGCTCTATTTAATCAGGAAAATTTGTTGACCAACGCACCAAATATTTGCAATGGGAACTGTGATAGTTTATCAAACCAGATTTTTGAGCCAAACCAAGAATATATACCAAATAGGGAAGGATAGAAAGTGTTTAAATAGTTATAGTGGCTCTACAGATTGTAGTTAGCAACCAGCATACCTCCAGTTGTAGAATGGACTTCCTTTCATTTTGAGTACTTAAGAACAGAAAAAAGAGACAAGTTCAGTGCTACATGTGAAACTCAGACTCACACTTTCAATACATACACATCATACACAAATCTCTCTCTCTCTCTTTCTCTCTTTCTCTCTCCACATTAGGGCTGCACAATAACAGGGAAAAATGGGAATTGAAATGTAGTCAGTTCTGCATTTCTGCGGCTTTCACCATTCTGCTAAAATACAACAAATTGCTTGTTGAATTTAAAACAAAAGGAAAGTATTACCAAGATTAATTTATTAAACAAATTGAAGATTGAGTTGATTGTAAAAATGCCCCACTTTTACATTTTAAAATGTAGTTTTCTGTTGATATTTCCTTTCATCTAAAACAAAAAAATCTCTTAGTGTCTATTGGGCCTTACACAATATGTATATTGCGACAATTGATATTGTGGTGACAACAACAAAAAAAGGTCATATTATTTTGCAGCCCTACTCCACATGCACCTGTGCATTTATGCATATTCCTGTTGTTTAATCTTTCAGTGGATAACTGGTTCAGTTTAGTCTGCGGGTCCAGCTGTACAAAAGCAAACAACATCTGGAACTGTTTCAGCGGTTCTACATTGATTACAGTCTACTGTGTGCAGATGCCCCGCTGGAGACTCTGCAGACCCCCCGAGCATGATGCATCTCAGTACAGCCATATCTCTTGTCCTTGTAGAGAACCCCTCCATGTCTGGGCTTCTTTGAAGTACTCCCCCAGTTACACCCACTAGTTATGCTCTGATTGTGTGTTATGCAGCTGCAATAAATGACCTACATACTACATAAGACATCGAACAGTGGCACATTTTTAGTTTGGGGGGTATTTGTTTGGCCTAGTTATGCAATGAAAGTGTAAGATGGTTTTATGGTAGAAACACACTGATAACAAACATCAGCATGCCAATATTCTTAGTTGTAACTTTTTATCCCAGATTTCTTTTCTGTTGCCTTTGGACCATAGGTGCAATCCATTATGTATGTATATGTATGTATGTATGCATATATGTGTGTGTGTGTGTGTATATATTTGTGTGTGTGTGTGTGTGTGTGTGTGTATATATATATATATGTGTGTGTGTACTGTATGTGTATATATATATATATATATATGTATATATATATATATATACACATGTATGTATATATATATGTACGTGTATATGTTGGACCTAATGCAGTATTTTTCCAACATCAACCTCAATGATATTTTTTCCTATACTTGTTTTCATTTGCATCATATTTCAGGTGAATTTAAGACTATTCAATAACAAAATTGCCATCAGAGTGATACCATTCAATACACATACATAGGCCAGCCGTTAAATATAATAAACTATTACCAAATACTTCTTTGGTGTCAGCGTAAAAGTATTTCAAAGTACGTGTGAGAGTTACAGTCGTGGAAAATGTACTCAGATCCTTGATTCTTTTAGTAAATGTATTGTGAAAATTTACTTGAGTACTAATCAAAGTCATGCATTCAAATCCCAAAAAGTCCAAAAGTTTAGCAGCGAAAATACTTAAACGTATGAACAATAAAAGTACTTGTTTTGAAGAAAACGTGGCATCCGTAACTGACATTGTAAACTGTACATGTATGACATTATTGCACTGAATATGCATCAACGTGCAGTAGAATTTAATGTTGTAGCTGGTCGAGGCGGAACTAGTTTAACAACTTTATATCACAGACAGTATATTAAGAGCTTTTAATACAGTTGAGTAATTAGGAATTTGTCTGAGTCTGTGTGTCTCACGAGATAAATCAAAAAGATAATTTGACCATTTCAACGCTGAAAAAGTTATTTAAACAAACCATCTGACATGTTTAGAAGGCAAACATTACTACACATCTAAAACATGACAAGGGGTCTCACATAAAAACTGCTTTTTTGTAAGGGGTCACAAGCCAAACCACGGTTTTAACATTGCATTGTATTCTATGGGGAATCCACTTCTGGAGAGTTAAAACTGTGCACAATGAGATCTACTTGGAGACAATCTAATTACCAGTAGTTGCCCCAAAGTGTCTCTATGTTTAAAATAATGAATAACATGTGCATGAAGCAGAATGATTAATGGGACAATTGTCTTTCTAATTTTGCATGTGTGACCCATTTGAAATGTATGTATACCTATAAAAAAAGTGAGCTATTGTAGGAATCATTAAATAGTAAAGGCACTTTTTTAAACCACTATTAGCTGAAAGGCTTAAAAAAGTTTTGTCGTATTTACTGTGGATGCAAGCCAAAGTAAATTCGACACAACATGACATGTAGTAAGTTCCCAAACACCATTAACAACTACTAAGTTGTCCCACCAACATGTTCTGGTTCCCTCTGTGTTGTCTGTAAGCACCCAGCTACTTTTGTATTTATACATACCTCCAGTGTGGATGCTCTGGAGTCTGTGGTCTCACTCGGCCCTATGCTTCTGGGTATGCTGGACACAAAATACCCAGCTCCTTTAGGAATTATCGGCTGTCTCACGACCACTTTGCCCTTCCTGGTCTCTGCGAGGAACAAACTGTACCAGTAGGCATCGCTGGAGATCAGGGTGGAATCTGCGATGGTGGAGCTCCTCTGGCTGATCATGCTGTTCCTGCTGATCACACTGTTTCTGTTGGCTGGGGGCATCTTGATGGCCTTTGGTTTTGGTTTTTGACACTTCAGGACAATAATAACCAAGATGGTTATCAGTAGCAGAAAGGACACAGCCCCTAAACCGATTACTAAGTACAGGTTAAGGTCTGTGAAGACGTCATACTCTAGTGGCAACTCTGTGGTCTCAGAAAAGGACATGACGTGTTCCACTGTTGATATCTTGATGGTGACAGTGGCGGAGAGGGCAGGCTGACCGTTGTCTTTGGCGACTATCACTAGCCGCTGTTGTCTCGGGTCTCTGTAACTGAACATCCTTGTTGTCCGGATTTCACCATTGTACTGGTCCAGGCTGAAGAGGGTTGCGTCGCTGACCTGCAGAAGCTGATATGTGACCCTAGCATTCTGCTCCGAATCGGCATCGATGGCGATCACTTTGGCTATCAGGTGCCCCTTCTCCGTGGACCTGGGTATCACCTCCTCTACCACAGAGCCCTGCGCCCGCCACGGTGACACTATGAGAGGCGTGTTGTCATTTTGGTCCAGGATGATGATGTGAACTGTCACATTGCTGCTCAGCGGGGGAACACCAGAGTCTCTAGCTTCAATGTGGAAAAGAAACTCCCTCTCTCTCTCATAGTCAAAGGTCTTCAGGGCATAAAGATCACCATTCTCCGGGTTTATGGAGAACAGCATTGACATGGACGTGTTAACAATCTCCTTCTCCATTATGAAATAAACCAAGTACTGGTTCTCATTGAGATCTGGGTCAAACGCACTAAGAGATGTCAACAGCGCCCCTGGTAGATTGTTCTCCACAACATGGATTGTGTAGAACGACTGGGAGAAGGTGGGTGCGTTGTCATTGACATCCAGAATCTCTAAAGTGATGGTTTCGGTTTCAGATAAAGGCGGCGAGCCTTTGTCTGTCACCCTCAGCGAGATATCATATTTGCTTATTATCTCCCTGTCCAGTGGCTTTGAAACCAGCAGCTCAAAGTAACCCTCCGAGGATTTGTTCAGCAGGAACGGTAACGATTCTTGCTGACTCAAAGTGAGCTCCACTTGGCCGTTTGCTCCGGAGTCCCTGTCGCTGACACTGACCACAGCAATCAGGGTCCCCACAGAGACATCCTCGGTCAGTGCACTTTTCACAGACTTGATGGTCACCTCGGGATAGTTATCATTCAGATCTGTGACGGACACCATGACTTTACAGTGTCCTGACTTGGGGTTGGCCCCCCTGTCCTGAGCCTGTATGTGCATCTCAAAACTCGGACTCTCTTCATAGTCAATCACCCCCTTCACCTTGATCTCACCTGAGTTTGGATCAAGTGAGAAGAGCTCTTGGGTCTTCTCCGAGGTGTACAGTGTGTATGAATATATCAACTGAGCGTTTGTGCCTTCATCCAAGTCTGTTGCGTTTAAGGTCATGACCACTGTCCCTGCAGCCGAGCTCTCTGAAACATTGACTGCAAATACCGGCTGGCTGAACAGGGGGGCGTTGTCATTGATATCCAGGACGTTAATAACGATGCTGGCTGTGCCGGAGCGGGGAGGCACCCCTCCATCCACAGCGGTTAAAATTAAATTATGGACTGCATGCTCCTCCCGGTCCAAATGACCGTTCAGAACTAAATCGACATATTTGGAGCCATCGCTGCCAGTTTGTATGTCGATGTTGAAGTATTTGCTTTCGCTTAGATAGTAGGTTTTGATTGAGTTCGCCCCCACATCCGCATCCACAGCGTTTGTCAGTGAAAACCTCTCACCGGGAGGGGTTGCCTCCGATATGTCCAAGTGCATTGTCTTCCTGCGGAACACAGGCGCGTTGTCGTTAATGTCCAAGATCTCCAACTCGATGTTAAAAATGCGAATGGGCTTTTCAAGTATGACATCCATTTTCAGAAAGCACGAGGTTGTTTTAGTCATGCATATGCTTTCCCGGTCCATCCTTTCGCGTATTACCAGCTCCCCCGTTTCTTTGTTGATGTCAAGGTAATTTTTGCTGTGAATGACATCGAGCTTTGCTCCGCGCTGCACCAAACTGCGAACATCCAGACCCAAATCTGTGGCCAGATTGGCAACAAAGGAGCCCTCTTCCATCTCCTCCGGAATAGAGTAGCGATTGATGGAAAGCGCACATCCCCATAGTCCAAGAAATGTAAAAACAGTCGCGATCAAACGTGTCCGTAACGGTGCAATGACCCGCGCCATCATTGTGGTATTTGTAAATCTAGAAATAAAACAGATCCGTCCTTCCGATCAGGTTGTCTTGATGCAGGGAAACGCCGGTGTCATTCTTGCCTCCACCAGTTGTAGCTGTAGCTGCAATAGGCCATGCACAGTACAGTAGAGCTGGAGGAGCGGGGCTCTCACAGTGATGCTCTGCAGGGGCGTAGGCAGTATCTGTGTGGGCTGCTCTTTCGACCAGATTAAAGGGTGCACACCTATATGGAAAGTTTAAAGTGCTCTGTTATGCTCCTTTTCAGGTTCAAAATGCATTTTGAGGTTGTACCAGAATAGTACATTTACATGGTTTCATTTTCAAAAAGCACCATATTTTTGGTGTGCATTGCTGCAGCTCCTCTTTTCACCCTGTGTGTTGAGCTCTCTGTTTTAGCTACAGAGTGAGGCATCTCACTTCTGTTCCATCTTTGTTGGGAGTGGCACATGCGCAGCAGCTAGGTAAGGACTACTAGCCAGTCAGAAGCAGAGGATGAGGGCATGCCATGCTAGTAGCTAGGCAATCATTGTCACGAAAGTAAAGACTAGACTAGAGCTGTTTGGTGCATCAGTGTTTTCTGTTGAAACCATCTCGGTAAGTCCCTTTCGGGTGGACATTGGGCTTTTTCACTTTGTAAACCTATAACGTTCACAAAAAAGATATATAAAACAGTGAAGGAAAGGAGAAAAGCCAAAAAGCATAATATGAGCACTTTGATATCAGATTTTTCCAAAAAATTATCATTAAACAATTTGCGCAGCAGCTTATATTTCATGTTAACCTACAAATATAATGAAAAAAAGAACAGTTTGTGGATTAGATGTGATAACCAAGTAGACTAAGTTTAAAGGTATTATTATTTAAGCAAAATAGTGTCTGCTAGTTTTGAGTCATCCTGACTTTTTCTTTTGAAAGTTAGGAAAAATATCCCGCATGATTACATGATTATATTCTCATATAATTCCTTGGAAATTGGGTTTCATGGTTCGTTATTACAACATCTTAGTGGTGTCACAGTCACCCAGACAGCAAATGATATCACTATCCACACCGCCCCGACCCCACTTAACGCAAGAACCATGAAACATGTTTGAGATGAAACACATTCGACACTCCCATGACACGGATGTGGTTTAAAGAAATGTATACTATTCATTTATTTTGTTAAGCATTAATACCTTTCACCTTCTCTAGATGTTGTGTGGAGCTGTGTTTAAAAAAAATATTCTTGAAATGAACACCAGGATGAGTCTAGAATCTTATTTGAAGGTTACAACCCAAAAGTTACTATATGTGGATAATATTATATTTTTTTCATTGGTATGTTGCTTCATTCATATCTTTATGTATCCCTTTGGTGCTTTGCCTGTTGTCAATATTATGATATTAAAATATCATGAATGACGCTCCTGATGTATGGCTGATGGTGATGTACCTGGGCAAAATATTATTACGTTGTACTGCAATTCTGTGTTTAAAATATGGTATTTTTTAAAAATATATTAAGACATTTATAAACTTCTACATACACTTAAAGTTGTGTTTGGATGTCTCATCTCTGTCTGACAGAATACACTCACTCAGTCTAACATTATCAAACAAACAGATACTAGGCATGGAGTTTTTATTAGTGTTTTAAAATGCACCGAACACTATCCTAAGTAATAATGAGTAATTGCATTACATGTTTCTTTTGAGTGAGCTTCACATTGGGCACATGGATCATTCTGCATGGGTAGTGCTGTAGCCTACCTTAACTCCCTGTTATTAATTTGTGCTGTCTGTTGTATTTTAATGTGTCTGGTTTCCTAAACCAAAGAGATTGTATACTGACAAGATGGGCAGTGAGATGAGGATGGTGCTAAGCTTTCCTCTCCTTAAACTCCCTCTGGTGACAATATAGAGAATTACAGAAGGATCTGGACTTCACACCATTCACTCTTCGGACGCTATTATCTTTACAGTGTCCACTGCATAAAAAGGGATATGTTTAAACTAACTTACCTATTGGAAGTATCTACTTTGTCTGTATTGAAAAGGACATTCATGTGTCTATATGTCAGGAAAAAGCCGTTATTTAATAAGATTTAAAACCTTGAAATCTCCTCCCCGATCAAACGTTTTCTACTACACAAGAAATGTTTTGACATGATGTTGGGTCTTAATAACTCAAAACTTAACTAATTTAAACATTACATGAACAAAATACTCAACAAATCAGATTAAGTTGGCACAGAGGTTAATCTCTAGTTTGAAGGTTTCTCTTGTTGAAGAATGACCCAGTGGCCACATATGGCAGCAAGGCAACAATGCTTATTCCTATCTACTTCTAAATCCACATGTATTGATTTAAGTGACACTGACAAATCCTAAAGACATGCAGTAAAAAATGACTTAACAACAAGAGACAAGGCAATAACACCTCAACAGGCCCCTCATCACCTCCCTACACACTGTTTATAAAAGATATACATCTAAATCTATAAAATACCACCTGCCAAATACCCTGTGTTTAGAGCGGGAGAGAGAGGATACGGTAGAGATCCTGGCAAACATGAGGCATAAAAATGGCAATTTGGTGTGGTCTTGCATTTACTAAGCCTACTGTAAGTGTAGGGAGCAATTTCGGCATGATACATGTTAAAAGTCATATTACAATCCCTTTGTACAAACTAATTTAAATGTATTCAAATAAGAAAAATGTTGTCATTTTGTATATATATGCACACTAAATTATCAAACAATGGGTAGTAAAAGTGAAACATGTGGGAGACAATACGGAAATAAAATGGGGATTTCCAACATGCATACTGTGAACAGACACACTGTACATGGTGAGTATTTTCAAAAGAAGTATCTGTGAGCAAAAGGCACCCTCTAGTGGAAAAATATGGGTGACTCCTCTGCTCAACTCAAGTGGTGGAATTGTTGGGAGAGAAAAGAGGGAGATAAAGAGAAATGAGGCAACACAGATTGGGCTCGGAATAGATTTAACATGGCACCAAGACATATGTGCTTCTGCTTATTGCACATGGGACATATTATAACTGCTAATCTTGGCTGTTTTTTGGTTCTGGTTGTGATACAGTCAAAGATAAATCTTGGCTTGATGATCCGTCATTTTTGGCAGGATGTATTTGTGGGCCTGCTGTATCTGGATTTTTGTTTTTAATTCCTGATAGTATCTTAATTATAGGAACATTTACGCCTTTTTTTAATCAAGGTTTTATCCTTTTGACTCAGTCTTCAAAGTTAAAAATGAATCTGAAACTGGCCCTTGGAGCTTTTTGAACATGAAACAGTTCACTGAGGCAGCCGGGCCCATGCACAAGATTAACCCATTGGTCTTCAATTGCTCAGTTTGAGCTGCTGGATCTTGAAGATTGTCTCCAGAGTAGTAGGTTAAACTCTGGGTTTACTGACCACATCAAGAGAATAGGTTCACTGACACTCAGAGCCATAAATCACAACAACAGTTTATTCTTCCATAAGCTACATATATAGGTGTCCATGTCAGGAGGATGAGTGAGGATCCTCCTGACTAAGTCTGGGCTCTTCAATCTGGGTGACAATGGGTCAAATTGTGCAGTGCGGTTGATATTTGGTGTCTTGAGATATCAGCATCTTGACATAAAATGACTGCATTTGGGAGAAACTCTATTACAGAGCACCATACTGCGAGGTATTTTTAAAGCCAGTTAGCCAATCAGGCTCCTGCCACATTTTATTCCACGCTTTAAATGCTGTGAAATTGGATTTTGTTGTGTCAATCTGCACAAAACTGAATTGTAATTAACACAGTTTACACGGGCACATCCTCAATGTCGTCTTTTGAATGTGTCCAAAAAACTTCAGACTCACAAATGTACCTTTACTGCTTTCATGTTTTCAACATATTTATTTATTAACAATAAATTAATTATGTTATGCATTTCTACTTACAGTATATGTACGTTATGTTCAGTTATAGTACAATTATTTCAGATCCACATAAAAACAATTGCTCAGCACATCATTGAATAAGTATGGTAGTCCAAAAACAACAAAAACAGAGTTGAGGACAGATTTATTGATATTAATTTACACTGTACATAGACTATATACAGGGAAATTTGTCTAACTACCTGTGTAATCAAACTCAATGATGAATACAAATTTGAAATGCATAAAACCAGTGACTGCATCATGTCTGCAGTTGCTTGTGATCAAACAACCTGAGTGGTCCAACAGGCAATTGGATGTGGTGTGTCAGTGTAGCGCTCTACTGCACAGGCCCACTGAGTAAAATCCCAGCTGTGATGCTATTCCTTGTAAAACAATTCCTCAATGAACCCTGCTTGAAGGACATATTGCATGGTTACACTCATTTCAATGTCCGATGCTTTTGGCATCGGGTCTCTTTTCTATTGTATTACCGTCAGTGTTGGGCAAATTACTTCCAAAATGTAATACATTACCGATTACTAGTTACTGTCATTTGAGAATAATTAGTTATTTTACACTATTAATGTCTCTGAATTGTAATGCGTTGAACTACTTTTGCATTGCTTTTGATTTACTTTTACCAAAATAACAGCGGAAGTTTGACTTGGCAGCTAGCTTGTGACTTTCACCACTGGATCAATAAAATCTCCTCTCCATCCATCATTATTTATTATTTATAATATGTTTTTTAATTAACATGAATATGCAAAGTAAATACATCTATACAAAAGATAAGTAAAACGTACAATAGGCAAGTAGGCGAATGAAAATCCTCAATTAAAAGTACCTTACAGTTGTATTGAAGTACAGTATTGTTGTAAAATGTTTGCTTAAAGCACTTGCATAAGAAATTCATGTTGTTTAGTTTGAAACAGTTAACAGGAAATGGTCAATGATAGTGTGATTGAAACTCAATATTTACATGATTTACAGTATTAGATTAACATCTGATATGTGAAGGTATCCAACTTTGTTTAACAATAATTTAGTTTGATGGCGAACCATCACAGGAAGTGCTTTTATTTTGAAGTTGCCTACACCGAAGTTGTCTGTTGTGTACTCTTGCTAGCTTAACGAGTTGAACGTAAGACGCTAGATGCTAAACGTGTTCGTCTGCTCACTTTCTAGTTTGTAAAACCCAAACTGCAACACATTAAAGAGTAAATGGTAACAGTTACAGGCAAACGCTCACTCTCCACGGCTGTTAAAATGCTATTATATGTACGTGTAGCAAGCCTAAACGTGAATTCCCGACATGTTTCCGTCTGTCAGCAGGTTAGACACACTGCTGTCCGCGCTGACCGTCACCTGTTGGGACACAGATGTTGTCCATACCGTCTCTGGTTCTGGCTCTGACCACGGGAACAGCTCAAACAGTCCAAAAACTCAGAACAACCAAAACAACCAAACGGGAACGTTGTGTGGAGGTAGGCTATAGTGCAAGCGCAGGAGAACGTTACAGTTGGTTGGTTCTCTTAACAGTTCCCTCCGGGTTATAATTACGTTCCCCAAACGTTAGTTTTTGGTTTGGTTCAAACTAACCTTTAGAAAACCATAAACAAACGTTCCCTAAACGTTAGTTTTTGGTTTGGTTTGAACTAACCTTTAGAGAACCATAAACAAACGTTCCCTAAACGTTAGTTTTTGGTTTGGTTTGAACTAACCTTTAGAGAACCATCAACAAACGTTCCCTAAACATTATGTATTGGTTTTGTTCTAACTAACCTTTAGAGAACCATAAACTAACGTTCCCTAAACGGTAGTTTTTGGTTTGGTTCAAACTAACCTTTAGATAACCATAAACAAATGTTCCCTAAACGTTAGTTTTTAGTTTGGTTTGAACTAACCTTTAGAGAACCATAAACAAACGTTCCCTAAATGTTCTGTCGGGACATTTTGCTTCAATGCAGCGTACTGACTCCTGAAAATAATGTCCATCTCGCAAATGTATCTGTCTCTGCAGTCGAATACAGCGGCAGGAAATAACATGTGAACATTTTTCCTGTGAAGAAATGTTTTGTGATGTTGTTACTTAAAATAAATGTAACTCGTTCTACTAATCTGTAACGGGTATAATATTATCGAAATGTAATTAGTAAGGCGTTATATGCAGTACATTGCGTTACTTTTGTAACGAGTTCCTCCCAACACTCATTACCTTCACCATCTGTTGGCATTGCTTGTGCGTTGTGCCTGGACTGCATTCAGACTTGTGGACAAATGTCCTCTAACTAAATGCACCAGGAAGCATTGGGTGAAAAGCTTTGAGTTTAAGATACAATTGTAACTGCGACCCTGCGTCATTATCCAACCAAGATTTACAGCGTTTGTGAAAACTACTGCCCACTAACATTGTTGTATCAGTAATACAAGCATAAACTCTCTGTCTCGTAGGCCTACAGTTTGTTGGTTCACTACGTTGACACACAACATGTGTCCCTACAAGACTAAAACGTGTGTATACATTTAAGTAAGATACATGGACACCACTGGTGTAACACACTGTAAGTGGCTGACATTGAACACAACATTTACCTGAACTCACTGCTGCTGCAAATGAAAAGCCGTCCCTGTAATGCACCAGTTTACTGCATTTGTACAATACAACTTCATGATGGAGAAAATCATCACTTGGCTCTACTTGACTCAAAATATACTTCATTTTAGTATTTACAAAAAATAAAGAATATACTTGGGGAACGGAGTGTTATTTAATCCCAGCGGAAACAAAGGGAAATATAATCTGTCAGCCTCCAAGAAGCAAATTAGAATTTGAATGGAACTAGTTAATGGCTTCTATTATAAACAGAATATACAGTGTAGTTTATGTATCATTTGAACATGTCATTACTTACGATGAGACCATCATTGTTGTCAAAAGCTTGTTCATAGTTTGACGTGAATCTCTTTTTTTTCCCAAACGTAGAGAAAGTGTTGTACACATCCAGTTCTCCTCTGGGTGCCAGCTTCAGAGTGCTGTAGTCAGACGTGGTGCCAGGTATGTACACATTATGCTGGTAGTCTGGTGCTTTAGAATGAGGCTGAGTGTACTTGGGGGTCCATGAGTAGTGCGGAACTGCTCCCTCTTGAAAAGAAATCTTGCAGTCTGTAAAAAATGTGCATAAATTACAGTTTGTACCGGAAGATTATTTCTGCTAAGAGCTCCTATTTACATACGGTATACGGTGTTTTTAAAGGCATCTTCTTAATTTCAGCTTCTCGCAGGCACTTCAGTAATCCTCGTGTTGATGCATTAAACACCCCCATCCCCATCCCCACCCCCACCCTAGTTTTGGGTGTTGGTGTTATCTGCTATTCAGTTTACCGTTTTATATTCCAGAATAAATCCTCAGGCACAGAGACACTGGGAGAACTCCCAATCCACCCCCTTCTTTCATGTGACCAATAATGAGCCCCAATTGCATAGTTGCCACCTACCATTCATATGGTTTCCCCAAGTCCAGTACTGTGGTGCCACAGAGCAGGAAAACCCATTGGCTTCATATTTTTCTTCCCGAGTAAGAGTGCCCTCCATATTGGCTGAGCTATACCTGAGGAGATAAGGAGACAGCACACATATAAGTCTATAAGTGTGTGCACGTTTATGCATGTGTGTGTGTGTGTGTGTGTTTATTGTAAATGGCTCAACTATGTATTCACCTCTTGTATGCTAAGTTGCGTTGGTTCTTGGTCCAGGTCCAGTCCTTGTTTGAATACTTAAGCTGCACATTTGAAACATAACAAAAAAACATAGTGACCAGGGCAAGTAGAACAATTGCAATGCATGTATGTCCAGATGCAGTCATGTATGTAAAATGGCAAGGCTAAAGGCAACAGATATGGGAGATACTGTAAGTCATTGTGATTGACATATCTCTTTATATTTCATAAAAAAAGGCTAACAAAGTCAAGTTCTAGTGAAACAGCTGGACACAGTGAGAAGAGGGTACAGTGGCTTACTAATTATGTTTTATCAGACTATTAAAATAGATTACATTGTCTTTTACATGTCTTATATTGAAAAATAACAAACTAGGTTCTCCAATGCAACATTATAATGACAGAGAAGATGTCACATCTCCTAAAATGTGCAAAATCAGTTTGGAGCTAATCTGCTAATGTGACTGATGTGAGGTGTACTATTGGTGGATTTATACTGATGCTGGTGGCAAGGGCACGAATACAGCGGCAGTGTTAAGATCAAGACACAGCTCCAAGTCTGCGTCAACAAGTGGGGTTCTCTTTTATCCCCGCAACACCTTTTTATGTGTATGTCACACTCCTTCACACACGGTGGCAATTTACCAAGACTTCAGCACATGTTGTCAAAACATGTAGGTTGACTGAGGTTATGTTTTCCAAAGGATTACTTGAATATGAAATAAGGCGTAAGAAATAGGCATACCTTTTTGCTGTTTTTTATTCTCTATATATAACAAACCAGGGTTACATTAGTTGTGATATCATATATATACTCAACAAAAAAAGCAACGTCCAATATTTAGGACACTGTATTTAAAAATGTAATTTCATAAAAATCCAAATAACTTTACAGATCTTTATTGTAAAGGGATTAACCAATGTTCCCATGCTTGTTCAATGAACCCTAAACAATTAATGAATGCACCTGTGGGAAAGTCGTTAAGACACTAACAGCTTAGGCTGTAGGAAATTAAGGTCATAGTTATAAAAAAAATGAGGAAAGTAAAGAGACATTTCTACTAACTCTGAAAAACACAGGGTCCCTGCTTATCTGCATGAACATGCCTTAGGCATGCTGCAATGTCGGTACTGTGAGACGCCTAAGACAGCTCTACAGGGAGACAGGAAGGAAGCTGATTGTCCTCGCAGTGGAGGACTACGTGCAAAAACACCTGCACAGGATCGGTACATCACACCTGCGGGACAGGTGCAGGATGGCAACAACAACTGCAAGAACTGGCAAATGTGGAGCAGCATGCACCAGAGTACTTAATGCAGCTGGTTGCCACACTAGATACTAAGTCCAACTTTAGATTTTTCCTCCCCACCCCCCTTTGTTCAGGGACACGTTCCATTTATTTCACTCACGTGTTGAGTTTATGTCTTAGTTGTTGAATATTTTCAATGTTCGTAGGCTACAAATATTTAGTTAGGTTTGCTGAAAAATTAGGAGGAATTGAAAGTGACAGGATGTTTGTTTTTTGCATAGTATATATACACACACATTTTACAACCCTTCAAACAAATCGTTCTTCCAACATGAATTAATAAAACAGTAGATAGATTTTGAGAGAGCGCCCCCTAGTGTGTAAAATCCAGTTTCCCATTTGCCCGTGAGTCAACCTTTCTGTCATTTCTAATTAAAGTGAGACAGCCGGTCGACTAGTCAGTGGCCTGAGTGGTGGTTATAGTTTTGAGATAAGTGTTAATCTAAAAATGGATGATAATAGAAAGACCCACTCTGTTATGCTGATTTGTTTGAATGTATTTTAGTATGTTACCTCGTTTGGGGTTGCTGCTCTGTTGTTGGCCAGGTCGTTGCGGTCCAGCGCGCTCCAGCCTGAAGTGAGGTAATCTGTGCTCTTGGCGTTATTCTGCTGAACTGACATCACGGGACTGCACGGCTTGAGGAACATAAAGTCACTTTTGGACGATTCCGGTGTCAGACACATTTTGTAGCAATAGACCTGAGGAAGTGCGCCGTTGCCGTTTGTTGCCTCTGCGCAGCCGGACGCGCCTGTGGACATACACACGTTTAAGTTGGACTTTTTGAACACCTCTGAGCTGTCTGAGGCTTCAGAGCTGGAGCAGCAGCAACAACAGCCGAGAGTGGTGGGGAGGTTGGACTCTCCGCTGGACGCTCTGCCCTTCAGTCTCCGCACCGCAACCATGACAATAATAGCCACAAGAAATGTGAAGGAGACTGCGCCCAGAGACACGATTAAGTACAGGGTGAAGTTGGAGCTGTGATGCGGGCTTAGTGACATGTCACCCAAATCGGGCGGCGAATCTGGCAGGCTGTCAACCACTGACAGAATGATGGAAACAGTGGCCGAGAGGGGTGGCTGACCATTGTCCTTCACGAGAATGACCAATCGGTGCCTCGTGGGGTCTTTCTCCACCAAGTGGCGTATTGTTCTGATTTCGCCTGTGTACAGAGCAATGCTGAACAAGCTCGGGTCTGTCGCTTGGAGCATCTGATAAAAAAGTCGCGAGTTTTGACCTGCGTCCGCGTCAACCGCGCTGACTCTGGTGACAAGGTAGCCGGCGTCCACCGATCTGGGCACTGGTTCGTTGGGTGCTGTGCCGTTTTGCGGCACAGGTGACACAATTACAGGCGCATTGTCGTTCTGGTCCAAAATGAATATGTTCACTGAAACGTTGTTGTTCAGAGGCGGGAAACCGGCGTCTTGAGCTCGCACTGTGATCTGAAAGTTTTTAAGTTGTTCGTGGTCAAAGGATCGCAGCGCGTAAATGTTCCCGTTGTCCGAGTTTATGGAGACGTATGTGGACACGGGCATTCCCTGTACGTCACCGTCCAGTAAGGAATAGGAGAGATATGCATTTTGACCAGAATCTGGATCCAGTGCGGTCACCGAGCACATAGATGCTCCCGGCGCATTATTCTCAGTCAAATACACAGTATAGGAAGGCTGTTTGAAGTGAGGCGCGTTATCATTCACATCAGACACTTGGACCAAAATAGTTTTCCTAGTGAATAAAGGTGGGGAGCCCATGTCTCGGGCGGTAAGGGTGATGTTGTACTCTGCGACTGCCTCTCTGTCCAAAACATCACAAGTAACTAATGTATAGTAGTTCTTAAAGGATGAGTGGAGCTGGAATGGGACGTGATGGGGGATCTCGCAGTCCACATTCCCGTTTTCACCCGAGTCTTCGTCCATTACGCTGATGACGGCTATCACCGTTCCCGGGGGCGCGTCCTCCTGCACAGGTGTAGACACTGATGTCAGGATCACCTCTGGGAGGTTGTCGTTCGTATCCAAAACGTTCACCAGCACTTTACAGTGAACTGCCACAGCGGAGGGGCCCTTGTCTTTAGCCTGAACATAAATTTCATGCATCCTGGCTTTTTCATAGTCTATCACTCCTTTGACTTTGATTTCCCCTGTGCGCGAGTCTACGCTGAAGAGCTGGCGCACTTTGATGGGAGCGTGGCCACTGAAGGAGTAGGTGATGTCAGCATTGGGACCCTCGTCTAAATCGGACGCATTGAGTTTTATGACAACTGTTCCTTTAGGTGCGTTTTCAGCAAGCCTCACTCTGTAAAACGACTGATCAAACACGGGCGCGTTATCATTTGCATCCAAAACGGTGATATCAATTTGCGCAGTCCCGGATCTCTCCGGAGCGCCTCCATCCACCGCCGTTAGGACCATTTGGTGCGTACTCTGCTGCTCTCTGTCCAGTTGGTTTTGTAGGACCAGCTCTGCAAATTTGCTGCCATCACTGCGCGTTTGTATATCCAAAAGGAAATGCTCATTTACACTTAACAAATAGGTGCGGAGTGAGTTGGATCCGACGTCTAAATCCTGCGCGCTCTCAAGTGGGAAACGGGATCCTGGCGCAGCGGACTCCGATATGTCCAGATTAAACTCGGTCCACGGGAAACTAGGAGAGTTGTCGTTCACGTCCAGAATCTCCATCTCCACCCTGTACAGCTCTAGAGGGTTTTCTATGACCACTTGCAAGTGAAAAGAACAGGACAAACTCTGCTCGCATAGTTCTTCACGGTCAATTCTTTCATTGACAAATACAACTCCGTTTTCCAAATTGACCTCCACATATTGCTTCTTGGCACCTGAGACTATCCGGAACCTGCGCGCAGAGAGCTTGTCCAAATCCAAGCCCAGGTCCTCTGCAATATTGCCCACAAACGCTCCATGTTCCAGTTCCTCAGGGATTGAGTAGCGCAGCTGTCCCCGGACTGCATCCAAGAAGCAAGCCAACAACGCAAAACGGCAAACTAAAAGCCATTTCCCAAACAGTCTTTTCTTCGCCTCTTGTGTGTCCATCTATAGGCTAAAGCAATGCCGCAAACTCACACCAAGGACTGCGTATCTGGTGTACTCATAGAAGATGATTAAACTAGGATTGTGCAAAATACAGTCTGGAAAAAACTTGACATTGGTGGGACTGGAACAGCGACTGTCTGCCCAGAGAGAAAAGAGAGGAGAGAGAAAGGGGTGTGCAAGGGCTACTAGACCCAGCTCAGATTAGTGTGCGTGTGTGTGTTTGTTATTGGCCCTACTGTTCAAATAGGAGGGAAACGACATCTGCTTGGATAATCTGTCCGGCCTATAGCCCGATCAAATTCATGTAGCAGTCTCGAAGCTTTGACCACAGGTCAAACGCACCTGAATCCAATTCTTATCAGAGTGTTTCATCTTTTGATACTGATAGAGTTGACAATAATCGGATATAAACAACACTCCTGCAGCATATTCACTCAAATAAAAAAAAAAAACGGTTAAAAAGTTAAAGTTGTAAACTTTTAAATTCTCAATCAAGCTACTTTAATTAAAAAAAAATACATCACTTAATGAAGTGTTATCATAACTGCACAGGGTAGGAAAATGTAATTGAATTGTCTCTCTAGAGTTTTGGAATGAAATGATTCTATTAAGAACGTTTCAACAAACTCATTTTCAAAACAAACCGGGACTGTTAGAAGAAATCAGAGGAAAAGCCTTTCAGTTTTGTTTTGTTATTAGAGGAAGTCAGCGTTTCAGTTGAGTCTTACCAAGCTTAAAGACCTTACCAAATGAAAAAACAGAATGATAGAAGTCCTTCAGAAGTATACAGGGACTGCATTACAGCATTCCAATTAATTATACAAAATTACAGAAACAGTCTACATAGACTATATATACTCCAATTGGGAATATTATGTACAGTTTAGGTTTGAAGTTGTAAATTTTCCTCGGGAAAATTCAAATTCCCAGACATCGTCATAGTACTCTGGCAGGGATTGCATGTTTAATAAAACATATTTCCCAGCATATTTCACCATATTAATACACAGATAGAGCAGTTGTATCTATCTACCATCCACCTCAACGCATGCTCGACCCGTTTCCTCTGAAAAGCCCAGTTCCCCTGGTTAAAAGCTGAAAACACAATCTGTCTGCAGAAGTGAAGCAGCAGCAGATGGGGAGGTTTTCCACGGGCTCATGCTCTTTTTAATTAATGGAATGGAGATTAGAGGGCATTTTCCCTGGATCATTAGTGAACAGAGGAATTAAGACATTTTGTGAGGAATAATCCCAAGGCTATCCATGTGATGCATATGTGGTTTTCTCTCAGTGGTCATACTGACCTGCTTTTCACAGCCTAAGTGCACGGCATCACTTACACACTGCCGAAACTAAGTAGCTGGGATAAGGGGACACAACCACCACATTTAGGGATCAAAATACAATAGAGATTATCTCTCTGTCTCTCCCCCCTCTCTCTTGCACACACATAGTGTCACTCTCACTCTGCCTCTCTCTCCCTCCCTCATTCTCTAACTCAAGGGCAAAAGTAGAATATCAATCCCTTTGTCCTTAACTACTTTCCAGTTTTAAAACTGCAGGATTAGAGTAGGTTAGCCTATATTCTGCAGCTTTTAACACTTAATCGGTTTTAGTTGGAAGAGTGTTCTGCCTTCCACTCTAATGGCAGAATGTCTGTCCTGTTACATGTTCTGAGTGCATCTAATTATTTTTTATTTAACCTCTTGTGAACCATTGCAGATGCTCTGCACCACCTGGTATAAAGAGCCAACAGCAAACTGACAACGTTGACTTCTCACATGATTGACTGCTGGTAATGAGGGAAATTGTAGCATTTCTTGTCCTGTTTGTCTCGGCACGTAGCATACAAATACAACTTGTATATTCCTGTTATACTAATGACATGCTATGGGAACGGGTTGCTAAACAGAGACATGAAATAGTACGGGAATTGTTACACGCAGTGTGAATTTCAACCGTCTGGAGAACAGGAAAAGGGTGTGAATAGTAAAAAAGTCTTGTCTCAGTGTGAGAGTATGTGCATACATTCACATGTGGGTTGTTCAAGAAAGAAAGGGATAGTTTGAGTTTGTCAAATACACTCACTGGAACAGATAACATTAGCAGAAATAAAGGATTCCGGCTCCAAATTGGGTATTTCAACTGTAAACATAGATTTTAATTAATAAATTAAACAATTCAGCAGTCTGCAAAAAAATCCATTTAGATATTACCTTGTGCACATGGCTGATTGTGTTTATTATTAGTCTTTGATGCACCAGAAACATGTTGTTCTCATTTCCTTCAGAGTGCTGAATGAAAGGAATTAGAGGAGAAGACAAATGTAAAAGCCCATGTCCTCGATTTGTACTGAAATTATTATGGAGTCAGTATTTAGCATAATGTGCCCACACAAGTATTATCACCAACATTAAACTCACATTCTGTCTGCTATTGTTAAAGTATAGCTTTATAGTTGAGTCTACCCTTCTCCATGCCCCCTATAAATGTAGCAGCACATGGGATTTCATGAGGTCATCACTTGAGTTATTAAACTACACTCGCATGCCTGTTGAAACTTGATGTGGATGTCGGAGGACAGAGGGACAGCTGAGAGCACAGTTGTTATTGGAGTTGTCACATGGGAACATCCTGACAGTGAAAGTTGGCCTCAGAAAGCTATTGAGATCACCAGTGGATTCTTGTCTGGGCAACCCACAGTCACAGGAAAGTGAAAGGCAGAGGCAGTAAAAAATAACCTATTTTATTGTTTCCCTACTTACAAATTCATGTGTGCATGAGGCAGCCACCAGCAAACCAAACAATGCCATTATGACATGTTGTCATGGCATCACTTGTAAACACTCATGTCATGCATATTACACAAGGAAGCTGACAGTACCATATGAGAAGTTCATGCTGTATTTTAGCGTTTTACATTTCCTTTTTCTAAACTTATGGCGTAGTTCACGTCCTCTTACATCTTCAAAAACTACCTTACCATCTTATAACAATAGCCCCTTTGTAGAGGGTTTATGATATGTTATTTATGGCTTCATTAATGGTAAATTACCTTGCTTTATACATGACCCTTGCTTTGTCTTCCAGCTCTTTATTTACAAGTAATACACCCTGGAAATCAGTTACAGGACATCTGGACAAATATCAAAGTAATGTTATTATCATTGAAAATTACTTTAAGGGCATTTTAATGTCCTTAATAGATAACAGCAGTGGAGAGATGACTGAAAACGAAAAGAAAAAGAAATGCAACAAACCTTTTTTTAAGTATTTGTTAAACTTTTTATTTTCAGATAACTAAAATTCACCCTTGATTGAAAATTGTTATTAAAGTTTCTAACTGCAGAATAGATGATATATCAAACTGTTAGAGCCATTACCCTTCATTAATGACTTTTCAACAGTTATAACTTTGTTTATCACATTCTAGTCGTTATGGCTGCAGCCACACACTTCTTACTCTCACCCATCCATTCTGACCTCATCTGTTGCAAACAGTTTCTTCTGAGAAGCCAACAAAGAAATGGCTACATGTCATGCACACAACAGCAGTAAAATGAGGACACTTTTGCACATTAGGAAGAAAGTGGTTCTCCAAACGCACACTCAGAGATTACAGAGCAATTCAGGTCACTGCTGGATATGGAGAAACTAAACAATTACCAACAAGCAGATGTCACTGCACTACAACACACCATGCATCAATAAAGAGACTGCTCAGTCTGGGTAGCATGGTCTTCTTTCCCAAAAGAGTGTTGAAACAGCCAATTTGAGAAGCTTCTACTCTGTTGCTATGATCGTTACTTTTTCAGGAGGAGAGGAAGACTGCAGGCAGCAGTGGAGACGGCTTTTGTCTGAGTTCGACCTGCTTTGTTGACCTGCTGTAAAGGCTTGGCTTTTATATTTGAAGACTTTCAGCTATCATTATTTTGCTGTTCTAATCAAAGAAATCACAGATGTCATGTTACCATTTTCTCAAAATTATTTCCATACTATTTCTAACATTTGATTCTCCACGTTTTCTTCTTTCGTGACAAAAATGTGACATGGAAGGTTTCAAGACAAATATTTAGATATTTACATTGTAACAAAGCATGTGATAAAAAGAA
This sequence comes from Etheostoma cragini, assembly GCF_013103735.1. Classification (NCBI taxonomy): domain Eukaryota; kingdom Metazoa; phylum Chordata; class Actinopteri; order Perciformes; family Percidae; genus Etheostoma; species Etheostoma cragini. The sequence goes on along the minus strand of NC_048419.1, from coordinate 4,472,544 downwards.
AGCCTAGTACATGCTACACTTGTCAGTTTTGTGCTGTGTTTAAATTCCGTTATTATATCACTTACGTTTTTTATTATATTGTTCTGCCAGCTACACGGACTGAAACAGACCAGGCCATTTGCACACTACTGGGATGCAACGGTTGCAGCCTTTAAATCAGACGTGATGACATACGTGGTGGCTATGTCACATGTCTTTGGTGTGGGAGACATGGGTATGAATCCCACTGCGATACATCAACCTGTGCGTCCCTGAGCAAGACACTTAACCCCTAGTTGCTCCAGAGGCGTGCAACCTCTGACATATATAGCAATTACAAGTCGCTTTGGATGAAAGCGTCAGCTAAATGACATATGATGTTATGCAATCTGTGCAACCGTCATTGAACTGAACAGTTCCACTGAACACTGAACAGAACTTTAATGTCATCTTTGGACAGCTTGCAAATACTGTAGGACACTTAAGTCAGTTGGATTCATCTTGGGCCACAATTACCAGATGTTTTTGTAATCGATTAGCATCTCAGTTGTTTAGATTGCTTGATTAAGTGTATTCATTTATATTAAAAATATATAGTGAAATGCAAATCACATTTTCTCAGAGCCCAAGGTGACACTTATGCCAGTTTTGTGTAACCAACGGTCCAAAACCCAAGGATTTGTTCAATTTACAGTAATATGAAACAGGACTCAGCCTACATGGGGCGAACGCTCTTACTGGGTGAGCTAGAGACCGTCCCCTCATACTCTGCTTCTGACTGGCTAGTAGTCCTTACCTAGGTATTGTGCATGTGCAACTCTCAACAAAGATGGAACAAAAGGGAGATGTCTCAATCTGTAGCTAAAACAGAGAGCTCAACACAGCTGCAGCAATGTGCAGTACATCAAAAATATGGTGTTTTTTGCAATCAAATCATGTATACCTATTCTAGTACAATGTCAAAATATAATTATGAATCTGAAAATGACGATAATATAAGCACTTTAAAGTAAAATTATCAAAAGACCTTTCTCACAGAAGACATGTCACAGAAGGAAAAGCACAGGTGTAGATTTAATGTATTGTAACATTAATAATAGCTAAATTCCAGTTTCAGGGTCTTTTAAGTGTGCATACTGGCTGTCACACTATCATGGCTTAGAGCCATGCTTCCCCACCATGACAATTTAAAATGTCTGCTCTAGAATACCTATACAACTCTGTAGCAGTAGTCCATTACAAGTTAAAGTCCTGCATTCACAAGTGTGGAAGTATGGAAATATTAAATTCTACTTAAAATATCACATGCAAAAGGGAAAATGTGAATATATCATATCCCTGTTGCATTTATAAGTGGCCTTTTACTTTTGTAGTTGGTCAGTAAATGAACGGTTACACTAGGTAGTTAAATAGCACTGCATTGTATTTTGTTTGTAAAACCTATATCTTTAAAATAACTAGTAAACAGGCATACCTACCTAGATAAACACGGTGAAAAAGTGCAATATTTGCCTTGAAAATGTGAGCACAAAGTAATAAATCTAGTTCAAGCAGCTCAAGTGCAGTTTGTGTAACTCTAGCTATTTACATTACACCACTGGGATACAGTTTTGTTATTCGTTATGCAGTGGATTTATAAGCCAGAATGTGACACTGTTGACGCCCCCTCTTCTCAGGTGGCAATGCCCATAAACCACGCCGGATTCTGCGCGTGCGGGTTAGGTTTTCAATCCATTTGGTACCACAGTGCGCGCAAACCTTTCTTGCTTATAACACATATGAACAAAACTTTTCTTTTGTCGCAAGTTCTCACCACCATACATTTGCAAGAAGCGGGGCAGCGCCTAAAGATCCTGGACGGGGGCCCCAGTGAGGAAAAACAGCCGAGTTTGGAGTTCAACAATGCCAGCGAAGTTGCGGTCTCAGCGGCTAGCGCTAGCATAAACCAGGTCAGGCTACACAGGTTAACCCCCCTCCTAGCTTTCAAAAGGCGACTTCTGCTGCGCTACCGTACAACAACTGACGACCATAAGGTATTTTTAAGTCGACAAACCAAACCACGTTTATACACAGCAGCAGCCAGTCAGTCAGTTCATTACAATGCTCTAACGAGCGTCATTTTTGAGTGCAGGGCGCCAAACTGTCGAAGGTATCCCATCTCACATCTTTTCAACACTGCTCGAGCAGCAGAGGCTGACCTACAGTAACCCTCTCTGTAAAAAAAAAAGTGCTCTCTGGCTTTCATGACCTACTTTTCCCCGTGTGAATGTTTCTTTCCCCATACTTTTTCCTGCTGTTTACTAAACCTAGGCGAGCCGGTCCGTGCTTCACATGTGGAAGGCCCATTTTGTGCTGCTGAACCTTGAGAGAAACCTTACCCCCCTTGTGCACCAAAGGCCGGAAGGATATTAAGATATTAT
>NC_048419.1:4459804-4470045 GCF_013103735.1 Etheostoma cragini | reverse complement strand
TTACACATGGAAGTCAAGGTTTCATTCACATTTTAATGCAGATTGCACTTCCATAATGTCAGACAATCAATAATGTGCAATTTGTGACCAAGCATATCTAAGTAAAGTGTTTTCCATCTTGATTTTGTTTCTGCTGAGCTTTATCCCCTCAGCGACATAGCTTTCATGTCTCTGAAGTGTGACTTGCCTCTTTGACTCACCCATGCCAGTGCTAGAAAAGTGAACCAACCTTGATCAACACAGGGTATGGTTAGCTCGGACTACTAATGCAAATGCACACGCTCACATTTATGACACAAATGACTTCCTGTGCACTGACTGCAATAGCTGTTATGAACTGAATGTAATTGGCATAATGGTAACTTTCCAGCAATTGGTAATATATTATTGTGAAATACCGTACATGTTCTGGATTTAGACATGCCACAATCCATTACTCACTAGATAACTAAAGCATCGGATTCAGTCCACCTGTGAGTGATAGAAGACATATCCAGTGTTTCACTCGGGTAATATTGGACCATTCTGATGTAGGATTTTAAAATTAAAGGCTTAAATGTCCAATTAAAGCTATATTGAAATCCTTTTCAGGCTGTTAATTAAAGCAATATTTGAACAAATTTTCAGGCTACTCTAAAAAGGAATCCTCCTGTTAGGCCAGATTCATTCCACTCCATTATTATTAAACATTTAGTGTAATGGCAATGTTGGTTCACAGCATGCTACTGTGAAATCTTAACCACATCATCATAACATTATATGCTTTTAGCATGTTACATGGGTACTAAAGGACCCATAGAGGCATTTTCCCCTATCCTGGTAAACTGTATAAAACAAACATACATCCCTGTTTTGTATTCTGTCTTGGTCCTTTTATGTTAAGCAATGCCCTGGACGCCAATCTTATATAATAGCCACTCCATCAATTAATCATTTAGCGCTTGTGATAAGGGGGAAAACATCAGTGGGCTTTGAAGAAAATTGCATTTTGTGAGATGCCCTGGCTGTGAAAAAAAAGCTATACCTCCAAACAACAGGCTGATAAACCCTATCTTAAAACATTATAAAAACAACAGTTTGCAGACAAGCTTTGCTATAAAAAGGGTTCTTAAATTTTCTGTAAATATACTGCATAATAAAAACAAAAGATAAATAGTAAAATTAAAACATGAATCACAATGTACAATAGGCCTCCACAATTAATCGCGATCTCAATATACCCTGTTCACATTTTAATTTTAAAATAACTTTTTTTTTTTTTTTATTACCTTTATTCTCATTTGATTTTACGAGCCAGCTGCATAACAAACGCTACTACTTCTGTGAGTTTTAAACATAGCCTGTATAAACTAGGTTACAAAGCAGCTCCCAAGAAGCTGTGATGCTTCTCCCTTCCCTTCACTGAAACCTCTCTGCTAACAGACTTGTGGTGATGCCCGATGTGCTATAGGTGCCAAAAAAAAATCTATGTTTGGTACTAGGCTACCTATTGGTTTTGTTTTTGTCATGGTGCAAAAAACACTACACTTTGTGAGAAGAAAATTGTGACATCAATTCTCAGCTTATAAGCTTGCGTAGGTGGGAGGAGAGGCTTAAGTTCATTAAATCCCTACAGCTGACTATATGCTGCAGGACAGATGTGTAGATACATCTGCAGCGGGTGTGCAGTCAGTAATGGGCCCGCCCACTTTACTCGCTGGCCCGTCCAGCCAAGTTTGATCAAATTATGTTTTGTTGTCAAAAATATTCAAATGTATGTAAAGAAAATAATAATAATGATAGCATTACAAGTGCTGTAGTGTGTTTTTAATGTTTTCTCTTCTGATTCAAACAAAACTGTTTTAACCATAAAATAAGGATCAAACAACTTCGGAACGTAGTTGGTTACTATGGTAACAACAGGCTGTCTCTCGGGGCAGCCTTCAGCAGCTACCATTAGCTAGCTGGCTTTATAGACAGTGTACTATGGATGTGTTAAGCAGTGTACTGTTAAAAGTTAGCGCGACAACAATGTCCTCACTTTAATGGGGTACGGAAACTTTTCTCAGATGGAATAGAGTGTAAATAAGGACGAGCTTTTCTGCAGTATGTGCAGACATTTCCCCAGCGGAGCTGACAGCCTGTCAGCGAGAGAGGGGGCCCGCCCAGAGGTCACATTAAGTCAAACACTCATGCTTCTTGTGTTATTATTTAAGTAACCTAGTTTAGTATTTAGTAAGAAATGGTGAACACTGATGATGGCTTCTAGCTGAAAGACATTTGTGTTTTGCCCACATTAAATAAGAAGACAGTCCCCTGTCACTGCCGGGTACTCGATACACTGTCTAAGATTTGAAGCCTTTTCATTATATCTTTCATAATTCAAACAATGCTCGGCCGGAAGTTTTCATTCTTTGATTTTTTTTTTTACTGCTGGTAGCGCATTTTCTGCTCATTATCTTAGCCGTAGTCCTGAAGCAACAATGCTGTTATGATTGGACAAAGGATATGTTACATGTGTGATGTCTGTCTAATGTAGGCTAGTCTATGTCCTGCAGGATGTAAACGCCTTCTCTGCTGTTTGGGTTTATGTTTAGTTACCACTTTGTGCCATCTGCTGCCTCTGATTTGAGTAGTCCTGCACCAGAGTGCAGTGCCATTATGCCCGAGCCATTCACTGTGCTTTCCTTAAATTACATGCAGATGACACTGGGTCGCTACAAAATAACTGTACAGGCGTCAGACAGGTTCGTTATAACTCTGAGTTCTATTTATGTGGGAGACATCAGTTTAACAGAGATATTAATCCTGTGCCCCAGAGCCTCTTTTTTAACTTAAAAAAATTTCTTTTCATGAAGAAACATGATGGAACGATTTTCAATGTAAAATAGAGTACAATTAAGATAGGGTTGGATTGATACAATCATATTTACTGCTTAACCAAAACTTTTTTTTGTTGTTATTTGTTCATCACCATCGTACAAACAAATAAAAAATCACCATGTGCCTCTGGTTGCCAATTAGAGGTGTCTTGTGTTCAGGTGGGGCTGTTCTGCACCATCGTGTGGTTTCCTGAAGATGAGTCTTTTTCATTTGTTGAGCTTTCGTCATGCGTCACTAATTTGCACAACTGTTGAGACCAGTGATCTGACCGCATATGAGCATATTAAGTAGTCACCACACCCTCCCATCTACATTCTGCTTCTCCTATCCATTTTGCACTTTGCCCTGCCCATAACAGTAGGTGTGCTTGGAGATGCCCCCACACACACGAGCGCCCAATCCCTACCATCTTGAGCTTGTTGTTTTGCTAGCAAGATTAAAATGTAGCTCTGAGTCAGCGATATGCCTCGACTGAATAGAAGTAACCAATACACATTGAATTTAACAATCTTGAAGAAGAGATTTTAATTTAATATTTCATTTAATTAGAGATCAGTCATGTCTGGTTTACACCCAACCATCTGTGCAATGTTACTCATTCTGGCCCTTTTCTGTGCATACATTTTATTTGAACACTACTAAGGACTTTATCTCAATCATTCATTTTGGTTTTATCCACAAGGTCACCCCAGTGAGGAAGTCTCACTCTCTGTTGGCTTGACTTTCATGGTTTATATAATGAGCTTTTTATTATGTAATGTGTCTATAAAACACGACAAAAACATAGTTATAGTAAGTAGTTACTACTGCTTTTAATCTGGGATCATATCATGTTTTTAAAATATAATATAGTATGTAATATAAATGCATCTTTTCTGTCAAATGTAGTCTCATGACAGCTTTACACTTGGCTTAGATACCGTTAATATTGAAACAGACATCAGTCATGTACTGTAGGTGATTCATTTTTACTAGTATAATAGATGAGATGAAGTCTGTGTGTCTTAGGATGTAGGGGTTGTACTGCAATCCATAGTTTTATAAAGGGTGATTGCTCCTTTCACTCAGATGATCCTCCACCTTTGGATATCCCCTTGATTTATTGTCTTATTTCCCATCCTGTTGGGAAATGTGTATCCAGTTTTATTTATAAAGTCAAGTCAGTGTGACAGCTCGGTTATTTCTGTGAACCGGTCTGGGACCCATATGTTGTCCAATATGTGGTCACACACTCTTTAGTTGTTCTCTTCTGAAATTAAACTTGGTGAGTGCTAGTGCACAGACTAAAGGCCCAACACCAGAAAGTCCCTCAGTAGGGCTAAATGATAATGGGAAATAATCTAATTGGACCAATAATTTTATTGTGATTCAGTATATTTTTTAATTTTTAAGTTACATTTTTTTTTTAAGTTCCTTATCTTCTCTATTATTCACTATACACATTTTTGTGGTGTGCCTAGATCAGAAAGCATGCCATTAATAACCCATTAGTTTGGGTCCCCTATATGTCACATGCAGGCTAATTAGAACATAACGCTGTGGGACATCTGAGTATCTCCACCCATAGCCTGACGACTACCTTTGCAAGACAGTATGCCATTAAACATTAAAGCATGTAAACATGTTTTAGTAGAAACCCAAAATACAAGTATGAACCTGAAAGTAAACGTGATATAACTCCTTTATATGTTAATAAATACAATTTGGACAGTGTATTCTATATTCAGTTATACATATTTGAGGCTTTTCATGGAGCATAACATGGCTTTGTGGGTACAAGAGTCAGGCATTTGTTTCTACTGTTTGACATGCAGACTGTAAATGTGTTTCCGCGCACAATAATGGCCATAAGTTTTGCTCATTAGTATTCACAATATGAGCTTTGTCTTGCCCATGCACTGAATCCCTATTCAAACATGATAAACACTAAATATTATGAAAAATAAATATGAAGCTCTAGTGAATAACTTTTTTTAAATTAATTAACATACGAACATTCAAGCCAATGCCAAATGAGTTGATACAAAGCTAATTAAGCTCCACACAACTCTCTCTGTATTTCAGAACTATCAAAAAGAACAAATCTCAACACCTGACAGTGGCTCTGCTTCAACATCTAAACATCTTAACAGCAGTGATCCCTACCAGGTGGTACTGAATGTACTTGACACACTGGTAGTCGTCATACACAGCCTTTTGATGCTTTTTTTTTGTTCCCAAGTGTTGTATCTAAGGTAGCAAGGCACGTTCTGTACAGTACCTGACTCTGTCAAGCATCTTCTTGACAAAATAGGGCAAGTCAACTGACGTACTGTTCCTCTTTGACGCTCTGTTCCGACCCCTCTTTCTGTTTGGTATTCAGTTCCGCCGTGGTCATTTTCACACGGTACAACAGCAAGCATCAAAGCTTGCGCAATGCATTTAGCAAGTTCTTTAACTATTGTCACTTGCCTTTGTCACATGGAGGATAGGGCATCATGTGTGCACGTAAAGCCCATGGGGCAGGATGTTATCAACCCTCTGGTTGGTTAGATGGTGTAGCATTAAAAACAAAAAATATATTTTTTAATTGCAGATTTTGAATTTAAATAATTGTTCAACCCTATCCCACAGCAGTAACTATACATATATATATATATATATATATATATATATATATATACATATATATATATATATATATATATATATATATATATATATATATGTGTGTGTGTGTGTGTGTGTGTGTGTGTATGTATGTGTGTGGGTATAAGTTGAGTTATGTGAGCACTGTTATTGTCAATTTTACACTGTAAGAATTAAATATACACCGTCAATTTTGCTGTGCAAGATTCCCTTGACTAAGGTATGTTACCCACCCTGCTCATATGCACCTTGCTGTAGAGTTGTGGCCTGGCAGTAGTGAAAAAGTATAAGAATAATCTGTCAACTTTCTCCGAATAACTAAAGTTTAAAAATCTGTGCAGTGAGTGAAACATCATAATATGCTCCTCAGTTGACCACTAAGCAGCAAGTTGCAGACTAAAAGGAACTTGTGAATGAGACCCCTGTGTCTGTCTTTAGCTCATATGCCAGTCACCATTAATGCTTGTTGCACCAGCATGGCGTTTTCCTCTGCCTGACACTCACTTGTACTCAGTCTACCCTCAATTGCTGTCACTTGTGTCCTAAAGGCTGTCATCTCCACTTTGTGCTCCATTGCCACTGTGTCTTCTCCCCTGCTCTATTTTTCCCAGTTCAGTCAGGCTTGTGGCTGTTTGTCAGTAGAGGTTGATAGCCCAGTTATTTGCTTTAGCTGTCTGCTTCCCTGTTGCTCTGCCACTACATTCCAGCTCCAGTGAGACATTTCATTATCCATCAGCGCCTCAGAAATATAACATTTCTTACAGAACCTCATGCTCTTCGTCTTGCGTAATTATAACAAACTAGTGTCATCCTATGTTGAGACATCTATACAGCACTTAAAGGCATGCACACACACACATTGCTCAGGAAGATGTGCTTGTTTCTGAGTTGTAAATAATGGCAGTTAATTTCGGCTTTGGATTTTGGTCAAAGCCCCTTAATGTACTCCATAATTTGAAGTGATATCTGTCAAGAATGCAAGGCAACATGTTACCTGTAGAGGTCAGCATCTGTCTAATCTTTTTCTAGTGGAATATGGATATCATGTGAACAGAGGGTTATCTGTCTTTCCTTGGCTTAAAACAGTATTTTTACTGGGAAAACATTTCTCAACCATAATTCTAAATGTAGCATGTACAACAGTAACAATGGCTATTCCCTCTTCTTTGGTTACTGAATTCCAATGTATTTTTATTTCAATGCTATATTGTTGACTCTACTTGCAATACATGATTTCATAAATGATCGGTGGAAGAAAAACTGCGAGTAGGATTTGATACATAATACTCAGTTTAGGAAATAATGCTGTTGCAGCTTATCAAACATTTGTGCTTATGATTCAGCAATCTTGTTTTGGGTAATTACTTAAGACAATCAAAAATGTTCTTTGGCACAAAATAATGCTGAGTGTTATTTAATTAATATACTTGCTGGAATGAGAAAGACATAGATCATACAAAATATGATAACTCTCTTAACAAACAGTACATGTAGATTGTTGCCAACACTGTGATAGGTGAACAGCTTGAGTAAATATATATAAATCTTAAAGCAAGTATTTTGGATTATAGGTTTTTGTGCAGTTGCATTCTAAAATATGTAAGAGTTATGTGTCAGTTCTTGCCAGTGTCCATGTCATACCAATGCCATTTTCCAACATAGTGATTCAAAGGCTTGACAGTTATTAGGCAAAACTCGTCAAAACTAAAATGCCCTCTGGCAATTGACATTTCTCAGTTTAACATTCCTGATTAGTCATTAACATGTGTCATAAACTGTTTGAAACACTGTACAGTGTATATGTGTACATTCTGTATGACTTGGTTCTCCCAAAACATCTTTATTCACTTTTCTGTATTTGAAACAGTTGTGGGAGTGCGTCATCTGACCAATTATAATTAGCTGAAATACATTAATGTCAAAACATGCCAAAATGGATTCATATCTAAATCTGTAAATGTTCAATGCCTCAGGTGAACCCTGTAACATAGAAATTAATTACCACTCCTTGCAATTTAATTTGCTAATTCATTTGCACTAAAAAAGTGGCACATTTTCATGGCTAATTGCCCAACCAATAGTATATATTAAGTTGAAGGCCTAGATGAACATTACTTCAGCTAATCTACTGAGTATTTGGAACATCCCTTCTAGATACATACACAAATAGCACATTTGACACACATGTTTAATTGGAAAGGTCAGAGAGCTGGGTTGCCTCCACTGCTCGAGCAGCTTGGGCTCCAGTGCCTCGTTCAAAGGGACTCCATAGTAGTTCTGTGTATTGTAGATGCAATATCAGTCACCCTCTGGTTTTCAGCGTTGCACACCTACAGGTTGCTGCTACCAGAAATCAAAAGAGCATCCCTACCTCTGGGCCAACCTGCTGACCCAGTTTGCATCGCCAGTTGTCAGCAGGACATTGGTTTTGATATGTTGGTGAATAAAATGATAAACTTCCTTACCACTGGGTTATAAAGGACAAAGGTGTTGCATGGACTTCCCAGTAAACGCTGACAAGAGGATTTCATTCTTTTTATATGAATAACATAGCCTTGTACAAACAATTGCACAGAACTCTGACAAACTGCTGAGAAAGAATGCAAATTTTTCTGAAAGCACTGCTTTACATTGATGTACAGTAGTGGTGGGACTCCCTAAAGGCCTCACAATACGATATTATCACAATACAGTATTATTGCAATTTTAAACCCTCCCCCTTATATATGTAAATCCCCCTTTAAAGATGGCCCAACGATTAATTGCATTTGCAATCATATCGCGATATGTTAAAACGTGATTTCCAAGAATCGCGAGAGCAAATCAGTCTCCATGCCGAAGAGAAAGCATCAACTTGGCATAATAACGCTATGCCGTACCTTGAGCTGATTTTTGTCATTCAAACAACTCTTGAGTTGTAGTTCAAAACTTTTACAGACGTTTTAATAAAATGAAGGGTTTTATTCAGGCTTGAGTCCAATCATGCAGTTAATGTATACAGGCACGGATAACGGAAGGCTCGGTTAGTAACAATTAGCTCAGATTAGAGGTTGGCTCCAGTTAGCTAGCATATAAAGATATTGAGTGGAGTTAACCACCAGACTCTGATAAATGACGTTTGGGGAGCTTTCACAGCAGCGTGGCGGCGTAGCATGCTACTACTAATGTAACAATAGCCTCTGTGAGCAAGTTTAACGTCATGCACCCGGCATGCAACTAATTGAGGGGGAGGGGCTGGAGGCAGTGTGCACTGTAAAAAAAAGATATTGTTATTGTTATACTGTATTTTAACCAAAACAAATGTTATAGTTACATAGGCTATTTATAACCACTTTCACATCCATATTGTGCTACATTCCTATTATGTTGAAGTTGTATGTTGTACATACATACAGCTGCAACACAAGTTAATGAAAATTATCTGAAATAAATAGTGTAGGATATGTAGCTCTGTGAAAGCTCCTTCACTTGTTTTCAACAATAACTGATTAAAAGAGCAAGGGACAGAGGGGGCTTGCAATGGACGTACTCACAGAGTAATGGCTGACTCACTATGAATGTGTCCAGCAGCTCCGTCTCACACGCCATTACTCTACAAACTGAAGTTAGTTGCGTTCAATAACTTCTTCCGTGTTTTTCGCCGTGGCCGCTGCAGAGTTACCAGCAGAAACACTGGTACAAATACAGGTTTGTCTCTCATGCTTAACAATATACAGCTGTGTTAATAACAATTAAAACTGGACAAATGTCAGAAATGTGGACCGGCGCCGCTCTGAATCTGTTGCTGGGAGCCGTGACTGAGCACTGCTTTACAGAAGAAATGGGTCATGTTAACCAAAATTAAACCATATCGATATAAACAACATTGCTTTGTTTGTGGAGAGACAGCGGATGCAAGGACATTAGGTGCACCGTTGTGACCTAGAGGAAAAATGTCACTCGCACCCTAGAGCCCTGTGAGCTAACAGACGCTAACTAGCACCGACTAGCACTGGACACTGCTGTTGTCTGAATGACAACACAGACGGGACAAAATGTTGCGTTTACTGGTAAACCTTGAGACTGACGTATTACCGACTGCTATCTGTATCTATTTTCCTCACGTTACTCTATCCTCTGTGACTGTCTGCATCTAGAAACTAAGCTGTGCAATGCAGGGAACAACTTTGACTGGAACATGATCAGACAGTGGTTTACGGAGCGGTAGATGGGCTTTGCAAAAAGCTTGGACCGTTCTATAACCGAATGATGCATTTAAAATATTGCTCGATTATGCAAATTTGATCGTGGGAAGCCAAAATCGTGATCGTGATTAAAGTTCAATTAATTGTGCAGCCCTAAAAAAGACGAATTAAAAAACATTGATCTTAATGCCTTAATTACATTTTTTTTTTAATGAAAATCCAACCTTTGAAGGACAACAATTTTCCTTGTGTATGAATAATATAATGTAATTAAATACATATTTTTACGTAAAATACAGGGGGCATAAGTAAACACACCCCTATGTTAAATTCCCATAGATGCGGGTAAAATAAATTTTTTAAAGACCAGTTATATTATAGATCCAGGATACTATGCATCCTGATGGAATTCTTTGCAATTAAAAAAAAAACATCATCACAGACCCTTTACCATACCTATAGATTGGCATGGTGTTATTTCAGGTAGCTGGTTTGATCTGCATTGAGAGATGATCTCATGGAAAGTTCCCTATTCCTATCTCTATGTGTGGTGAATGGCATGTGATG
>NC_048419.1:4433912-4459704 GCF_013103735.1 Etheostoma cragini | reverse complement strand
TATACAGTATATTTCTTATTTAACTGTCTAATAAAGTTCAAAGTGTTTAAAAAGTGCAGTCCACATGTTTATTACAGTAAATTATAATGTAAATACTACTGTGACTAAGAACCGTTTGTTTAATCTATCTAATATTGTGTTGTATGAAAAAATAAGCTATTAAAACCTACGGATCCATTTGTAAATTACAGATCTGTGTCCAGCATGTACCTACCCTTTCCGTTTCATCTTACTAACGCTGTCGTGTTGTGGTGAAATGCTGTCGTGTTGTAGCGAAATTCTGTCGCGTTGTGGGATTTACTGTCGCATTGTGGGATTTGCTGCTGTGGTTTACAGTTCAGGGCCACAGTACATTGGACCATAATGGGTGTTGTCAATTAAGGGGTACTCAATCTCATCTGCCCGGGCTGTGGGAGTATGTCAGAGAAAAAGAGAGGTTGGGAACCACTAGAGTAGAAGATTTAGAAACCTACAGGACCTCACACAAATGTATAGGACAGACATAATTAATACTGCATGTAAATAAGATTGGATCTTTAATCTTACTGACATTCTAAACAGTCAGCAGGGAAGCTTTATTTACTGGAAATGTGACAGTCCTGCAAAATGTGGCAGTACAACTAGTATGGGTGGGTAAACAGAAATGCTCATTCAGCATGTAAGGTTTTTATTGAGGCAGTCAGTTGAGAGATGTAGTTCAGGGTGCAGGGCTAGCTGAGTAGGCGGACAGGTATGGGGAAGAGGCTGCAGAAGCAGCAGGCAGAGTCAGTGGAGTTGGTCTAATTCCACCTCCCACAAATCCTCCAACAGTTGATTGCCTGGGTGGGCAGTGTCGGAGGCAATCCTCCCTGCCCTCTTCTTTGCTCTGGCATTAGGCGATTGCTCAGTGGAGAGCAACTGGCAAGCAATGACCCTCTCAGCTGGATGACACACTACAGTTTTTTCCCTGAAGCAAGAAGAAATGGAGCTGTGGCAGACTGCAGAGGATATTAGGACAGTCTTGATCGTCAAACTGTATCTCTGGACATGATATGTTCTGATAGTGTGTATATTATGTCCTCCTTTTTTGTAACAGAGAAGAACATATGTGCCACTTTTTTTTTTTTTAAGAAATATGCTGCCTTTTTCATTCGAGCATCCTCGAGATGGTGGTCAGTTACCAGTTTGTGTTGTAAAGCAACATCTTGTGACACTATGCCCAAGACAGATTTCTCCTCCGGGACAGTACAGTGTATTCTATATTCAGTAATAAATATTTGAGGCTTTTCACTGACCATAACATGGCTATGTGGGTACAAGAGTCAGGCATTTTTTCTATTGTTTGATGTGCAGACTGTAAATGTGTTTTCAGCGCACAATGATGGCCATAACTGTTGCTAATTAGTTTTCACAATATGAGCTTTGGCCTGAAACTCTATTCAAATGGGATGTTAGGCAAGGCTGCATGTCTTCAATATTGTTTACGCTGCTTAGTGATTTTAATCTTGCATTAAATTCTAGAATATACTGGTTAACATCAGTGTATCTAAACTAGAAAGTTCATGGTTTTTACATAAGGATTTGGATTTGGGTTTATCCCAGCTACTGAAAAAGCAATTTGGCGTTTACAATGCATTTTACTCAACATTTATGTCCATGTACAGACACTTACTGTGCCTTCTGTTGTTACACTTATATCCAGGTTTATAATAGATGAGCTACTATCTGTACATTTTTGCAAAATAGGACTTTTGTATGGCATAACAATATAGTTTCTGAAGTTTATACTAGAAAACCATGTTAAACCTTTTCGGTATAATGACAAAAAGTGAGCTACTGTGATTTGACAGAAGCTCAAAATCCAGGGCCTTCAATTTATTTTTTATTTTTTGAACTGACGTATGGCGGATTATCTACTGGCTCTTGATGAGATTATAATTCATCTTCTTCGTAACTGTCCTCATTCAGAATTACTCACTCTTTTTTCTTTCGTTTTTAGCATTTACAGACTTACCACTAAATATCAGAGATGGATGAGTACAACTCATGAATGTTGTACATCAAGCGCACATTACATTTTCACAATCTCTTGTTCTTTTTCTTGAACACGCACACACAAACACATGCATATGCACACAATCTAGTCTATAAACAACTATCAACGAGCAAAGAACAAATGGTAGTTATCAAGATGAAGCATGGTGATAATAGGTTTACCTTCTCTGTTGACCTAATAGGGGAAATCAAAAGCAGTGGCTGAAACCGACTGCTGAATCAATATAAAGCACTTATCCTAATTGGGCACTACTATGGGGACAACGGTGTTAAAGCTGGTAAGGTGGTCAGCTCACTTTAATTCTCAAACAAGTAGTGATCCCGCTTAAAAAAATGCATCTATGCACACTCAAACATTGACACACACTGAAGTAAACCTTTTAAAAAGGGTTGTTGAACATGCATGGTTATGTGGTTCTGGGGTATTTATCTTATACTAAAACACACATCACACAGCAATCAACAACGTATTAACTCTAAATTAGTGTTTATACAACTATCAAGTATGATACAGAACATGGACTACTGTCCCTCTCAGCCTTGTAAATGGCACATGGCCCTTAGCCTCAAACCCGTTATCATACGTACAAGTGTTCATCTGCCGAATGCTGAGCATTTGACAGTTCATCAAAAGTGATGCTATTAATAACTTGGTTCTTGCACAACAGCCCAGGGACCGGGTTATAAAAGAAAACATTCATCTTCTCTACAAGCCAATCCGTTGTGCAGCTTAAAAACATAGTCGCAATTAACCGACAAGGTACTTAATCAACTGCCATCTCAGCAGTCATTCCACACTTTTCACATAAAACAAAGGGCACTTAATGAGGTAACGCCCAAGTATAGACACTAATTACAACTAATTATGTGATACCTGCATTAAAAGTAAGATTTACTTTAGTAATGACTGGAGGAATGATTAGTTACTTGAGCTATTAGTTTCACTCTGAACACATCTGAACCTGCATTCCGTCAACTATTGGAGTGGATTGGATTGGATTGGCAATTCTTCACAACTCTTTGATCAGGTTTATCAGGTGCATACTGCGCGCACTGTAGCTATGATGACGGTTTGTAGCTGCAAGCCAGCCACAGATCCATGTCATGTGCCAGGGTTAGCATCTTTAGCTTAATGAGTCCCAGAGCTGTTAACCTGATGTCCTCAAACAACAAGTGAGACTGTATTTGGCAACTGGAAGCTGCACTTTTAACAGCTAATGTATGCGTGATGCGACACAAGATGCTGTCCAGTAAAATCAACAAGCCTTTTTAATGGCTGCAGGTCAGTTTGTCCGATAATGTTATTTAAGTCACTTACAGTAATTCAAGGCGAATTAAGCGAGGTAATCTAACTCACTCCCCTACTCTAAA
This sequence comes from Etheostoma cragini, assembly GCF_013103735.1. Lineage (NCBI taxonomy): Eukaryota > Metazoa > Chordata > Actinopteri > Perciformes > Percidae > Etheostoma > Etheostoma cragini. The sequence continues at coordinate 4,456,299 of NC_048419.1, read as the reverse complement.
CTAAATTTATTGAACCCGATATAAAAGACACACATTATCACATAATGTGTATGTATGTAATAGCCACATGATGTATATGTATGTAATAACCAAGTGTCACTCTTAAATTAGTAAAAAACAAAAAACGATACATCTCTTTAAATCAGCATTAGTAAATTTGCTGAATTACCCACATACCAATTCAACACAAAGCTTTAAACTTCAAAAAGGAATTATTTAATATATTTTAAATTATTTAAAGGTAGGAACAGATGGCCTGTGCCCAGTTAATAACACTTGTTTGGGACATGGCTGGGATGGAACTGCAGCAGCTGAATGACTGGCATTTTTAATGGTCTTATGAATTCATTTCATTTTCAGGTGAACTTGAGGTTAGATGCTTAGTTGAAGAGCATTTTACTAGTAGGAAGGGAAAATTAAAGTGAATAGCGAATAATTGGGCACGTTTAGACATTCCTTGTAGGATTGGGCCATGTTAAATCACAACCTTTAACATTTAAGTGGCTGCTGCTTTCTTTAAGCTGGTGGATAACGGGACGTGCTATATTTATCCTTTTCGAAACTAACTATGCATTAGTTGTACTGCGGAAAAAATGTATTCAGGCACCTGATGTAAAAAATGCATTGAGAATCCCTGCTACCTCTGTGCTGATGACATGTCTCAGTAATACAAGCGGAGTTCACCCCCCCTGTTTTTATAGCGCCTCTACATGCCAACTTATCTGATGACATCACCGAGTAATGCAGTCTTGTTTTGACTGGGTTGAAGAATCGAATTCTCTTGTGATGCAATTCATAGCAATGGCTTTTAAACCATTGAAAAATAAAATAATTACAGAAACCCAAAAATGATGTTAGTTGTACGCTACTTTGTAGTATAAAACTATATTTATATTCACTTTGAAAGCAAATCGAAGCCATTTGGTATTTCCCCTCTCTCATTTTACACATTCAGTAAGAAAGTTCTTAAACTGCACATTATGGGTAACACAGGCAGATTTTTCATCTATGCAAGTCAAATCCAAGAAACACTTTTTGTTTAGCTTACATTTAATATCATTTTGATTTTACTGTCATGCCTTATCTATTGCTGAACAATTCTAAACTTACACACCAAGTTGAGCCATTTGTACTTTAGAATAGCAAAGGCTCGTCTGTTTAGTCCAAACCAAGTGCTCTACTTTTTGTTGTGGAATTCAGAGTATAACCAATATTTCTTTAATGAAAAATGTTCTACTGCTATTGTAGAAAAGGCAAGAAAGATCACTGGGACTTGACAGTCCTTAGGCTAAATCAAAATAGACTGAGGTTTTCATGTAGCCTATCACGCACCACATAACTTGCCTAACTATATTTTGGACTATCCACCCTTAGCTGCCTTAACGTCTCTTGGCATTATATCTACAGCTCTATGCATTTTTTCCATTTCAGTGTGTTTTGTTTGCGTCTGTGTTTGTGTAGTGATGTATGTCTTGATACACTAATGGGTGACATTTAAGGCCAAGTCCTGAGGTTTGAAAAAGATAATATAAACTATCGCCCTCCAGACAATGTGTGTAAGAATACAGACAATGAACATTTCACTCCTGTCTCCATTTAACCCACTACATGGTTCTTATGCATGACTGTACAGTGTCACTCACTGAATATGTTAAAGTAAGGGTTGAGGATATCTGTTGTGTCAAGATTTTAACTTGACAGATAAAAGCATGCCAGGGAATGGAGTGGGGTTGTTAAATCTTATATTTGGCTTTGGGCACAATGTGAACCAGCTAAATGTACTTGGCTTTCATGGTGAAACCACACCAAAGAGCCCATTTATTGTGACAGAATGGTGATGATTTATGTTTTCCTTTGGAGCCCTAAGGGAAATTGACTCTAATGGCATCTATATACAGGTGAATCACCTTTTCTTCACTGTGCTTGTGCATTCAGCAAGAGTCCAACATATAATTTAAAATGCCAGTACAATGTGAAGGATACTTGATGTTAGATTTGTTACCCAGAGAGACAGAGTTGGGACAATTATGCAAGGACAATATTGTTGACAGTCAGTAATTACAAGATAGACTATTAAACTCTAAGGGGAATGTTTGCCAGGGAGGCAATTTGGCCACATGGAACAAGGACATGAATGGTTTAATTAAATGCTTTTTAAATTTACAACTTGACATGAAATTCAGAGACCTTTTCCCCTAGTCTCATATGCAGACATTTAATGTTTTTTTAGCTAGGCAAAATATGCACGATGACAAGTAGGGCAAATGTTTTCCAGCCATATCATTAAAGATTAGATAGAAGATTTACCACCCTTTTACAGACCTCATTGGCTTTAACATAATTGTGCCTTCCTGCCTTATGATATAACTGTATGAAAGTTGACAACCATGGCGACAGTATGTTAATGCATTTCCCATAAGGCCAAACAGGGTCAAATTTTTATGCATAATCAAAATATACCTTGTAAAAACAGTTTTCATAGGACACAAATAGCAAGGATGATCAGAGAATGAACGAACAGAGCCACGTTTACTTTAGAAGAACCGTGTGTGGTCTAACAGCTAATGAAATTACATTAAACTGAATTGTGAAATAGGATTTGATGTGAGGTTACTAAACGTTTCTTTAGCATGACAAATGTAAGGCCCAGTGCAGGTTGTACAGCTTATTGAGATGATTTGCTCATATAGTATTCCTATCAGTATGCACACTGTGATATGATAATGCAATAATAGGTATACCTTTTATTAAAGAAAGGTCACTGGAATTAATCATCCTGGTATTAGTTATTGGGAAATAGCCAAGTAAGTGATGAAAGGAAAGCCATTCATTGCACTTGAAAGCAGGATGGATGCAGTGATTGGGTTGATTAATTTACTTCTTAAACTGTCAAAGCAGAGACTCAGTGATGGGGAGAACCATTTCAAATATTCAAAGGGACGAATGTTCTTGGGAAACACCTATTAATCATGACAATTTTGGCCGAGCAGATAAATTGTGGTGTCGGTTTTCTATGCACGCTGCCACAGAATCATTAGCTACAACAGTCGCTCAAGCCAGAACAGACATGGGGGCTAATCAGAATCTGTAATGGACATACTTCATAATTGTCAGTCTTTCCCGGTATGGTAAAGATACCTAAGCTGGTGAGGCTGAGAGCATTCTATGAAATGCAGGGAGCTTTGATCACTTTGAGAAAGTGATGTGCCTATATACTCATTATTTTACATCAAGACTGGTGTCTAAAGAATACAGAGGATTTTCAACATTTAATACCACAGTATTTTTAAAGTACAAATGTCGTCCTATTCTTATAGTTATTGAAGCGAAGTGAGTTCCTTATAATTAAGGCAACTTTATAGGCACTGTTCCCAAGCGAGTGTATGTACAAGTACCTGTGTTAGATGTTTCATCTTTATTAGCCAGAGCATGGTAAGCCTAGCTCTTCGTGCACTAATCCCCAGCTAAAGAAACAGCTTTCAAGGAATTAACATCAAAAGTAAAGCTTTGCGTGCCGGCAGGGGAGCTTTCAACAGAGCCTGCCTCAACTATCTCCTAAGTATTTTCAGAGCCTCAGGGATGAAGTGGAAGTTAAGTTTAACTTGCTCTGTGTTCTTCTGCAAGTCTTTGACCTTGTTCTCAGGTCTTTTAATAATCCCTGATATGTTTGAATCCTTACAGCGTTTGGGGCGTTTCCATGGGGCACTGCCGGCGGGTGAGGATTTTTCAAATGGGCCCATCACCCATTTTTTACTTTAACCATAAATCATATGATCAGCAGGTTGGGGTACATGCAATTGAGGTTTTGAATTAACACCTTACAAACATGAATTACGTACAGTATCACCTGACGTGAATAGCAAACCTGTGAATTTCTATATGCATTCATGCAGTATGTACTTATTATCATCAGCTCTGTATGTCAGTTCATTAGGTGAAAACTTCCAAAGAAATGTTTTAGAATGGATCATAAATGACAAATTACAGTGTGATGTAATGTCACTTTATAAGGTTTACACGGTTATACAGAGAAATATTGATAAAGTAATTTTGTGGCTCCATATACCATGCATTTAAGTAACATTCAGTTGATACTTTGCTTTATCCATGCTTCCCTTCAGATTTGCAGATGAATTAAACCAACAAGTGTATGGAGTGTCTACAATGTTTTTTTTAATCTATACATTTGAGCCTGTAAAGCAGCACACTTCCTCCTAAAGCCCCTTTCAAGAGATAATTCTCTGGCCGGTGATGATTGCTTTCACAATACTTTCTCTTGCTTATGTTCCCATAACTCATTTACTCTTTCATAGACTGTGACAGCTTGGCTTGAGCTAAGGGACAGTGATGACTGATTCATTGTGTCTTTCCAAAGTACAGTTGGAGAAAACGACATTGGCAGCTTTGCTTTGTAGCTGATAGCGAAAACAAACCGTATATCTCCTATCTTGTGAGGTCCACAATGAATTCTCCATGGTACAATAAATCGCTTGTCTACCTGACGTTAACATCCCATCAGACAATCATCAGGCAATCTTCTTTCTCCTCTCTAAATCTATTTATGTGGCTTTCTTGAAAGAAGTGCTGTGGGATTTAGTTTGTCACATGTCGCACACGCTGTGGGATTCTGAAACACGCTGAACCTCAGGTCGCATCACAATGTCTCCATTTTACACTTATGACAAGGTGAGATAGTTTGACTGGGGCATTGCATTATGAAAATCTTTTATAACATTTGAACGTCCTGTGAAACATGTTGAGTATTTTACCATTGCCATAATATGTTGTGTGGGAAAATGTTAAGTCACCTAGTTATGTATTAATTCTTATTGTGTTTGAGTATCCGTAAATATCTCCACATGGGAGCTAAATTATGTTTTTTAATGAGGTGCTTAAAAGAAGTCACATACCCAGAATGTCACATATATAATGCACAAACTGAAATGAAATCACAAAAAAAACTAAACCAAACTCCCCCATTCTGAACTTGAGAAAAAGCAGCCCTGAGGGTTTCTATCAAATAAGTCTTCTGCTGGAAGAGATGTTCTAAAACTCCCCCACCACCGCCTTGTTTTGGAATTACTTCAATAACTCGAAGTTTAGGTCAGTTAGACTCCTTGTGACCTGCATTTTTAAAGTTTTGTGCTTTTAGAAAGTTGGATGTTTTGAGATCAAACGGCATATTCATACTTTGTGCATGCGTGTTTGAGTTTGTGTTTTGTACGACCAATATACAGCAAAAGTGACCGCAATCAACTCATGCTAACAATGCCGGGTTGTAATCAGCAAATTCATATTATTTTGTGATGTCACTGCTATCAAAATGGCCAAATTAGCTGCCCATAGGTTTTGGGGAATCAAGGATGTGACTGTACAGAGGAATAGAGAGAGCTCCATCCAGTTTTTATTGTGTCCTATAAAACAGCAGGCAGGACACTTAGAGAGGTGAAGGTGGGGTTACTGAGAATAATCAAGTTTTTCCTTGATGTTATACACTTGAGTGCTATACTGTGTAAAGCAAAAATTGGACTATGCAGACAAGTTTTTATTTTAAGATCTTTACTTTTCATTTGGTCCTCCAGTAAGTTTGATTTGACACTTTTATTTTATAACTCCTTAATTGGAACTGATAGATCGTCTATTGCCTTGATAGATCGTCTATTGCCTTGTGTCTATTGCCAATGTTCTCTGTATGTCTTAAATCCTTTAGAGGGAGATGGTCAAAAAAACAATAGAAATTAGCCGCGAAGGTGAAAACTGTATTTTGTAGATGCATTAGATTTATGCAGATGTACATAACCGGTGACCGAGATTTATGACAGAATTTTATTGAGTAATATTTGGGTTGACTTTGTTAAATGACTGATGAAAATCAACAGGATGGTGTTTGCGCTTGGAAAAAATAAAGCATACATTAAGAAATGTATACACTGTTCTTGTCACATGGACAGTGTGACAAAAGTCAGTTTTATGTTTTACTTTTTCCAGGGCATGAGGTTTTTGCTTTTGACCTTTCTGTGCAGTAGTTTGTGCAGAGCCTCATTAACCATGGCCACTTAAAAAACAAAACGATACAGGGGCTGTACTTTGAAGGTGAGCTAGTAAATAGCATTTTCAGATTGAATTTGAAAATCTATGTATTTGACTGTGCTTGCAGTGATTGCTCTAGTGCCACTAATTGGGACACTAGGAATAGTTCTGCCTCAGTGATTGTTTAGATCTTACAAAGCAGATAAAAGGTAGCCATTGTGGAACAAAACATTGCAGTATTTCCCCCTGGACCATTTATTAAGCAGAGCAGAGACAAATGTTTTTAAATTCAGTGTTGATAAGTTGTAGGAGAGAAGGGCATACAGTATACTTGCGCATCATTGACTTATCTGTGGGTTTCATCAATATTGTTTTCCTTTTACTCCAGATAAAATCAGCACCGCCGTTGTCAGATGTCTTCATTGTAAGATTGTCATTATTTTGTAACCTCAGTTTGGCTTCCCGCTCCCCTGGGGCAGCATTTCCCATCCTTTCTGAAACACTTTGTCAATACGACACAATATACAACGTATTATTTTCTTAGTGAAAGTATTAAGTCAGACATGGCTGTTCATAGAAAACTAGCCTGATTTAGGGCTCAATGCACTACTCTGCTGTGTCTCTTTCTCATCAGTTAAGGGTGTTGCCACAGTGTTAAAAGAGTTATTATAAAAATGCAAATCTGTATAGTTCAAACCTAGTTCACATCCTTTTATGGTAAATGGGCGCAAAGAAAAAGTGCCTATAGAATGAAGACATATCCTAGAACAGAGTTGTATCTGCAATATCGCTGTACTTTTGTCCCAGTCTCCCTCGTCTTGTTTAATGTTCATATGCGATTCCCTGTGTTCATTGCATTGTAAGAAGCCACTCTGGAAGCAGATGGAAGTGTATTCTCACATTTACCGGTCGTAATGCTCTTGGGCATTCTAAATGAGACAGAGCATGCACTTGCACAGAACATGCATTTTGTCAGAAAAACTTACCACTGGCAGCTTCAAAGGGGGCTTTCACACCTGCCTCATTTAGTTTGGTTGAATAACCCTAGAATTTGTTTCCCCCCTTGGTGCGGTACGTTAGGGAAAGTGAGAAAGCAGCAATTGCACTCTGATGCGGAAGCAGACCAAACAAGCGGACCGAAACCTACTTGATAAGGTGGTCTCGGTATGCTTTCAATCGAACTCTGGAGCGTTTTGTTTGTGGTGAGAACGTGATCTGACCTTCAACCGCAACATCTACTGGATGTGTGCTCCACAAATCTGAGCTACATGGCTCCTGTAGTCAGTTGTGCTTTGCATTTTGCGACCCAACATAAGATTGTGTTTTCTCTTACATAAAAGGACTGTGGTCAAGCTCATCTTCACTCCCAATTCTGTGGTTAAACCAGCCATCGCTAAAGTAAGAGACAGACACCTGCAAAGCAGAGCAATTTCTATGTGACAATATGTGATTATTTAAATGAAATGCGCTGGTTTTACCATGGAGTTGCAAGAAGTATTCACTAGTCGGAAACACAAGATCTTCTCCTTGTATTTGCTGTCTTGCTCCTGCCCCAGACACATCTGACCACTAAGCAGGTTGAATCTTCTTACATGATACTATACACGCCAGAAGTCTGCAACATTGTTTTAGCCTGTGGGGTTCTGAACAACATCTCTCAGGAAAACAATAAATGTAGAGATGGAGCCAGCTGACCCGATGCCCAGAGAGCAGTGTCCAGCACAGCCCCAACTGGGGGCTATACCAAGGAGACAGGATATTACTCCTCGCTTTCAACACTAAGGTTTAGTGTTATGTTTGGCAATGATATTCAATACAGGAAACATGTACAACATTTTTATTTATTCTTCAGCTTGTCATTTGTCTTTTAAAGTGTTGCTAATGGCCACAAGTGAACGATTTCTTTCTGCCATCGACCGAAATATTTCAGCTTGTTTTTCCAGCCCCTCTGCTGTCAGGACACAGGGTCAGGGTGGTGGTCCAGCACGGGGGAGTGGAGGACACAATCTCTCCTGGCTCTTACTCACAAAAAAAACACAAGTAAAGTTTATTTAAATATAGGCACACCTGCATGTAGGCCTAAGAGATTGCAATATAAGCCTATATAATACTATTAGGAGTATACATACTGTATGTCAAGGATGTATAAATTAAACAAACTTCAGCTGGAGTTTAATACGTCAACACTGTTGACCGCATCAGTGATCTCTTTCTATTCCGCATTCTTCCTACAGCCTAATACCAGTTTTTAGGCTGCCAAATCGAACACACGTTACTGCAAATTAAACTGAGATGTCAAGGTTTCAATCCCCACCCATGAAAAGTGTCGCTTCTTAGCCTGATTACGTCTTGCCATGTCGTAAATAGTAGGCACAAGGCTTCAAAACTGAGAATATATTGAGGCATGATATTGAAATTACGATGGTTTCCAGCCGCTGCATTTATCAATGTCTGATCATTCTTACGCTCTGATTGGTGGGATATGAACGTTTCATGGATCCCACGTGAAGCCTGTTGAGGATTTCCCCGCTCATATCTGCGCTGGTTTCTGTGTTAGATTGATAAAGGGTCAATCAATAAAGGATGAGGGTCATTGGGTGTGAGTTTTGAAGAAAAATGATTATGAATTTAATCATCACCCTGAACCTTACCGTGCGTGCACACCGCCACCAACTCGAGCTTTTAAATTTACCAGAAGTCATTAATTTTCAATGGAAGCGTCTCTTTTAGCTGCAAGGAGCCTCAAATCTGTTGCGTTGCGTTTTGAGTATGTTGAGCGCCATTCAGAAAGTTGAAAATGTTCAACTTTATGGTAATGAGCTATGACGCGGTTCAACCGCAAGCAGCGGCTAACGCCAGCAACCAATCAGAATATAGACATCCTTCGCGCTGGCTTATTCCGGAGAAACTATTGATGTAAACTTTTGTTCCTACCAAAACATTAATTCTGAGGACTACCTCATAATCGCTGTTGCTGGGTTACCTATTTGTTATTATATAATGTTGTGTGTACATAGGGTCCAGTTAACGCTACCTGCCGGCCACACGGTCTCTAAACGGTCTGCTGACAGTGTAGTCCTGCACGGATCGCTAGGTTAGTCTGGCAGCTGCTGCGGCTCAGCGGCTAACGAGCCAGCTAACTGCAAACGGACACCGCTGCGACCAATTAACAACACATATTCTGTCATTACATATGTAATTTTATAAAAGCTTTCTAGTGTCAGTGTATTGGCTGTGATAGAACATAGAATGCCGCCTCGTCAGAGAGGCCAAAGCGTCAAAAAGCTTCCCCGTACTTGTTTACAAGCGCAGCTAGCTAGCACTCATCTACTGGAGCCCCTGATGGATGTGCTGGGAGTGATTGCACTACATTAGGCTGCGGGTCCACTTAGCGCTAGCTAACTTTAGAAGCTAGCTAGTGCTGCTAGCTCACCACACACAAACACAGACACGCGCAGACAGACAAATGCAAAGTATGTGGACCTGCAGCACATCCATTAGGGCCTCCAGTAGAGGAGTGCTAGTTAGCGGTGCTAGCTAGTGGCATCTCCTTTTTTACATCTCCTTGTTTGTCTAAATACATCCATTGTTTATTCAGATTTTTTGAGTATAGTGTTTGTCCCCAGTACATGTTTTTTTCTTTTCTAAGTTTTTTTTCCTGCATGTCAACTTCGGGGCTCTGTATCATTCAGCTAAAGCCGCTGTCTTTTTAAAACCACAATGACCAATTGATTGTGATTGATAAGCACATTCGTTTTTAATGAAGAAAACTTACATTATAATACAGTAAAAGCAACTCCCATCTTTCTGTAGATGTGTCTATTCGTTTGGTGTTCTTATCTGCAGTCCAGAGATGTTTCTGTGATTTTAAAGCATGCTAACACCAAAATATTATATCCAGCAAAGTCTCTTGCTGAATATACTCTTGGAATAAAGCCTGGTAATCCATAACAGATGCTCCACTGCAGTCCTATCCCATTCAGTACATGAGTCATTGGGCTTTATTAAACCCAATCTGGGCTGAACACCGTGCTGTGTGATTGACAGACATATTGCTGTGACCCTCTGGCCTTTGTTGTTTTCCAGAGGCACAGCAAGACTTGTATGCCGTGGTTTTTGTTGTTCATAATTGCAGTGGGCTAGGGCTAAATGCTTGCCGGGTTCAGGTTAAAGTCCTTTGATTATGGATTTTGATTTCAATGATCAAATGAGTTCTTACCAAAGGGTCTTTTCCTTTATGTAGAAAGAACATTTAAACAAATGAAACCAGCATGTTTTATATCATTGCTGTAATAATTAGTGGATTTTGACTGATTAGAATACTAATAATTTCTGCTGTAATAAAAAGTAAAGCATATGCTTTCTGCAGAGTGTGGTATACAGTTTGCAATGTATTAATGTGTATTTTCTTTTTTTAACACTGCAACATTAACATTATAAAAATCCATGCAACTTGGGCCATTACAGCATTTGCCAAACCAGGGAGTAACTTTACAACATGGGCCAAGACTCAACTCACTGTAAATTAAGCACATACAATTAGAACGTGCATTATATGAGTGCATTCTGCCCTATGATAGAGCAACAGAACATCAAGTCCAAAAGCATCTGTACTTTAGTTTTTTTTCCCCACACATGCCTTCATCACAAAACTAATTATTGATTTTTATTGAGGACCCTTTTCCCTTTTCCATAACAGTGCACTGCCTCTCAATTACGACTTCCAAGAGTGGGAGGCAAATGCATATAATGATCTCTTCATTTTAACATCTGTCAGCTGGGGTTGTTTGATATGACTGCACTTGCAGTGAATATGGCGTTATGAAGTCATGGTACAAAAACTATGATGCACATGTAGTTTATAAAGATGAAAAAAATCTAGTCAAGGTGGCAGTCTGGCAGTCTGCTTTACTGCATTTCTGTGGGAGAAAAAGAACCTTTGACTTTAAATAGGACACTGCAGTGTTAGTTTCTGCCTCAATATATTGTCGGCATTTGTTTTGTTATTGAAAGAAGCACAAACCTGACACAGACCAAAGACTGCTTTCCTGTACACCTTGCTACATTAATTGTACATGTTTGTGGAGGATTAAGTTGTACCTTAAACCTGAAGAATTATCCTAATTAAGCCCCGGAGATACTGCTATGAGTAGTCTTTACAGGATAGCTTCAAGTGTTTTCTCACCATACAGATATGGTAGAGATAAACGTAGATGGTGAAAATGTGTCAAATCTAAAGAAAACAAAAAATTATAATGCTCTTTCTCAGTCTGTGCCAAGTAGACTTCACTGACAGTCGGTGATTTGGATGCATAACTAATTGCTCACTGTGCAGCAAGCCTGCGTCTAAGCTGTTTTGATGTATCAGCTTGGGGCTTTGGCTCTTTCCTGGGGTTGATTATTATACAGTCCAGGCTCTTTAGTTATGAGGTCTTTCATTCTCCTAAATACATAGTGCTGTGTGTCCCAGGTGAACTTACTTCTAGAGCCCGACCGATTTTTAAGGCCAATACCGATACGAATAATGACAATGTATTCTGACTATGTATATTTAAAAAAACTACATCCAGAAATGTGTTACAAAACAAACAGATTTCCCTAACATTAATTAATTGTTATTTATTAGTTCTCACTTAAATAATATGATAATAAAAAACAGTGGAACGTCAACATACATTAAAGTTCTGATAAATAAAATGTATACAAATACAATTGTAAGATATGAAACTTAAAGTCTTTGGAACATAAAATCAGTATTGCCAGCAGGGGCTTTGACGTTAGAGCGCCCTCTGGTGGACAAACTATGCAACGCCAACGCTAATAACATGATCGATAGTCCGTTTTTATTTTTTAAATACTCTTTTATCAGAATCATTTATTTGTCATTAGAAATTATTTTGTTAAACGAATATTTAAATGAAAAATCTTTTTCAAAATCAGCCATTATAAATGCCGATACCAATAGATCGGGAAATAACTAATATCGGTTGATAATATCGGCCCGCCTATATTTCGGTCGGGCTCTACTTACTTCTTAAAAAAAGTGAAGTTGTTGTGCATTAATATCAAAGAGGCAGAAAGCAAACTTTGACTGTTAGTGAACCATTCCCATGATGGTTTTGAGCACACCCGTCTTTGGGGTGTTCCATGTCTTTCATAGTTGAAATCTTGGCTTTATGCTTAGCAACTGTGGGGACATGTCAAAGTAGCTGACTATAAGGGAGATAATGCTCTTTTCCTAGATTAAGCTTTAAATTCTTGCTATCAGGATAGAAGCATAGTACTTTTTTTTTTCTTGTCATACTCTATTTTAACAGACATGTATATCATCAACAATGGCTGGGACTTCAAACCTTCACAATTTGGTTGTGCTATGGTGAATGAAGGCAAATAGCTATAGTATAATCAATATAAGAATATAAGAATATGTAGCATCTTAACAAGCTGTTAAATTTGGACAGTTTGGGTGATATTCTTCAAGCTTTATGGGCCTATTGGACAGATGGTATCCATAAAAGGGAAAACTACACACTCCTACCAGCTTTGCCACGATGCCATAGTGGGTTGGTAAAGGGTAATGTGGCTTTTAGATTTTATGGTTATTTTGCTCTTTAGTTCTGAGACAGACTCTGAGCGTGCCTTTGCAAGTTGTCTCTTTCTACCACTTGAATTATCTAATTTCTTGTTTCTGAGATTTTTTGCAATCAATTGTGCCTTCGCCATGTTCAGAAGATCATCTTTGCTGCATAATACAAAGGGTTAACTCATATTGGTTGGAGCTGTGCTTCATTACGGTTGAGATGACATATGCACCAGGGAAAACTTAATGAATACATGTTATTTATTCATGATTCGCACAGAAAGTGTCACTGACAAAAATTCAGACCCCAGGTGTCAAAGAATACATTGGGTCAATTCTTCTGCATCTTTTTAATTAAGTATAGAGACCACCAAACCGTTTTTACTAACAGTATGTAACTTTTTTTTTTTCTGCTGTATAGTTGGGCATTTTAATATAGGTTGATCTATGGAGAACGACTTCATTTTCATCTTGTGCACTACAAAACTGCACTTTAAAATGTAACTATCATTCTGTGTAAAGTGGAAGGTTGTGAGGGTTGTCAAGTCAAAAAACACAAGACTTTCACCAAGGACATTGGAATTTGTGTCCAGTTGTTGTCCCACGTGTCACTTAAAGGTACATTTTGAAATCCCACCCATGATCTTTTCCTAACGTATAAGAACTGTAAGTGATTTTACCAGTTGGTAGTGAGAATGTGTTGCAACATACAATATTGTAGTTACACATGTTAAACCAAAGAAAATAGACTCCTGATATACTATCATCACGATACTTATGCCACAACATTATTGTGATTTTTAAAATATTGCTATGTTCTGCTAAATCTTGCAATTTACAACCTTTTTCCAACTTCTAATTTTTTCCAATTTCAAATGATGTCCCCAAAAGAAACTTTGTCAACATCTGTTTTATCTAAAAGATAAATTTCTCTGTTTGTTCATATCACTTTAATTTTACTGCTGCAAAATGGGATTGTCAAGCAGACAAACTGACTAACATATATAATAAAAGATCAATACTTGGCGCCTGTGTATTGATACAGTATTGCCACTGAAAATATCGTGATACTATGCTGTATCGATTTCTCCCCTCACCCATAAGTTATAGTTTGGTTATATGAGCTGTCTCATTGTATCAACTAGTGCAGTGCCCATTGAAAGTGTGCCTGTTTGGAATGGGTGCTTTCTTGGCCTGTGGTATTGCTGCTTGTTGAATTCAAATTGTATCCCAAAACTACCTACAGAAGGACCCCAAACCACTAAATATGCAACTTCACTGTATAGCCTACTACTGATATACAGCGTAAGCTGCTTCTACATCAGGTGAAGACATTGTACTACTATATTTATCTGACAGAGAACGGGGCAGATTCAGAATGTAATCACAAAATATCAAAATGACAATGTAGAGTATTCAGACATTAGCGTCATGGACTCATCGCAGTGCGCTACCCACCTGGCCCATTATGAGAGTTAATCATCTGTTTGTGTGTGTAGAGAGAGAGAGAGAGAGAGAGAGAGAGAGAGAGAGAGAGAGAGAGAGAGAGAGAGAGAGAACATTTCAGCAGAGGTGTTCATTTCTATACAGGTTTAGTGGTTTGATGGTTAACGGTGAAGTAGGGAATTTAATTCGTGGGGGTGGGACCAAGGGTGAGTTCGATGAAAACTGATGTATCTGCCCGGTTCAATTCTGAGATTCGCATTGCACAGCGCTCCGAAGGAATAATCTCCAGGATTGTGCTACATTATGTTCTTCCAGCTCACAGCAATTTAATACAATAGCAGGAAAAGAGTCCCCCCGCTGTTGTAAAGCATTCTGCATGTGGCGTCTGCTGATGTGCAGGTTACCTTCCCTCCCCCAAACACAGACTCATATATACAGATACGTCTCACTTTGTAAGAGAAATAGCCTGCCTATAAGTGGCATAACGCTGTTATGCACTTGTCTGGTTGTGCTTTGCGTTATGGCTGTAACAATACACCAAACTTTGGTTCGATTTGGTTCACAATTTTTGACACACGATAATACAAATAAAACAATCAATACAAACCTTGATTCTTTTCTCTTTTGGGGGGGTTTTAATACATTTTTCTTTTTTTGCCACATGGCATTGTTTGGTCATTGATTACATGCCAGTTTGCAACACAGTAATACAACAGATACCTTAGTTATTGATATTGATTGATTCCAATGTTGATTGATCCAACACAAAGATTCTATTGTACCTTAAAATAATGTTTCCAAAATCGTTTTAGTGGTTCATTAACTCGTTGGAATGAGACATAAGAATATTGGCAACATTTACTCTCCCAACCTGTAGGGGGAACAAAGAGGAAAAGTGCTTTGGTGCCTACTGTAAAAGGTGCTGGTTGACAAGTAGCTAATGCTGATGTAATTATTGGTGGCTAATGTAAGATTACGACACGCTCAGTTATTTTAGTATGATTGTTTTGACCATGGTTAACAACTGTGGACTAACCCCCAAATTCATCAGTATTGTTAACTGTAAAGATAGATTACTAATGTAATGGTAGTTTATCTAGTTAGCACACCTCTGTTTTCTGCCTCAGTCTCCCGGCACTGCGAGGCTTCAGTTGGGATGAGAGCTGACAACAGCCCCAGGGGACACATCCACAGTCAGCCACCAGCCAGCTAGCAACCATCCACTGTAATTGCATCCCCTGCTGGGGGACACATCCACAGTCAGCCCCCAGCCAGCTAGCAGCCAGCCATCCCAGTCAGCACTTAATTCCGGTGCTAAGGACGCAAACGTCAGTTTAATGAACCGACGGGAAACAGACCCAGGCACCCGATTCAAACCGCAGCCACTTGTAACGCTAGCTACACCTCCGTTAGCGTTACCGGTGCCCCCTCTTTTGCTTTTAGCTATCTGTTCAGTTAGCTAAATTAACCAGACAAAACAGGAATAAGGCACCAAAAGGACTAGAAAGTCAAAGATATGGTAGCATTGGATTTAGAAAAAAAGTTATATCTCCTGGAGTTGGAAGGGGTTTGTTTTGCGATTCTGCCTTCTCCCACCGCGACACAGGCTCGGGATTCTGAGATGTCCTAAAATTCAGGAAAATGTCAAAGTCAAAGACAGTCCAAAGTAGTGCTACTTTGCACATTTTTGTGGGTCTGAGGTGTATGTCACATTTTAGCTGCCAAAGCTCCGCTGCGCACAAACGCACGCACACGCACACGCACACGCACACACACACACACACACACACACACACACACACAGTGACAGACAGAACTTCCTGTAATATATAGATAGATGGTCTTGGGAAATCGTGCTTAGTAGCCACGGCCACCAACAGGGAAGATTTAGTTTGAGCTGCTACTCTACATTGCCCATGGCATGACTTAGTGGATGTAGCGGAGAAGACAATGAATTCTCCTGGAGAATATTGAGAACAAACAAGAGTACAGTAGAGAGAATCTGAGTTGCATGCATATCTATCTATCCGAGAGACGTACTTCCTTTCCATACCGTGGGATAAAGCAGGCCTAAAGAGCGGTGATTTATTGAGTGTGTGGAGGGGCCTGACAGGCACGGCTCTCATTAGACCGACACAGTTTTAATTAGTGGGAGCACAGCAGTGATGCAGGTGTTTACATTTTGTGAAGAAACCTAAGCAAGAGCACAGGGGCTCACACAGCATCAGTGAAATCCTCTCACAACCTCAGAGGGCTTTAACCAAGCAACTTGTGCAAGTGTAGAAAAACACAGACTACATATTTACTTCTATAAAAGAAAAAATAATTGTTTTATGACTGCACAAGAAAGGACTAATTTGTTTTGGTTTTACCCTTAAGGGATTGAGTAGTTTTGATCCTATATGCATAGGGAAAGAAAATATCCTCTTTACTCTTAGCATTGTAGAGATGAGGCAGTCATCAACTGTCTGTCTTGTTCAACTTTTAAATTGGCCTTCAAGATCATAATTGTGCCTTGATTTACATGAATCATTTTTACTTAAAAAAAATGTACAAATGAAGTTATCCCAGGTGGTTGTATATTTGTTCTAACGCTGAACCTTGGCTTTGCCATATCATACACTAGGATAATCAGAATTAACTGTGCTACATGTCTCAATATCTCTAACATGTTGTAGATGTGAGCATGTGAACTTAGTATAAGCTAAGCTGAGCTGGAAACCAAACCTTCAATACAAAGGCTTAGAACTAGTTGTAAAATCCCAGCGGATAGTTCATGTGTACTATACAACCAAAATAGATTAGGATTATATATACCAGATTTTTTTATGGGTGTGCTTTTTTATCAGTACTAATAGTTTATCAAAAAACATTTTAAAAGCTTTATTACTTGGAAAAACAAGTTATACTGTTGTTTTGTCTAATTGGTCAGTACAGTATAAAGGTATTACAAAGCAGTTGGTATAACAAGACATTGCATGCATGTTATTCTGGGAATATAGCGCTTTCCTAACGTTGGAGATATGTTTTGCCTATACTATATCACAGGAGTCTCTGAATGATCCACCAGTAAACCTACTTATTAGCTGGAACCACTGTAAATCATAGTCTGAAAAAACTCATGTAACACACCAAGAGTGAAAGCTGACATGACTAGAGCTGCGAAGAACGCTCAACTATTCCATCAATTGTTGACTATTTTGAAACTCGATTAATCGGTTTGAGTCATTTTTCATGAAAACGTGTGAAAGTCCTATGATACCAGCTTCTTAAATGTGGATATTTTCTAGTTTCATTGGTTTATTTATGACAGTAAACTACATTTCTATCAGTGGTAGACAAAGTCCAATTTTCTGACATTTTATAGAACAAAAAAACTAATTTATTAAAGGAACACGCCACCGTTTGTTGAAATACGGCTCATCCCGGGTGGGCCAACGCATTATTTGTCTCAGTTCATGCAGTGTTTTAGTCCGGTGCAACACCGGCAGCAGCAGACTGTTGTAAGTAAAAGTGAGCCAACAAAAAAAAAAAAAACCTAATTACTTGTTGTAGCCTGCGTATTAACAACGAGTACAAATAGCAATGCAGATTAAGACTTGACGATTTCCAAGGCAGATATTGATACAGGACTATATTGGGTGGAACCACAGCTGAAGCACTGCTACATCTACAGCTAGGGGAGACCGTGATAAGCCCTATTTCCACAAACGGTGGCGTATTCCTTTAATTGAAAAAACAATCAACAGATTAATCGACAATGCAAATAATCATTAGTTGCAGCCCTACACATGACTTATTATTTATAACTTAATATAATTAAATCTAAATTACCCGGTTGACATTTTGCCTCTGTGCAATCTATAACAGTGGGAGCAAAAACAGATGAAGGTGTAAAATCAAACCTAAACGGGAAGTTATTCACATCAAAGCCTCTTTAATGTAAATTGTCTCTTGCATACAAAGTTGTAAGGAATATGTCCGCTTGCTTTCTGTCTACCATTAAATCCCTCTTCATTAGCACATGCCTCATTGGATAATGTCACTCTGAGGCTGGATAGCAACTGACATGTGTGATGTTAAGATTAATGACTGACTGGGAGCTCAACTATATTGATCTCTGGTTAGATGTGTGTGTGTGGGGGGCGGTATACAATATATGCATTGGCTGCATTGTTCGGATTGACAAGAGTTTTTAAAAAAAAAATAGTAAAGAATTGGATATAATAAGGTGTAGTCTTATGAGGGAAGAAAGCAGATCAGGACAACATCTGCTCATTGCTAGTGAGCCTTTGTGTTCAGTATTAGCTGCATTACGCAATGCTAGAAGTAGGAGCAGCTCCTAATGGGCATTAGGGCTTAATAATGACTGCGTTATTACTTGGTTACTGTATTATTCATGACTTCCTCATTACCCCAGCAATTCTTTACAGTGAGTATCACATTTCTGTCGATGCCTGTGCTTAGTTGTAAGTATGCTGACAGTGAGAAAAAAATCGGAGACAGCTGGTGAAACAACTGTTTACCCTAAATTGTATACTTCCTAGGTGTGATAACTACAGCCCATGAGAATATGAAATGGGGGATGGTACACAGGAGTTTTAGAACCACAGACACAGTATCTGCAATGCGGAGAGAAAGGAGAGTACATCTGTGGACATGCCCGAAGCTTATACCTGTTTTTGAATGAGAAAATATTTACATTTAAAAGATACCATAGAGTCCATAATATTGACTTATAGATACCACACATCATTATATTTTCACTTAAGGCTTGTCATGAAAAGGTGACTAGTCTTTGTTTAATTACCTAGGATGTGAACAGGCATGATTTTGAATCAGCAACATGCCCTACACCATCCTACATCAGGAGAAAAACAAGAAATATACAATTATTCTTGTGTATTTGTTTAATTTAGTGCAAAAGCACTGAGGATACCATCTCCCAGCTCCTGGCTAAGGGAAGTGTGTGGGGTAGTAAACAGTTTCTGTGTCTCTGGGGATGTCTCTCTCGGTGTGAGTGCCTTAGAAGAGAATTATCTTGTTCACGTGGATGTCTGCAACCCAATTAAAGTGATGAGAAAAAGGACTGAGATCAGAGTGCATTACACAGGTTAGAATTAAACTGGATTTATGCCATTTTGACTTTACATATATTTATAATTTTATCTACTTAGGGGATTTTGTATAAGACATCACTTTAGGTAAAGAGAAAGAGTGTACGAATTACAACGCAGTGACGTAATGGGTATCATATGCCAGGTATGCAGGTGTTAAAATAATAGCTAAACAAAGAGAAGTACATTTGTGTTTTATGTACTTTTTTATGTTTTCCCACTGACAAAGAAATGATCAGTCTATAATATTAATGGTAGATTTATTTGAACAGTGAGAGACAGAATAACAACAAGAAAATCCCCCCAAAAAACATGTCAAAAATGTTATAAATTGTTTCAATCAGAAGGTTTTCTGGCTCTCAGGTGTCTTTTATACAGTTAACGAGCTGAGATTAGGAGCACACGCTTAAAGGGAGTGCTCCCTCGGCCTGGGGCTCAGTGCAAGAGCTCACCTCGTGGAGTTGCAATGATCATGAGAACAGTGAGGAATCAGCCCAGAACTACACGGGAAGATCTTGTCAATGATGTCAAGGCAGCTGGGACCATATTCACCAAGTAAACAATTGGTAACACACTACACCGTGAAGGGCTGAAATCCTGCAGCGCCCGCAAGGTCCCCCTGCTCAAGAAAGCACATATAAATGCCCGTCTGAAGTTTGCCAATGAACAATGAATGGGTGAAAGTGTTCTGGTCGGATGAGACCACAATGGAGCTCTATGGCATCAACTCAACTCGCCGTGTTTGGAGGTGGAATGTTGCCTATGACCCCAAGAACACCATCCCCACCGTCAAACATGGAGGTGGAAACATTATACTTTGGGGGGGGGGTTTCTGCTAAGGGGACAGGACAACTTCACCGCATCAAAGGGACTATGGACAGGGCCATGTACCGTCAAATCTTGGGTGAGAACCTCCTTCCCTCAGCCAGGGCATTGAAAATAGTTCGTGGATGGGTGACAATGACCCAAAACACACGACCAAGGTAACAAAGGAGTGGCCCAAGAAGAAGCACATTAAGGTCTTGGAGTGGCCTAACCAGTCTCCAGACCTTAAACCCATAGGATTCTATGGAGGGAGCTGAAGGTTTGAGTTGCCAAACGTCAGCCTCAAAACCTTAATGACTTGGAGATGATCTGCAAAGAGGAGTGGGACAAAATCCCTGCTGAGATGTGTGTAAACCTGGTGGTCAACTACAAGAAATGCCTGAACTCTTGGTTTAACCACCAAGAACAAAGTCATGTTTTGCAGAGGGGTCAAATAAATGTTACATTAACATGCAAATCAATTTATAACGGTTTCGACATGTGTTTTTCTGGATGTTTTTGTCATTCTGTCTCTCACTATTCAAATACATCTATCATTAAAATGATAGACTGATCATTTCTTTGTCAGTAGGCATATGTACAAAATCAGCAGGGGATCAAATACATTTTCTCCACACTGTAGCAATTTCTCAAATGAAAGAAAAGAATATGCAGTTTTCTCAAAACATCTTTTGTAGTGGTTTGTTTTGTTTAAACCTGGTTGATTGCTGTACTGATTGCCTCTGCTGTACTTAATCTGTGTACTGCTTTGCACCAGCTACCATTTTTGAAGTTGATTACAATCATGCTTGTTTGCTTCAGTTTTCTATGTTCTAAAGCCATCCTTGTAGCGCAATTCCCAGCAAGTGCAAAAACACAGACATGGCTCCAATAATGCTGGTAAAATACACCAGCCATGATTTTGATCCTCTTATTACTTGTTATAGTCAGTAGATATGAGTGTTTTTTGTTTGTGTGCCTGTTGGCCTTGGGGCACTTTAACAAGAAATTACATGGGGGTTTCAGGAGAACTATGATTTCTCAGCCTTTGTGTTTTCTTTGGCTGCATTTTGTACAGGATACTACTTGACAGTGTTGTTCATTGAGATGGGACTTGACCAGCTATAAATTATAGTTTTACAATGTCATAAATGTTTTTATTAAGTAGCGTAGCTTATATGTCACCTATCAATAGTTTATTTAAAATGGAGGAATGGATTGCTCAAGGTAGAAATAAGAAGCGAGACTTTCACCATAGTTCATATTCATATGTTGATATTGCATTTTTAAAATGCAAGATACTGGAATTTTATTAAGAACAGACCTAAACACCTTTATTTTTGAGTAAAGGGAAAAGCAAATGCCTGCACACATAATGATACCCTTCAGGGACAAAAGTGGAGATACCAGATTCTAACATAAAATTCCCAAAACACCTTCTAAGCATCCAGTAAACATTAAAATACAGCAAATATCTTACAATGATGTGCTCATTTGCAAATCCCACAAGTGATTAATAGAAAAAAACAAGTATTACCCTCAATTCTTTTTAACCCTATAGGGCTGTCAACAAAGATTCTAAAATTGAATATATATTTAAAATATTTAAACAAAATCACACAGTCAAATAATGAAATTTATCATTTTATTTGTAAAAAATCAAAACAGAACTACCGTGGCTGTCTGCCTCCCATGTTCTAGGCCGTTGCTCCCTTAACGATCAGCTCCCTGTCTACGTAATGCCTGATTAGGCAATTCACAGCGAGCGAGTGGGCATGTTGAAGGCGCTTCTATCACGTGGCTTGTGATACTAAAAGTAAACAACCAATGAGGGGGAAGCAAGACCCCATAAATACAGCCAAATATCCATGAATGTAGATATCTTAAAATACCTGTTTATGTTAAAATAGTAGACCTACGTATATAAGTAGTTATGTCTCCTGTTGTATTGAATGTATTGTATACACAATGCCAAAAAACATATTCAAGCCTGTGTTATTTTAGAGGAAATATTTGAAAGTCATTTTGTCCATTTTTGACAGCCCTACAACTAGAGATGTTTTGATACCAATGCCAGCATAGCCTCCAATACGGCCTAAAACGCTAGATCGGGAAGTTCTGGAGTTTATGAACCAACCCGATTCCACGTAATAAAGCCTAGTAGAAAATCTGCGTTAAAGTAGTTTATTTTATGTTCTTTTTCTGTTACAACTGACTGTCAAACTAGATACTAAAAGTAAGTTCTGTGGCATTTAACCTGAGGCAGACCGACAACAAAGAAATCATATCACATACATACAGGGAGAGTAGTATACAGTTGTTTAAACATTATAAAATACACTCACCGGCCACTTTATTAGGTACACCTGTCCAACTGCTCGTTAACACTTAATTTCTAAGCAGCCAATCA
>NC_048419.1:4412581-4433812 GCF_013103735.1 Etheostoma cragini | reverse complement strand
AGTTCTGAAGGCAAAAGGGGGTCCAACCCGTTACTAGCATGGGGTACCTAATAAAGTGGCCGGTGAGTGTATATGACACACTGTTGTAAATGGTCTCTTCCTTTAACCCTACATTTAATTTGATATAGGTAAAATGAACACCATTATAAGAGTTAACGCAAATTCCTCTTGCTGCCACTCATTTTTTTGACGTGCAATTAGGGCATGCAGGTTCTGGGATTTGGGCCTCAGTCTCAATCATTTAAGGTTCATATCACATTCTGCGTCAGTGGCTAATATGGTATTGGTGTCACACTGGTTAGATTGAATGCTATCACTACGTGGCTAATATGGGCAACATTGCTAATACACACAATACAGCTTTACAGTGGAATGCATTGCATCTCCTCGATAGTGAGTAATCCCACTTGCAGTGTTAGCGTTGTTGACTGTGACCGTGTTAGCACGGTTAGCCACTTTAGCTGCCTCGCCGGCTCTATCATCTCCACGGCTGCTCATGTCTATACACCGCCTGTATCTCCATAGATGTAACTGTTATCAGTGTTGACTGGGGCACGTGAAGGCATCACGCAAGCTAGAGCTGCCAATCTACCGACGACACACAGTAGACGCCTGCTTGCAATTACATCTTAATGCCAAAGTTGCCGCTCTAAACCACCTAACTCAAATCTTACGGACAATAACTTGAAGTTGTACAGTAAAGTGTGCCGGAATATGTAGATGGATCCAATTCATGTCTGCTTATGCTACATGCACATATGAAGACATTGTGGTATGACAAATGTAATCATTCACTTACTAGTTTCAGACCAACAAGTGTAGAATTACCCAATGCAAAATATTAGATTACAAATATAAAGTATTAACAATGAGGTAGGAGCTAAGGGAATTGTGATGCTAAGTAGTATATTGACTTGAAGTGATATTTAAATGTGGTGCAACAAATTTAATGCTGATTAGAGGTGACTGACCTAAATTAACATCAGTGCTGAATCTATATTTTTTTTAGGTGTCAGATCATAGAGTAAAGGTTCGAATATTCCCAGTTTATACAGGTAAGAATTTAAAGATAGTATGGCAAAAATCAGTAAAACAGAAAAGCTGAAAACACAATGTTAAAATTGGTCTTCAGGTATTATTATTATAAAGAGTTGGACTGAACTCAGGGAAGCAAGGGACTAAGGTGGTTTATGGGTGAGTTTTAGGAAGTGTGACATCTCCTGGGAACAAACTGTTGAGTTGATGTGTGACCTCAGTCCCAGAGGAAAGTCTTCAGCACAGATAGTATCTAGGGTGGACAGGAGTGGCGACAGCTCTTCCTGACCTTTTTCTCACTCTGGCATCATTTCTTCCTGTTCGTTGATCGGGGGTAGCAGAAAGGAAGTGTTCTGCTCAGCAGTCGAGGCAACACATTAGAGCTACTCGACAAAGGAGAAACCAGAGATATACAGTAGGTCTATAATTACTGTGCCACAAAATTGAACCTGGGCTTCTTCTCAGATGCTTTCCTTTGTCAGTTGTAGAGAACATCCTCTATTGACTTTCTTGAATACATATACCATTCTAAACAGCAGACACAGTTTTTCTGATCCCACAATTTAAATGGAATGCGTGGGTAGCATTTATTGTCATATGAACACTGGTTTCTTCTAAACCATCTTAACATTGCTAAATATTTGCTCTCCCCTAATTATACTTCATTTTGAATAGCCATTATTTCAACCTATTTTACTTAAGCCACGTTGTATCAAAATCCTACTTGTCTCCATCCCCTGTTCCAAATCTCTCTAAATCTCATACCATTTTGTTTTTTTCCTTATTTTTAGCAAGTTGCACCATTTACTGAGCACATGCAATATTTCTTCCAAATCCATAGCTTCTCCTTTTTCGTCTATTCCTCTGAGCCAAATGACTTCTGCGGCTCCTAAGTCTCATGCCTCTTTCAGATCGCTGCCAACCGCTCTTCCCATTGGCAGCTGTACAAATTTTGGGTCATTAAATCCCATTTGAGCTTTTTAACCATGAACTGCTTCCCCACACCTCCCAAATGAACTTGTGTTTTTAAACCTAGCCCACTTTGCAGTTGTCCCAAGCACTTTACACACACCAGCACAAAGGTCCAATTGATCCATGTTTAAATTTTTCGATATACTACTAATGTGTGTCTTTGGGGAAATTTTGAGAACTGTGTTTGGTAATAAGGCATGAAGAGACGTATGTTGTGGGAATTTTGCTTGATTGACATATTGCAGTTTTTTGTTCTACGTCAGCCATTTCCTGCCTCTTTTTTTATATCTGGGTCCAAGATGAGTGTACTGAGTCTAGGCTTTAAAACATCCCACCAGAGACCTTTGGGTGGCATCAGATGCTACATCAACATTTTGTGGTAGCCTCATCGATCATCCACCTTCCTTCGTTTGCATCCGTCTCTATAGTGAGGCCTCTCCCTCTGGGCCATAGTGGTACTATGGGGCCAACAGAAGATTGGAAACACAGTATATAAATAACAGTTTTCAATTGTGGTTACTTGAGATAACGTTTCAATTCATATTATCCCTTGCAAAGTCATTTATTTGTCACAGCTGTCTGGTGTGACCGAACCTGAACTTATTGCACGGTACCCATGGTGCTTTATGCCATTGCTGTATGATCTATGCTTTCAGGTTGTGCATTTAATTTCTCCACGCACAAACTGAGCAGACCAGAACATTCAGCTATTGCTTGATTGGTACACTTCAATAATCTACTGCCCCATTCTTTTTTTTTTTTTTACTATTCATTTTATAGCCAAAGCGGTTTCAGAACTGATACAGTTGTATGATACAGCATTATATGGTCCTATGTGTTCTATCAACCTTTGTCTTTTTGCAAGTAAGTTAACACCTGCAAAATACGTACATTGCCAGGCCTCCAAGACACATTAAATTACAGTGTATAAGTGACAAAGAAGCGAGACCAACTGACTTTTTTATTTAAAATATTCTTAGTATATTGAAGCCTATTCCAAAATGTTTCCCCACCTACAGTGAGACCCCTTCTTTGTGGCTGCCTCAATCAACCTTTCTGCTCTTGTGCGGAGCCTTGCTTTGGGCTGATTATATCAATATATGCACCAAACTGGCAATCAGTAGCTGCTTGTTAACACCACAGTCAGTGACTGCCAGGGGGATCCCAGTTGCTAGGGGATGTGTAGATCATGGCACTTTGAGCTTCTAAAGCAAGTATCTTTTTGTATACTATCTACTGTACCAGCTTATGAATATTCATTGACAGATCCTTAACAGGAAAATTCCTTTTTTTTATTCTTACATATAGCTGAATAGGTTATCATAATAGAAGCATGATATAAATCTAAATCTTTTAAAATACACCACACATAAAACACTATTTCAATGCCTTATGGCAAACTTTTGAATTAATAAGCTACCAAATCTGATCCGAAATCAAGACCGCTGGGACATTATAAAGCTATCATTCATATACTGTTATGTCTGGCATGATGTATAATGCACAGTGTGACATACTTCATCTATATGGGTTACTCATAGTGCTGTACCAAATGTCTTTTTTTAATTTATTTTTTTATTCAAAGCTTCTATTGAGGTTTTTCGAATAAAGATGTGTATCATATGTTAAGACGTAATCACCCTAAAACAAAAATCGGATGAGTGACAAGCAAATGCAGATAGGCCTACATAGTATGATCTTTTTTTTTGTAAAACGACTTAAGTAATTTACTATATTCCTAATATTGTTGGAGTCAAAAATAGATTTTTTTTTGGTATTGTGGTTATGTAAATGTAATACATGGTGCTGTTAGATTGCTCCTAGATCGCCCCTTTAATGCAGGGGCGTGCCAACCTTAGAATGCGGTAAGGCGGAGATCAAACAGTTTTATGGCCGCAGTGAAAATGTTGTTTCTCAAATAAATCATACATTATTACAGAAAAGTGCAATGACTAATGAAAAAGTGCTGCCTACAGCTTTTTTCTGTGTGCCAAAGGCCATATATTTCTCCTCCCGATGGTGGTATGTGTTAAATGTTAGGACTTTTGGTAAAATGTAGTGCCTTTGACACCTCACAAAACTGCCAGGGATGAGAGCAGGCGGACTACAAGGCATGCGTCCGATCTGTGCAGAACACACATAACAGACAGTATGATTATAACATCCAAAACACAAGATTCAGTCTGTGGTTTTTGTGACACGAGGGATACTTTAAAAATACTAAACAAAAACAACCAAAATTCTCAGAGCTACCTTTAGAGCCGTAGCTTCACCTATTGGAAAAGTCACCATGCCAACACCCTTTGGGTCACACAAATTGTAAAAGATCAAACAAATAGTATACTACGAATAATATTAGTGTAGCCTAATATTTATGTGCAGCTGTGCAGAAATGCTGGGTTAAACACAACGAATAGACATGCAAAATCAAGAGAGAAGTGGTGCAGCATTCAAATGTTGATTTAGAATTTGAATGTCCATGTTATGAGAAAGATTTCAAACTATTTGGTTCAACCCTAGTTACTACAGAACAAAACCTATGCTGGGAAGACTAAAATTAGATATTTTGAAAAGAATTGGCAGCCTTTCAATTTAAAGTACAATATTGCCTTTGCAGAGTCTAAGCTATTTAGTCATCTGCATGAGTCATCCATTCTGTGCCATCATGTACTAGCAGGGAGATTAAGTGGTGGAAAAGACATTTCCTGAGACAGTACTTTCATTTCTTTTCAAGCTGCAAATATCCAAAAGAATGAAAACAAGGTTTCACATTATTCACAGTGGAAAATGTGTTCTCCTTATCTTCATCCTTATCATTTCCATAGATGTTTGGCATAGATATTTAAGTTTGCATTAGAGCTAATTTCACTCAATTATTAATTTATGCAGAGCTGGCATTTGACTGACTACTACTACTACTACTACTACTACTACTACTACTACTACTACTACCACTGCTGCCACTGTTTAAACTCTTGCAATCTCTAGATCAAGAAAAACATTACTCTGTGAAAACAATTCCTCATCTCTCCAAAACCCAACCCACAACAGTTATTATTGCAGAAACTGTTGTTCAATAATTCAGCATTGAATGACAAGGACACTGTTCCCTATTCTCCTGGCTGGTGTGGTATTTTTGGTGTGTGTGCACAGGTAGGAGGGGAGGCTCAAACAGGTGGGAGGTTCATTCAGACCAGGCAACACAAAGCGAGTTGTTGGTGTGTTGGTAGAAAATGGATCTTAGACCTTACAGTGAGAATAGTAGTTTCAGAACCGCGTCCGTGTCTGGCGCAATCTGATGGTTTCATCAACAACAGCAAATGAAATGCTTTAAGCAAATGTGCAGCAATAACTGACTAATGTTTAAAATGTAAACAAAGTATTTTAATTAATCATTCCAAACGGTAGATGTCTTCAAATCAGCATAATATTTAATTTTTTTGTGGTTAAAGGAGAAATGTCGCTAAAATCAATCAGCATTGATCTATACGTATCTGTTGCCTACGGCTGCTTTATACTGTATGAAAAGCTTTTCTTTTACTTCATTAAAGACCTAAAGCCAACTGAAGGCAGCATGTTAGTAAATCTGAACATAGCGTTGAAATGACATGGTCATCTAAACAGCTCCATCAATCTTTTTTATTAGTTAATTTTATATTGTATACATTACACTTTATTTTTTGTGAAAAAATAAAGGCTGAAAATGCCCCAAAAATGACCCTTTAAATAAAATAAGCTCTATATAGATATACCTGCTCAGAATGTTGCTTCTTCATAACTCCTCGAGGTGACGCTCAACACAAGAATTAGGGAAAGTTGAACATAATTAAGTAGCTGATAATTTTAACAAGATGGCAGACAGCTGTTTGAGGAAAATAACAGACGCCTTGACATGTTTAAGTCCAATGTCTGGACCTAAAGTTGCTCTATAGTTCTGTAATTTTAATTTACAGACTGTAAAAACATGTGCTGTTTTCTAACAGTTGGAAGTTCTTTAGATATGTTGACCGATATCGTTATGCATCATTATAGGATTGCCTAGCAATATTTAGGTTATTACCATATTGATGTTTTGTGATAATATTGGTATTGTGAGCCATGCATCATGAATTGTATCGTGAGGTATCCTGTGACCTTCCACCCCTAAACTTTTAAGCTTAATTTTAATTTTGTTAAGACTCATGTTCTGCGGGAGTTTCCTTAGCGGGATAAAGAGCCATTGAGTCACAGAGAGATTCTTGGATATCGTGCTTGGGCTTCTGGGGAGGCAAGCATTTGGTAAATTTGAGATTGGATACATCTCTATTTGAAACAACAAGCAGCATCAAGGCCTATGCTGCATAGCACATAACAAACATGGGAGAGAGCAAAGGAACATCTGTCAACAGTGGAGGAATCATGGAAAGGTTGCACTTCAGTCCTTTCCTCCACCAGTCACTCTTTCTTCTTCACTGACCTGGAAAAAGCATTCACCTGGAAAAAAAGCAGCTTCAATTAGGGTACATCGAATCTATCTACAGATAGAATAGCAACTCAGAAGGTGGTAAGGAGTCAGCACCATGCTCATTGACATTTCAACTGAGATATTGGGCAAGAGAGGGGGCTTCATTCCAGGGCCTCCGGCTGCTGGTCCATCTTTCTAATGACTGAACCCGGCCTTACCTGGTATCCTGGTTGATGGTTGTGCCTCAGGCATTTGTGATAAGACAAACAAGTTTGAATCCTTTTCACAAGCCCTGGTTTCATGGCGTTTAACTGTGCTCAAACTTAGGGTTTCCACCATTCCGTACCTAAACACGGTTAACAATACTGGATGTTTGGGTGTAGGTTTCAGTTACATCCATTATATATTTTTAAGTAACAGCTGTCAATATACAAGTTAATTTAAATGCCTATTGTTTTGACCATAGAAATGACCTTCATATTCACATATAGTAACTGTGTTGTTTTACTACAGAGGAAAAGCAGTTGTTTTT
Source organism: Etheostoma cragini (assembly GCF_013103735.1). NCBI lineage: Eukaryota > Metazoa > Chordata > Actinopteri > Perciformes > Percidae > Etheostoma > Etheostoma cragini. The sequence goes on along the minus strand of NC_048419.1, from coordinate 4,426,829 downwards.
CTAAAATGTTCAATAACCCTTCAGTGCACCTGTTAGTTTTTAGTTTTATTTTGGGTTTGGGATTTTGGATGTGATAGCAAGTTGCAATCCTCTATTTTGATATATGTTAATGGGGCTCACCTTTTTGTTTAGCTTTTGGTTATGGAGATTATGTTAAAGAAATTTGAAAGTGAAAAAACATAAAATCTTAAACGTGTTCTTGGATCTAAGTGCTCCAAACACAGTTTACAGAATAACTCCTTCCTCTGTCAGGGGCAGCATCATCCTGGCATACATAATCTGTTTATTGCCTACTGTGACCCATTTTAACAGAATAACTGAAGTGTCTTATGGGAGCTAATTGCATAGGGCATACTGTCTATTAATAATTCATTTGAATCTTTTTTTAAATTTAATGTTTTGCACAAGCTCGTTAGTATAAATAATAAGTCATTTAGAGTTCGACCAGCAGCCTGAAATTTAAATAAGCCATTGATGACTGATTGCTTGTGGCATTGTAATACCTCCCATGACTAGCTTCTTAACAGGGGCTTACATTTTTGTTTTAAATTACAGGTGTAATTGTCTCTTAGTACAAATCGGGTAGTGTTGGTATTACGTCTTTACAATTGCAGGTATTCTGAAAACATAGCTTTGAAAATAAATCTGCTTTTAGGCGTAGAGTTAAATAAGCCACTCTCATATCCATCCTTTAGATATAATACACTTGTGCTCATAGTTATGATTACTATGGCATTTACAGTCACATTGTAATGACTTTATAAGTAGATTAGAAGTTTTGGCTCTTTTAAAGGGTCAACATGATCAGGGTATGGGTGGATAACTTAACAATGTATTTTACCTAATTATTTCTTTCTAAGTTGAATTCTGTTCAAGACAACACATTTCCTTGTAGAGTTAATCCATGAAGTGGTGCTTCAATCATATGTCCATTTTTAGCTATGCTAGAGGTATGTCTTCATGGATGTGGCTGTAGACTCTTAGTGGTGTTTCCCCTTATTCAAGCATCAGCATATTGTTTATTTTAATATGGGTGTATAAATGTATCATAGTCCCATAACAAATATAATGCTGATTTTAACTGAATTGTGCACGCAAGGGAACTGAAGTGTTCTCTGGGCTTGCCTAAGCACAAATCTGAAGACATTTGTCAAAACATTTTTTTTCTATTATTTTTTATTTTTATTAATCATACGACTTTTAGTATTTGGGCAAATGGGACTACTTTTTAATATACGCATGTCCCTTTTGTTTTAGGAAAAAAGAGTAGTCCCATGTGCCCAAAGACTAAATATGATATGATAAGAAAATGTTTGTATCTCAGAAACTACAAGGAGCCTAATCATGGATTCAGTATTTTTTTGCTGTAATGCTTTACAAGCATTATGTAATTTTGCCCAGTTGTGGCCTGTGGAGGGGCAATAAATATCTAAAGTTCCAAAATATCTATGTTGTTATTTGTATCAATCCACTAGACTTAATATCTACAAACATGGCATTTGATTGGAGGCTAGTCTCACTTTGTTCCACAGCAACATTAAACTAGTTTAGATTTGTGTACAGTTTGTGTTAATGATGTATTGTATTAAGTGTCCATTTTATTATAATACTCAGATTTATGATACATAATTGAACACTTGTATTTATATTATGTTCTGTGGAAGATGGGTGGAGGTGGGGTCACAACTGAGCATTTACTTATGTAACGCATTAGTTACTTTCGGAAGTACCTAGTTACTTTTATTATTTGTAACTGAGTATCTAATTTAGTTACTTTTTGGAAGAAGTAACTGGTAACTGTAACCAATTACTTTTTTTAAAGTAACTTGCCCAACACTGGTCAAGACCAAACAGAACAAATGTGACATTTTTCATTATTGTACTAAATATCGTCTTTAGGCACAAATGGGCTAAGACAGTTGTAACATTGTGATGAAAGCAATAAGAGCTCATGATATTTTTGTACGCTCTTTAACAGAACTGCTGTTTTTGAAAATTCCACCTGCTTGATAAATCAAAATTACATAAATTACATTGTTATTTAATTAGATTTGGGGTTTTTGTGACCATATGCAAAGACATGCTGTGATATATGAGTATAGGCAGATGTACTGATTCTCAATCCTGTCATCACTGCAACAACATGGAACTAGGAATCAGCTCATCTCCTATCAGCTACTTGAGAAAACTCCACAAGAGATCAAAAGATCTAAACTAGTTTTCCTCAACAATTCATGGGCAGGATGTCTGTGAAGCCTGTTTCTTTTAGTTTGTGCCATTTCTATCACTCTCTGGATAATTATGACAGTACTGACTCTTTGTGTTCTGTGGTTTTTTGGGTCTGAATTTTAATAAATAAGATGTATCCCTTTCTGCTCAAAGTAAGGATTTTGTGCCAGTACCAACACAGTTTCTAACTGAGGGAGTTTACATTAGCAGTTCCACTTGGTTTCAAACAGGGCTGCAGGACTGAGGGCTCAAGACAAAATAAAGGCTGGAGCATCATGCAGGAACATTAGCTTAACAAGCTACCGTTAGCAGCTATGGTAGCCACATTTTACAACCAACGAGTGTACATTGAAGATGTTAATTTACGGAATAGTTCCTGTGCAGGATGTCCCTCGCTTTCCGCTTTCTTTGAGTTAACATTAAACTCCGGTAGGATTAAGCAACATTAACTGGAACATCTGACCAATGTTACAAGCTGGAAATGCCAGGTTTTTAGTTATTTATTTTTTGAGATTATGTTTTAGGCTTTTTTTATGGCAGCCAAGGGCCGCGGGTTGGATCCGAACCTGGGCCGCTGCCAAAGACTCAGCCGACATGGGTCGCACACTCTACTGGGCGAGCTAGAGGTCTGCCCAAAAAAAAGGCAAGTTTTAAGGACAATATGGATTGTACAACTAGACAGGCCTGCTTGGTACGTTAGGGGAATGATTGTAACGATTCACAAAGAATATGTTGACAGCATTTACTCTCGAACTGCAACGTTTTGGGACCTATTGTTGGGGTATTGGGGACAAAAATACACACGACAAAACACTGCTAAAACCAATTACGTTTAACATTTAACTTCATTTGATATTGGAGACATTTTCCAGACCAAATGCTTACGGAAGATTTTCAAGATTCAATGGCAAAAACACGTCTCCAACAAGTCAGTTCTTGAGATGGCAGAAACAAAGAAAATCAGCGAGGAGGTGAGGAAACTGAGATGGAACTGGATTGGCCATGTGCTGAGGAAGGACAGAACGGACGAGTGTGCTGTAGCCCTCGGGTGGACACCTGAAGGAAGAAGGAAAAGAGGCCGCCCAAAAACAACTTGGCGGCGAATGGTGGAACTGGAACGTAACGGTGCAGGCTGGAACACGTGGAAGACAGCACGACGTGCAGCTGCAAACCGAACCCAATGGAGGAGTGATGTCCAAGCCTTGTGTGCCTCCTGGCATAGAGAGAATTAACTTACTTACTCATTTGATATTTGTTGTGCTGCTGTTCTCCTGACTTAAAGATCCGGGGGTGTCTCCTCTTCAGGTGTTCTTGCATCACCGTCCTGCTAGTGTGAAATCCCAGCTGCATTTTTACAAAGTCTACAGACTACCACGTTGTTGTTGGCATTAAGAGTAAAATACTCCCACACTTTTGAAAACTTTTTCTCAACTTGTTGTTGAACTTGGGAGGAATCCATACTTGCGCTGTTGCTGGAGGAAGCCATGTTATTATTTTTTTGATTTCTAAGCGTGAAAAGTCTACGCAAATTATTTGTGTCCATGCGTTTACGTAGTCGATGACGGCGACGGATCGTCCCAGCCCTAGTGTGTATGTAAATGTTGTGTGTAGGTGTGGACATTTTAGGGTGTTTGAATGTAAGGAGAGTAGATATGTATGTCTTTAAAGATCTTCAGCCGGTTGACAAATGGGATGGAGATAATCGTAATATTACAGCGCTGACTCTACAATGTTGCAAGCACATTAGTTAATTAAGCAGTATCTGGTCCCTGCTCTCCTGTTCCTGTTGGCAGTGGTTGTTTTGGATTATCTTTAAAGATTATCTTTTCAGGCCTTCTTGTCAAACACTTATACGCATTAGGAGAGCACAGTCACAGCCAGCGTGTGTGTGTGTGTGCGTGCGTGTGTGTGTGTGATCTGTAATGAAAGAGCCTAAAGGCCATTAACTGACTTTCAAATTTTTTTGAGTTGTACTTATTGTTTAAAAAATAAAATTTATAAAAATTAATTATTTAACTTTGTCTAGAAATGCCATATTTGCGAGTGCTGACGCAGTTTCGGCAGCAGGTAATTATTACCCTCTGTGCAGTTTTAGGAGTAAATGGAATGCTGGCCTTTCTACTGTTAAAAACTAGTCTTATTTTCTTTATAAGCTCGGATGGTGGTCATAAAACTGAAATAGCTTGAGTTTAAGGTTGGAAGCTCATTTCATTGTTACAACTGGTTGCTCTAATGTGCTCCCATCTTGCAGCAATGAGCTGTCAAGTTCAAAAGGAATTCAGCACTAGAGCTTCATCCTTTTCACTTTAGCCTTGTGGTCAGCTCCTTCGGCAGATGAACTGTGTGACATGCAGCCGGCAGTATTGTTTTGGTACAGAAGGGTCCCAGGCTGCGCCGCCCAGGGGAGATGTCTTTATCATCCCAGGAACTGAAGGCTGGTTGGCCTGTGTCGGTGCTTCAAGCTCAAATAAAAAAGGAAAGCTGAGAAATGTATCCAGAATATTGTCTGTGGTGTATGCACTGTCTATTTCAGGCAAGAACAAAACAAACGAAAAGCTAGCATGCTCACAAAAAGTATAAGCCACAGTACTTCTTCATTGACAGTACTATTTTAACTGTCAGATGGACATTACACCGGATACTATATAGGAAGAGTAAACTAATATTGTGCATTTAATGTAAGGAAACAAACCTCACTTAGCTTGTGAGGGTCCTTGCTAAACTCCAGGTGCCGTCAAAGCCTACAATCCCCCCTTCCATTAAGTGATTGTGTGTTTTGTTGAGTCATGTAATACATGGGCTGTGTGTCTCGCTGTGTGTCTTTGCTAGAGAGCTCTGGTAAAAGCAACTTCAATGGCTTTTTAGTAGATTTGCTTACGAATTTCCTCTATTACTGAAAATGTGTAACACAAAAATGCACCAGATATGATTCTTTTAATGGCATTAAACTATACATTGAGGGTTGCAGTAGCTCAGTCCATAGGGAGTTGGGTTGGAAACCAGAGGGTTGCAGGTTCAAGTCTCAAGTCTTATGGATCAAAGTACAGAGTGTGAATAGACAGAGAGATGCCACTTCACCTCCTGGGCACTGCCAGGTGCTCTTGAGCAAGGCACTCTACCCCCACAACCCCTCAGGGCGCTGGTCCAGGACTGGCAGCCCACTCACTCTGACATCTATCCATTTGTGCATGATTAGGTCCTGACCATGTGTGTGTATTTCAGGCCTGTTTGTAGTGATTACAGACAAAACAGAGTGTAATCTATAATTTCCACAGTGGGGATCAATAAACAGTAAAGATTATTAAATTATAAATTACTACTGGTTTGGCATTTTATGTAATTGAAATGTCACGTACCATTAAATTAGTATGTAATTCTTTTTTCTTTTTTTTTAATGAAATAGTCTCTCACACCGAATGAATAAAGGCAGACCAATCACCAAGTTAGTCTGGAGCAAATTAGTGGTCATTTTATCTCCCAGTTTAGGCCCACTACTTGATAAATTGGCCAGAGGCGTAGGCCAAACATCCGACTTAATCTTGCATAGCCTTGCCTCATGCTACTTAAAATTCAATTAAACATCCCTGTTTATTGGGACTTTAAATATGAATGTTTTCCAATTTCTCTGAGACATTTTGTTGGAGTTTATTGAGGTCTTGATTTAATTAGAATTTGCACTTTGCCCAAGCTGAAGACTTTTTATTTTGCGTTTCCTTCAGGGCAGGGCTGTACAAAGAGTCTTGGCCTGCTATTTCAAAGTTTACTGAAAATACTGCAGCTGAAGTATGACCCTGTTGCATTTGTTTCTTTTTGACATCACTAGGAAAACACTCTCTGAGTAATCTCCCCTTTTTTCTCTTTTAGTCCATTAGACCATATGTGAGTTCTCTACCATGTCATTCAACTGTCCATAACTCCTGCTTTAGTGTAAATTCAGTTTGAGGAGGTGTTGTTATATATAATTATTTTTCATTCTCTTGACTCTTACTCTTAATACTTTACTTCTAGTACTAGTGTTTGTGACATCTCTAGAGGAGAGAAATGACTGGCCTTTCTATATAACGACAGGTGTCTAAAGCCAATTTGTTGCCCGTCACATATTTTATTGAAAGGATGCCCATGGGAACCTCTTATCAGATGGACGCTTTCCAACAGCTTTGTGCAGACTAAAAGGCTTGGAAAAGTCAACCATTTACCTCAGCCCAGAGGTTTGGGATGGTTCTTTGTTTGTGAGAGCTCAAAGGCTTAGAAAGGCCAAATGCTTATCATAGACCAAAAGACCTTTAAGGCTTTAAGGCCACCTGCTCACAAAAATATAATCTGTTTTGTGACTCTGCTGCTGGTGATTAATGCCGCTGTGAGCTGACAAGTAAGGCGTTTACTCAATCTTGAACTTACTCTGCAGGCTTCATATTCCCTGCCCCATGTAACTTTTTAAGGGGCAATTTATGCTTTTTACTGAGCTCATGTTTTTAAAAGAAAATTCAAAACTGTTGCTAATTGGTATTGTGTTTCAATGTTTTTTTTGTTTTTGTCATGAAAGATCCCTGCTCAAATATGTTTCGTCATTACTTCAATTTAGTAAATGTTACTGTTTTCTTAAAATGTCCATATTGCAATTAAGACTCCTATTCCTGTGCCAGATGAAAACATAGGCTTTTATGACATGATCATATTGCATCTCCATAAAACCTGGCTTAGCTGCATCACCTGCTTGATTTCAAGGTTGCTTGTTGGCATGTGTGGTATTTTTCCTTGATCAAAGAGATATCCAGACTGCCCTCCAACCTGGTTGTCATGGGAACAGGTGTCACATGACCTGAAGTGAGACAAACTTTGGATGAGAGAGGATTGGCTCTCTGGAGGGCGTCAGTCCCCCTCTCAATTCATCTGACATGGTTGCCTTGGAAACAAGGCTGTGAGACAGGAAGCCGAGGAGAGATGTAAGCTCTTGTTTGTTTGGATAACAGCAAAGAAGGTGCCTGGACTCCAGGCATCTAGGGGATAGGCTGTTAGCTTGAAGATTTTAGGCATACAGTGAAATATCTATCGGTCTGTCTGTGGGTCTGTCTGTCTGTCTGTCTGTCGGTCGGTCTGTCGATCTGTCGGTTGGTCGAACAAAAGCAAATCCTAGGATCCTGACAGTGAACTTGAACTACCTTGTTTCTGCCTTCTTTTAAAAAATGATTTAATATCAAACAACAAAGTTATATGGGGCAATAAGAGGATGTTTCATGCTCCCAGGAGCCCCGACATGACTGATGCTCACATTTGACTTTGATGGCACCGAGAATGAGTCTGACAGTCTCTCAATACCAGTGACAACCCATACACTGATGGAGCAAGTGGGACCTGTTTTACGGGTCCCACCTATCAGTCATCTCAAACTCCAGTCACTGTTGGGGCCCATGTGCTTATTTCATGCCGGCGTGGGGTTGGTGTTTGTGGGTGAGATCATATGAGTAATCACTCAGATTGGTTCTGCATTGAAGTACTCAATATAATGATTTTTTCTTTTTTTGCTGTGCTCTCTTAAAATTGAAACTTTTCTAGATGAAATAGCTTTTATGTCAGCTCCTTATGCCAATAACAAACCCTCTTCCACTTGACACAACCACTGAATTCATTGTCCAGAAATAAGTTCCTTTTTGCTACAGTATGAAGCCTGCTTGCTGATACTGTTTATGGGGAAATAAACGACATATCTGCCCACTATATATTCCATTTCCATTTATTTTGTTGGAGGATCATGACAATAAACAGAGCATCACTTGCTTTTCTCACCTTATTCTTTCCCACCCCCCTTTAATCAAGAAATCGGAGGCCTGCCCCGCAGTGAGCCATCAAAAGAATGATCTACTATTGTGTGATACCAACGTGCTGCTGTGTGCAAGCAAGTCCAATACTCAGCGACCCAGTTATTTTAATTGCTCACCCACAAACACAAAGATGGAAAAAAAATATAAATAGCACAGCGTTGTTCCTGCACCCGCATCTTATGCCATATATTAAGAGGGTTTCCCCATTAACTAGCATGTGATCAAGGCATTCTTTCAAACAAAATCATGAAAGGGAATAAATCAACAGCCTAATATCCAGAACTGCGTTCTATGTAAAAACAAAAAGGGCAGAATCCAAGGAGCAATTCAAACACTTTCTGACCTAAAATGGAAGAAAAGAAAGCTATCCAGGATTTTCAGTTACTCTGTTATAAATATGAACTTCATCTGCGGCTATTTTGTAAAACGTGATTTTTCAGGACAGTTTTGTAATCATTGAGTTTTTTTAGATTCATTCACTGCACAACATTTGAATAAAGAGGCAGTGAATTATGGCTGAAATATGCTGATTTGTGAGCGCTGTAGTTTAATTGTCAGCTTTACAAAACTGTGGCACATCCGGATCTTGCAGCTACATACACTGTATCACTGTAGCCTGTCTTACTTGTAAACAAGAACACCATGAACAGGTTGGCACATACATTTCAGATGCAGCAAAACCAAAGCAGTAGTGCCAACCAGCAGCGAATCATGTCTTAGTGTTGCTTCCTGCACCACAGCCAGCACTCAGCCCACTCAATTTAGCCTTTGGACAGAGGCATTGCAGTATGGCTTCCGTAGCTCTACCCCACTTCTTCAATCAGTCAATAGGCCATTTAAGATTTCACCTGGGGCCTCCGCTATAAGGCTGCATTTTTGCCGAGCACTAGTCTTTGAGAGGATTGACATATTATTTGAGAGATGCTTAACAAAATAGACTTTAACTTTTTTATTGAAAAGCTCTGCAAGACAGCATTTCCATATTGTTATAGTTAAGTCATAATACAATGTTAAGTTTTTGCTTTGAAATGTTGATTTAATCCATCAGAGAATGTAGCCTGAAAACGAAGAAGAATGATGTTGTAGCACAAGGCGCAGCTTATAAGTAATTCTCTTTTTGTAAGAAAGTCCTACTTTGGTTTTGTTTGTTTGTTTGTCTTAATAGGCAGCACAAGCAACAGTATTCCGAATGCCATCATTCAATATTTAATGCATCCATGTATTTTTTGGCAGAGTTTGGATTTGTGTTGCACTTGTTGCACTGGCTGTTGGGAATGAAAATTTGTAGGTATAATGATGACCTGAATAAACTGGTTAAAGATCATACAAATGTTTAATTCAACAATCGGATGGGGTTTTAAATTACCAAATCACATGATCTGGGGCAAAACCAGTTCTGAATGTACCGACCCAACACATGAGCCTATATTATTATAACCCTAACCCTATATTAAACCTGCAGTCCCTAGACATTGGCCTGCTCTCCATTCCCCACACCAGAACATGTTCCTTTGGAGACAGAGCCTTGTTACAACCCCATCCATCTGGAACACCCTCCCTACAGATTTTTTCGAAATGCTACATCCCTGAACATTAAAAAACAACCCACCAGAAACACCACTTGTTTACCCCAGTCTAGAACCTCCTTTAGTATAGCCACTGTAACTCTGTGAAGTGTCCTTGGGTTTTATGAAAGGTGTTGTTGTTTTGACATACCCCCCTGCTAAAAAAACCTAAAGCATACACTGCTCTGTCTTGTGGCAGTCTGACAGGCTATAGTACTCAACTTACAGGCATACAAGGTTCATTCAGATACTGGACTACAGACCCTAATGCTGATCTCACCTATCTTAAGTAGTCAGTAAGTGTGAGGATCTCAACTGCTTGAATGGCAATAACTGATTTGGAAGGTGGACCTGCTGCCCACAGTTTCGATTGGTTGAATGGGATTAGAAGACATTCAATTTCCTGGTGTAAAAAGCATGTGCCAAGCATGCCACTAACCAAAATGTTGCATGTTCACTGTGTTTTGTGAATGATGTTTATTGAGTCCATTGATTACTATGGATTCATGAATTCATGAGCCAAGCCAGCAGGGGATTTAAGTGTGTCTCAGTTATATGAGGATAGCTATTTCAGCAGAACTATTTAATATGTTGTGTTAATATTGCAGCCTGTTTAAAGCATTTCAATTATAATCCTATGTCATGGTGTCTTGTTTGTGGAGTTTAAACAAATTATATTAAATAAATCTGAATCACAATCAGAAATACTTTATTGATCCCCGCAGGGAAACTCTGTTTTGCAGATAAATTGAGAAAGATAAAGAAAATATAAAATAAATGTGTATTAAAATTTGCATTGCTGCAATTTGAACCTGAAATGCTTTTACTATGACAGCTGGGATGGGAATTTTACATAACACATTTGCAATGGTTATGTATTACAGACTGCATAGTTAGTTATGACCTTATGGAACAACAGTCAGAAATGGTGCTTGTTTCACAATACTGAAACTAGTAACCTAACTAAGCACTAAAGTCAAACTAGCCTAAATACAAAATATATACATTTCAAGGGTAATGAGTAATAACTTTCTTGTTTTTATATTCTCTCTCATTTGTTTGATCCTGTCAGATCAGTCCAGTTTTTCTGTGCAAGTTACAATGGAATTAAAAGTGCAGAGATAACAGAAATCTACCAATCCAAACTTTATCAGACATAATTGACATTTGCAACCTTTATCATGCTTCCCCCAGGCCCTGTGTGAATGAGTCGGCATCTGGATTGTGGCCTGTGACATTTAGACAACAGTTAGAGCAATTTCAGTAGCCATTTATGCACTGGTAGTTGCTATAAATCTTTGTGTTTATTTGAAAAGATTTCCAAGAATAATGCCAGTGTGTGGAATTAAAAGCACCTAATTCAGTATGACTCAGAAAATCTGTGAATCGTTTATAATGAAAAACAACAACAATAATCGCCTTGCCAGATAAATTACTAATTGTAATGATTTAAACCTTGTCCTATAAATCCCATTGCTGTAGTGCTGATCATGTGATCGTGATGGTTGATTATCAAGGGGGGTCTTTTGGGACATTTGGCAAACAGCTGCTTGTTGGTATAAAGATCTGACGAGCCGTTGCACAGACTGTTTACAGTTATTTCCATTTTCACTGAAACGAAATCCATTAAATCAAACATTATGTCACCTGAATGCTTGCTTGAGTTCCAGAATTGTTGGAGTGGGTATCTATTACTGCACATTTAGGGAGTGATATTGATACAGTAGCTATACTTCAGGCTTTGCTGACATGCATTTGATGGGACTGTAGAATCAATTTCCACCAGTGAATGCCATTGTAATAATAACTTCATCAAGATCATGGTAATTATAGCTGCTGGCTCTTCATTGATCTCTGGCCGATAAAGGTGATCGCCTTTCAGCTGCAGAAGAAAAGCTAAACATTTTAACCTGGACTTGGATCAATAAAACTGCAGGAACCCCCCCTTCGTTGTGAATGACCGCCATGGTTGAACAGTCATTAGGCATATACACTCTACCATTGTCTTCTTCCTCAGAAACCTGCTTTGTTCGATAAAAAGCTACAGTGTTTGATTTGTGACGAGTTGATTGTTCTTAATATTAATTAAGTTCAGAAAACCAAGAAAATCTGCGTGCGGATGAATAATTCATGTTTGTTTTGGAACCAGCCTTGTGAAACTGGCATTCACTAAATATTGTATGACTGTGTGTCTTTGATAATAGGGTTTGCATTAGAAGTAATATGCTTTTCTTCATTCCACAGGGCAGATTCTTGCCTGGGCTAGTTATTGTGCAGAAATTGATTTCACTAAAACCCCGTGTGCCAGAAGACATTAGTCAGCGTTGTCTGGGAGCCAATGCTGTACATAGGAAAGGGGCCCCCTGCGTTGCTGTCGGAGGGTGAGGGATATTTTTTAATCTCATATATGCAACCTTGGTAAATCAGATTATTCCCATAATGAAGAAAAATTGCTGAACAAAGAGATCAATACGATTTTAAGTACACAATCATCTGCAATGATGAGAAATCTACATTCGGAATATGAATTAGGACCTCTGTTGAGTGGGGTTTAAAGCATCCAAATGAGATTTCCTGGTACTAAATGGCAAACACATGAACCTTTAACAATTAGTGTTTAAGATATCCCCTACTCACTGAAGCTTTAAGGCAAAGTGGGATTCACATATAAATTACCAAAGCGTGTTTAATTTCAGTGAGAGCTGAAAGAATTGCTTTACTTAGTGTTCAAACAAAGCAGGGAATTATTATGGGTATGCATCCAAACTTGTATTCTCTTCAAAATAAAGTGTCCTCCTCCTGTAGAGGGAATAATTATGGCATTACACTGAGGTTAATAAACAGGCATAGCTACTAATCGGCACTGGTGTAAATAGAAATATCTTTAATTACAGGCACATTGTATGACTTTTACTAAACCAAATTTCTTTTTCTCACAGGTGAATGTATTTTTTTTCCTGATCTGACATTCAGCTGTAATAATAAGTACGATAAATTGTCAGGGAAATGGTTTGATTTCAATTTGACATTTGTAGGTTTCATGATATTTTTAGATGCTCTGATACAAACAACAACATTGCAAAGCATTGATCTTTGTGTTTGTCACAGACCTAGAGGAGTGGGAGAGAAGAGACTGACAGAAACAGATTCCTGTCAAAAGTTGGCTTCATAATATGTCACGCTCAAATTCACAATTACAAACGCATTGACATAAAACTGCTTCATTTTCCCCATTTATTATTTCAAAGTTGAGATTAATCACATGGAGGGAAATAATGACTAAACCTAATCACAGACTGCTGCTTTTTGCTCAGCAATAATTACAGTCAGACTGGCTGCCCAGCTACATGATTTATGACAAAACATGATGGATATTAATGGATTTTGTAATTAGTGCATATGTATGGGCTGAAACATGTTCCAACAGAAACTGAATTTGAACAATTTATGTTTGAATTTGAATTGATAAACTTGAATAATTGCATTGAAAACCCGAATTTGAATCACATCATTGGAAATTGTTTTGTTTAATTTGAATCACTGCATTGAAAAACTGAATTTGAATAGTATAGCTTGAAAATGAAGGTATTCATTTGGAACTGAAATCCAATAAAATATGATCATCAATGAAAATTCAACTCTCTATGTATCGTCACATTCAGATCTCACAATTCAAATTCAGTTGACAAAATTCCCTTTCAAGTTACGGTGACAGATATCCGGGTACTTGAAGGATGAAGGAAGAGCAATCGAGCGCAGATCAATAGATTGACAACGTTTCTCGAAGTCAAGGATCCTTCTTTGGTTGGACAGGTCCTTGAGAGGCTAGGCTTGGCTCCCCTGTTACATTTGGAGAACACGTACACGGAACAGGCTAGCAAGTGCACGTCATTTGTGCACGCTGGATGACATGGATGTGGAACTGTGAAGTTCAATTTTTTGTGTTGAGATGGAGAATTTGATTCATCTTCACTCTGCTTCCAAGAGGAGAATCTACTGTCGCCAACTTCGCCCTCAACGTTTGATGGTAGGCAACATTACTGACATTAATACGCTAGGATGTAAGCAATAGTTATCTCTAATTTATCCCTTGTCAACACAATAAAAACAGTTTAGAAGACATGTTTGTCATTGTCATAACACTTACTGGTAAGGAGAATTGCATTAATTAATTCTAATTACATTAAGCTTGCAGTAGCTAATAGTTTACATACGCTTGTAGTTTACTGCATACATGTAGTAAATTTACTTTACCTTGCTTACAACAAGGTCAACACTACCAGCTAATGAGCTTCCACATACTATTCAGTAATTTGCAAGGGAGAAAGGTTAAATAGAACTGTTGACACACAAGCTTCAACCTACATATGAAAAGTCAGAGTAACACCACCCCTGATAAACTCTCACTAACACAGTAAAGGTATGTGTTAGTGTGTTAGTTTACAGTTCATCGTGGTCTTAACTGACAACTGTTGACCATTTGATCAACAGTTGTCAGTTAATAACCATGATGAAGAAACTACACCACTACAGTTGTAACATGAAGTGCCTTCATGTTACAGTAATAATAATAATAATAATATATTTTATTTATAACGCACCTTTCATTCCAAGGAATCTCAAAGTGCTACACAG
>NC_048419.1:4408884-4412481 GCF_013103735.1 Etheostoma cragini | reverse complement strand
GTTTGGCGATGTTTCGTAGATGGTGGAAGGAGGTTTTACAAATGTGTTTAATGTGATCATTGAAGGTCAGCTGGGGGTACGCTTAAATAAATTAGTGATTCAATTCTAATGTTACAAGGACAGTTTGGATAACTACTGGACTAACTAAGCTTTCTCCTTCTGTCTGCAGTCTGGAAGCAACGCCATCATCGCCAGCTGAGTCTGAAGTTGAATATACTTCAGTGTACAGTTTATAGTAATGTTTGAAGATATATACATATCGTTAATAAGAGCTTGTATATCTTAACGAGTTATTATTAAAACAGGTAGCATCTGAATATAATTATTCACTTAGAAGCTTTATATGTCCAGGTTATAATATGATGGAAAAATAGCATTGGAAAACAGTTTATACTATATACACACCTAAAGCCTTAAAGACACAGACCAAGCAGTTAATTTAATGCATTTATTTTTTTAATTCCAATCTCTAATATAGCAAATAATCTGTTCAACATCATTCTTTGGCCTCTGTCTTGCTGCTCTCTTGTCTTTTGCTTTCCCTCTCCTCCCCCTCATCTCTCCCTTCTGGTGATGCTAGTGCAGCGCTCGGTCCTGGTTTGTCCTCCTGGATCGGGGCAACAGACTGCTGCAGACTGCCCTTATTCCTCATCCATGTTGGCAAAGCAGGACCAACTTGCTGCTGTGACTTCCATCCTCAGTGACCGCCTCCGTTTGTTCCTTAGTCCCTGTTAAAAGACAGCAAACGCAAGAAAAAGATGTTTACCGTCTTAAATGCTATACCATAACTTTACGTTATACTTTTCATGTGGGAATCTACTCATACATTTGGGCTTTCATTTAATGTTGCTAGTAAAGCAAACAAGGTGCAGAGTTAAACTCATCCAGTTAACATCATCGTCAGCGCAATTTAAATATGGTGGACTCTGACAAGTTGGTTATACTGCAAACATCATTGTCCAACAACAGTCAGCTGCAAAACATCACAGAATTTGCCTCAAATTTCCATTCTGACAGACTTGAATGAATAATTCCAGGCAGAAAAAAATACAAATCAAACAATAAAATGGCCGGCATGTTATTTAGGTTGGCTGCCAACATAAATTCCATATGAAGACAAGCTGACATATGTCCCATGTCCTAATTTATGTCCATCCTGTTCTGCCCTTGTTAATTCTTTCCCTAAATCAAAGATGTCCTACAGGCACATGAAGCTAATACAATGCTAGTCATCTAAACACATGGTACGCAGTTGATGATAAATGCAGCCTGCCCATGTGCTGGGATCAACACAGAGTATGTGATGAATGCAGCTCCAAAGTGGATTGCACATTAGAAATAACAGGAAATCTTGGCTGGGTAGAATGATATTAAATTAAAGGAAAATATACCAGATGCTACAAAATCAGATAGAAATGTATTTTAAGTATTTCAGCGTGCTGCAATTTCTTCTAATTTCTTTTCAAGCTAAAATTGTCATTCCATTGGACACTCAACAGGTGGAGCAGCAACCCCTGAAGACAACCTAAATGATTTCCTAATACATTGCTGCCATGGCCCAAACCACTGAAGTAACTGGATGATTTATTGCCAATTGACATACCAACTAATTTAGTTATTGTCAAGTTGTCCAGGCTTGTGGCACACTTTTTGTAATCATTTTACAGTGCCCTTTAATAAGCAAGGATCAGTACACATTGGAATTTGGTCTAATTTAAAACTAATTATGAACTTCCTGGCCCGCTGTCGGCCAAGTACACCACTCGTAACTACTGCAATGTAATCACATACAGTACAACACTGGATTTATTCTGATTGTGTGAGAGTGAAATAGTTAATGAGTCATAAAGAGTGAGTGGCCTAGAAAGAGTTAATTTTTAGTAAGGCGTGCGATTGTGTGACAACCGGAGGAGACAGACGTCAGACTGAGATAGATTTAGTGAGAAGAAAAGGCTTGATATGAGGTAAAGGTAGGCAGAGGTTGAAGAGCAGTCAGGCTGTTTACACTGGCAAAATTGAGAGTGAGAAGTGCTAGATTCAAAACAATGGTGTCTTTATTTTTTGAAATACAGAAAAGGGTGTGTACACCCTTATGATGAAGGGCAAGATTTGTCAAATAGAGAGTAATTCTCTGCCATGATCCAAAATTAGGATATATTCAACTATATACCAAATAAAGACTTCTGTAAGTGCAAGGACATTTGAAATGAGTCTTGTCAAAGTAGTCCGCAGACAGAAATTTCCTTGGATCTGTTTTCTACGTTTTGTACAAGACAGTGCTGTAGCAGGCCAGTTTCATTTGCTTGGTATGGGAGCTGACATTCACATGTGGGTGAGTTGGTATCTTCAATATAATGAGGTGGAAAACTTCACATTCAATTATAGTAAACTAGCGTGTCCTTGGGAAATGTACTGTGTTTAACTGTCCAGTCATGACACAATAAAGAGAACAGTTACATGCAGCTGATTTTAGCTTCTTTATTCTGGCAATCCGTTGCCAATCAAAAGATGATTGTTTTGCAAAATTGTTTCTATCATAACTTGAAGTGTTTAAATGAGAACCAATATTAAAGAGGAAACAAATAATATCCAATACAGGTAAAAGAAACAAAGGGGCATTTTGTAAGCTGTCACTCATTTGTGTTGTGTGAAACCGAACCTGTCAAACTCATGAATAAGAACATGGTGGGTAAACTGTCTCAGAAAGAAGGTGGAAACCAATATCTTGACTAGATGACTGGTGGTGTAAACCCTAAACAGGAAAGCAACTATATACTAAATTATTTTTAAAAAATGTGGTGCACCCTAAAGACTGCTGTCAGACCCCGGCCTAGACTTTCATAACAAGGCAGATTAAGAATGGTATTGTCAATTTCCAGTGCGTAACTATTCCTGCGCTGAATTTAAAGGTCAACTACAGCTTGTGTAAGCTGCAGTCAATTGAACAGAGCCTGTGTTTCCCCTGACATTCCCAAGCTGAAGTCCATATGGAACACGTGAATGGAACAATTTAAAGGTCTCCTTTCTTATTTCCCCAGTAATTTACCTCATGGAGTTGAGGTAAAAGAGTAAACCATGTGAAATCATACTTGACAAATTCAAATATATTTTTCTAAGCAAATTTTACCCTACACTTAAATTCCAGCTAAGAAATTAATGGCTGACCTCCATGGTGCTGTCTCAAGTATGGAATTTTAAAGTATCGCATTTTATTACATTAGATAAATGACAAGGTATTTAATTTTGTAATCAATCTAGTGAATGAGGATATGGCACCCGGAGAAGTTTTAAAATGGACAGTGCACTCTCTTGTGTGTGTGTGTGTGGTGTGTGTGTGTGTGGGTGTGTGTTTGTGTGTGTGTGTGCTGCATTCTCAACACTACCACATGCACGCCCTTAGTAGCAAATAAAATGGTGTCTAACAAGTTTAATTAGAGTGCTAATTATGACAGTCACATCCATATACTGCATGCCTCATGGACTGAACTTGTTAGAAAAAGGCAATCAGTTCATGTGAAAGTTAGGAGATAGTGAAGCCTGATACTTTTATTTATTTTTTTATCCAGAATAAGTCGGTTACAAATTGCCCAAAGATAC
>NC_048419.1:4405255-4408784 GCF_013103735.1 Etheostoma cragini | reverse complement strand
ATATGGTATCTGTCTAATGGAGTATGCACTGTATAGGTGTACATAGATATAAGATTGTTTTGAACCATAGGACATCAGACAGACATCGCCAACAACAGTAGACAGTGCACCACATCCATCCAGTTCAGCTTGCAGATAAGAGCTAATTTGAAGAATGCACTGTGACAATGGATCCCACAATACAAAAGTTTAAATATAAATATAATTATTTGTATACAATTTTTAGATATAATTTCTAGTTGTAAAAACTATTTGATTCATACATTAAATACTGTGGGTCAAATCGATTTAACTCCTCTGGGCAGAACATCATGTCAAAATGTAATATCTCACAAATTTTGCATACATTTTATGAAGACTATTTAGATACAGAAAAGCCCAGCTCTAAACAGAGACTAATTAAATTAGAGGGTCAGATGTTTGCTGCTGCTATTTACTAAACATACTGTATTCCTCAGGCAATTAAAGCTTCCTCCCAACATTAGAGATTTTGACGCCCCATGAAGTGATATTCAGACATAAGTTCATGGCATTTGGATCATAAATATGGGTGGGAGTTTTTTAATATAAAGGGAGAAGGCATGCATCACATTGCTGACAGTGCTTGCCACCGGCAACAATCTGCAGTCAATTTGGTGACAAGAAAAAGTACAAAAATTTAAAATACCGTTTGTACATACATGTATTTTTGTAGGTCTTAACACCCTCCTTAAACATGGGGATGTTGCCTATTGATGTATAAAATCAGCATCTAATGGGCAATAACTAACCACATTGCTCTCTGTACGCACGTTGTCTCAGAATGCAAATGGCCTAATTTTACTGCTTAATTTATGTCATAACATATACGTGCTAGATGTGCATGGTATTAACACATACATCTTGAACACTCTTAAACAACGCAGCCATGGAAGTTGACTGAACTTGATTACATGAAAAAATGTGAGGGTCACTCTCCTTACCCCTCTCTTCAGTTCTGGAAGTTTCTGTTCTAGCTTTCCAGCATTTTACTAATTTTTTATATCATTATTTTTAAGCTGAAACTGAACAATGGGCGTTTACATTTCACTCTTTTCCCAAACTTTACTCACTTTAACCACTAATGCAACCCCTACATTGGTACTGTTCCTGGGACAGTTACATGTGCTAAGTGCACCTTTTGTGGATGTGTATAGCAGAGTCCCATCTGGTGGTGCTCTGTATAGACACATGAACGTAAGTTCAGGCTAGGGATCATTAAAGGAGAATGCGAGTTGAATCAAACATGTAGCTCTGTTGTCTGTAAATTTGGAGTGCTGTCAGTAGAGAGAAAACCAAAAACAATCGGTGCTGACTACACCGTGTTATCCTCCTGCTAGCGTTAGCACACAACAGGCTTTAACAGGGCAAGTTTTTTAATGCATTTTTACCCTCTAAACGTGTTATAAATGTCATTAAAAGTACCTACCCATGTGAAGTGATTCCTTCAGAGGGAGCACAGTGAATCTGACTGTATTAGATGTGAAAGAAATGCATGAAAGTTGTGTTAATTTCCCTCGGTTTAGTTCCGGTGTTAAGACGGCAGTTAGAGTGCTTAGGGAACGTCTACAAACTAAAACCTAGAAACAAGATACAAACATATTTTTAAAAATAAGCTTATGCTCAATTTTAAAGGCAAGTGCTGTAGTACAACTAGCAGGAGACAAGTTATAATTGAGGTAAGTTTGGAGACACTACCTAATTTCATTATTATATTGATAGCCTACATATTTTTCTGTGTTGTAGTTTGTAGACAGTCCCTAAGCTCTCTAACCGCGTTTCAACGACAGAACTAAACCCAGCTGAATTAGCACAGTTTTCATGCATTTCTGTGATATCTACAGCAGTCAGATTCTTTGTGTTCAGTCAGAAGAAATCACTGCACATGGGTAGGCACTTTTAATGACACATTGAACATGTTTAGAGGCTAAAAACACATTTAAAACTTGCCCTTTTTAGGCTTGTTGGGTGCTACCGCTAGTAGGAGGATAACACGGTGTAGGCAGCATAGACTGTCTTCATTTTTCTCTCTACTGACAGCACTCCAAAGTTACAGACAATAGAGCTACGTGATGTAATCGACTGGAATTCTCCTTTAAGCCTGCTTTCACACTGACTGTGTTTCCGTTGGACGGTGTGGCGAATACGCAGGTCTGCCCATTCATTTTGAATACGAGTAGTGTATTTAGGCTGCGACGGTGGGTGATGCAGGAGGAGCAGAGAAAACAGAAAAGCAGCCTGTGGCGAAAGGTTGACAGATTCAACTTTTGGAAAAATGTAACGTGACGTCATGCTGGTGTGTCCATCATGTAACTAGTATTAGACTTGTCAGTCCATTTTGAGGCAGTGTGAGAGTCCCATACAGTTAACGGAAAAATCAAAAACTGTCTCTATTGCTGCCACAAGAAACATTTTCAAACACTAAGAGGCATCGGACGGACAAGCAAGGAACTGCCTACGAGTTTGTGTAACTTGTCTCTTTCTCGCTTTCTCTCTCTCTCTTTCTCTCTGTCTATCTCTCTCAATGAAATAAAGCTGCCTTCACGTGTGGTCGGAAATGTCGAGAACTATAAAGATCTGATGACAAACTGGGAAATATTAAGTCTACTTGTGCTACATTGGGAGGTAAAAGCACACAACAGTGCGTCACACAATAGGCCCTTTCCGTCACACTTTCACCACCACACAACCTCGCGGAAAATCTCCAGATCCCCTTTTGATGGTGTGAACGCCCTCTAACATGAAGATGAGAGATTTGGTACCTATCTAAGCAGCAAGAAATAAACAGCAGCAAGCAAAATGGGAAGTGGACAAATACATTTTAAATCAGTTTTAGATTAAACACAAGACTCAAGGAAGAGACGCTAGTAAACAGACTCATACGTCATGTTTAGTGTATATTTGATGCTTGATTACTGTCTCAAACTCTCATTGAAGAATCTGATTAATGTTTTGATCAGCTCTGTGGTATAGAGTGGTCTCAGATGAAAACCAAGGAGATGAAATACACCAAAGTTGTTTGCAAGTGCTCTTCTAATTCCCTAAACCTCTTCCTTTGTGACTTATATTAACAAACCATCAGTTAAACAATACCACATGATTGGGATATGTTTGTGATGAGCATTTTGCAATCAATACAGAGCAGAGAATCTGTTATTTTCTAATTTTTTTATCACAGCAATTTAGAAGTTCATGTGATGTGTCATATGTATCCAGAATTATTTTGCATACAGTATAATCAGCTACAAAACATTTCAATGTTTGCTTACAGTAAACGGATTTAGATATACATACAATTACAATATTCATTTACAGGAAAATGTATTTGTGAACTCTATCCAGCAGCCACATTAGCCCCGTTCTGGATGCTAAGTCAACAACATAAAATGTCTTGGTTATTTCCGCAAGGACTTTTAAGTGGCTGAATGTAACTTTCAGTTATATTTCGTATAGGCTTCGCCCTCTAAGGGCTACGCTATTGGGTTTATCCCTTCGCGCATGCGCAGTCGTG
>NC_048419.1:4286501-4405155 GCF_013103735.1 Etheostoma cragini | reverse complement strand
AACCCAATAGCGTAGCCCTTAGAGGGCTACGCCTATACTCATATAATCTGACGTTACCTACGTAACGAACGTTTGTGTTGATTATAGCGACCGCTTTGGATAAAAGCCGGATTGTGTTTTACAACACGTGGTGTCGTAAATGTCCTTTCTTTACTGCTTTACTGTCCACTGTAGATTACCCAGACAGCGTAACCGACCGGGAGGTCAAAGTTGTGATGAATGTTTTGTTTAGACAGAAAATCATGAATTTACAATAGGAGGATATGTTACAGATGCATTGTTGCATTTCAATTGTTGCATACGGTAACTTAGCCTTCTTTGAATGTATCGTAAGCTGTACCGGGTATCCCTGTCATTATGTTAAGATTACGAGCCAAAGCGGTAACAGTTTGTTGTAGCAACCAACGTAATAATACCTTAGATTATTATAGCGCATTTCATGTAACCTGAGGACGCTTTACACAAGAACAGGGGGAAAAGGGAAAAGAAAATGGTACGCCAAGGAAGGAAGATTCTTAACTTGTACTGTATGGCTACATATATTCATCCCAAAAACTATAAAGACCTGTGAAACACCATGTGGAAAAAAATTCCACTAAGTGGAATTAGTCCTAGATACATCCATGAAGGAGGTCATAGGGGTACTGAGTAATGCTTAAAAAAACGCACTTTAAAAAAAATGACATACACCAATCGCATCATATTATGTAGCTTAATACGTTTTTTTATAGGTACTAGTGGGTTTGAATGGTTTTAGTATAGCGGATCTGGTTAGTTTTTTCTTTACTAGTTTCATATTGCATTTTAACCTTTTGTCATGCTGGTAAAACTACATCCAGTTAGGGCGTGAAGTTCGTAGTTTACAGGAAAAAGACCAAGAGTGGTTGCTGGTGGAAGTGATGCTCACGGACATTCAGCTTTATGAAAACATGCAACGTTGGATCGTAACTTTAATTTTCTATTAAGGACTTCTGCCTGCTTCTATGAGACATCTGACATTTAAAATGGTCAAAAAAGTGAACCGCTTTCGTTATCCTCTTACAAATACAGGATGCCCCAATCTACACCTAATGTTAGTTACTTACTTAATGAAGAAACTACTTAACCACGTCCTTGGTGTACTGATATTTTTAAGCAAGTGTGCCTAGTGGTGATTTTAGGATTTACTGTGTGTACCCATGTCTAAAAGTAAGCCTATGTGGACAGTGGTAGTGGGTGGTTCCTCTCACTATGATGTCTTGATACAACTGCAACTAACTATGACTTCACTCCTTAACATATAATTAGATTAACACGTCAGACTGAATGTCGAGCAAAATAGAACGTTCTGTTGTTATAATTGAGTTTTATCTTGTTACATTTTGTTTCTGTTCTGAAACAGGTTTGAGGAATACTTTGGATGCTGCTGCAAAGGAGAGGGAGTTGTGAGGACCTTAAAGGTAAGGACCTGAAGCTGTTCCTTATTGTGTTGCAGCGCTCTAGTGTGGCTTTATTTTACATTAAAAAACGCCCTATAAAACTACAAATACACACCACTGAATCAAAATAAAACTTTCCCCTTATTTGTGAAAATAATGTGAATGAGGCATGTGACTTATTTCAACGTCAACCCTCAACGAATCGGAATCCAGAATTTATAAGAACCAGAATTAAAAGGAATAATCAGAATTGGAATCAAAATTGTTAAAATCCGTGGCCAGGTTGGCTCAGTGGTAGAGCAGGCGCACATATACTTAGAGGTTTATACCTCGACGCAGAGGTCCAGGGTTCAAATTCAATTTCCTGCATGTCTTCCTCCTCTTTCTCCCCCTTCTCACCTAACTGTCCTGTCCAAAATTAAAGGTGGAGAAGCCCCAAAAATAATAATAAAAAAAAGACCCTTGTCACCTAGCTGTCCCATTTTGAGAACACATGAAAATTGTGAGCATCATTGCCTTTGTTGATTGTCTTGTCAGAAAGCATTGCAGTTGTTTTTGCAGATTCTTACTATACTTACTGGCTTGACTGCAACATGGATAATTAAGCAGATTTTACAGGCTTTGGCCGGATACAGTCAAGGTTAAAGTTCCTTGCATGTGTAAAAAGCCTATTCTCTCAGTATGCAAGGAGTGAATCCAGTTAAGACTTTCCCACCTGCCTACCCTGTTCCCCTTTTAGTTTATTTCCTTTTCTTAACAAAGAGAAAACACATTTTTAAAGGTGAGTGTGCCAAATCACCTTACGACATACAAAGTGATGCTGCTCATGCCAAATGTGTTATGTTTATCTATTATGTGAGGCACTCTCTTGCACCTGCTTTCGCCCTTACCCGTTTTTGAGCCTTAATGTGACACTACTGGAAGCTGATGGTGCCTAAAATTAAGCAGACCTCCACACTCTGTGGCTAAGCATCTTTTAATTAACGGTCCAGCTAGTGTATGCAATGCTGCACTCATTTCTTCTCAACACACTTTTTTTTTTGTCTGTTTCCTCCAGTGAGGGGCGCTGGCCAGAGATGCCTGGGTTGTTTCTGTGGTAATGAGCTGTCAAAGATATGAAGACGGCTGTTCTTTTTTTTCTTCTTTTTTTTCTTTGCATATCTCTTCCTTCCAAGTAGGGAAAGTAGACGACAAAGCTAGTCTGGCAGCAGCATCTGTGGAGAGCACGCCCTGGGGATTCTAGTGTCACATATGCAGTTTTAAAACCGTGTGAATGGAGTGGCTCTTCCTGACTGCAGGCTGTGGGACTGGCATGATTAGACCTTTAGATACTGTATTGTCTGTCGAATGAGAGCTGGGTTCTGAGGGGCTCAAAAGGGACCGGTGTAAAGGATTGATTTAATTTGCCATCCTCTAATGACAAAAATCAGTCTTTGCTCTTTTGGGTTTACTGATAGGTTTTCCCTCTTATTGTGTAAGTACTAATTGTCTCTTTCATCATGCATTTCAGCCTGCCTCGAAGCAGCACACTTGTTCACCAGTAATATGCACAGTTATTAAGGCGCTGGCTGAAAATGGAATTTAATTATTTTAGTCATCCCTCTCTCTGTCACTCCGTACCAGTGTCACACACATGCACATTGCTTCCCATGACTTCAATAGACTATTCATAAGCTACATAGCTGATGTGAAAATGAAACTGAAATCCCATTTAAGATGTGAATTATTTTTGATTAACTGCTTTATGTTTGTACGATGGACTTGGAACAGGTGGAAAAGTGCTAGTAGAGACATGATGCAACAACCACATTGATTGATTTACCTTAATTGGTGGCATGACCACCTACAATCATTCTACTGTAACATGCACAAGCCTCTTGAAACTGTGATAAGCTATATTCCTTTAGGCCGTCACCCTACTAATACAAATGTCATATGTGAGGGGTTCCAGGTAACCAGCTTATAATGACTGAGGTTCTTCAGTTGAATAAACTAGATGAGGGGGTGAGACATTGCAATAAAAAGTTTCACTAGCTTGAATCACGGCTTTAAGGTGTTTCTTCAGCGAACAGTAATGAAACAAATGTTGCTTTCGCCGTTCTTTTTCAACAGTAGATAGATAATCGGTCTTTATTAAAGCCAAATTGGGAAATTACTCTGTTACGAGCAGCATGTTACAATGACACATACAAACACACGCACATAGGCACACACACATGCTCACACACAAACACACACACACACACACACACACAAACATACAGTAAACACAAGAAATATACTAGAAATAGTAAATAAGATAACAATAAGATAGCAAAGATAAAAACTATTAAATTATAGTGATGAAAAAGAATGTATATGTACAGTACATACAGTACAAGTGTAGAATAAAATGTTCAACCTACATACATATTATATATAACAAAATAAAATATGTATAATATTAAAAATAAAGTAACCTGTGTGCAAGTAACATAATTGTGCAATATTGTAATGAGATTAGTTATCTAACACACAGTTGTGAATTGATATACTATTGGCATAATTCTCCATAAACAGTGTACTATATATGTATGAATTTGTTAACAGCTCAAAAACAACATTTGTGTCTTAATTTATCTTTATCTTCATTAGTCCCGAAACTTTTAATTTTGAGCCTTCGGCTCTTGTTTTGGCATTGAGTTCTCTATATATGGATTGTTAGTCTAGCCTGCGTGTGGCCTTCTCTGTGTGATTGACAGGTCATTAATTAGCTAGATCAGAGAACGACGATTTGTCGACCTCTGTATTGTGTCAGTCTATGCAAAGAGTGTGATAAGAGAAACACGTCCATTTGAGTTTTTCACCAAACGAATAAGGGAGAAATAGAAAAATATATATATATTTTCAGTGATGTTAAAAAAGATTAAGTGCAGGATCTGACAGCTCCATTGTTGGCATTTATTGGAGCTGTGCAACAGGTGAGTTTTTCTCAAATTCATGGAGAATTGCCAGTAATACTGTATTTGTTGCCTTCACATACTTCTGTTAAAAGCTGTAGCTTTAGGCAGATTGTGTAATGTATAACAGCTTGCTGGCCTCATTAAAGGTCCCATGACATGGTGCTCTTTGGATGCTTTTATATAGACCTTAGTGGTCCCCTAATACTGGATCTGAAGTCTCTTTTATATAGACCTTAGTGGTCCCCTAATACTGGATCTGAAGTCTCTTTCCCAAAATTCAGCCTTAGTACAGCATTACATCCACTAGAGCCAGTCCCACAGTGACGCTTGCTTTTGAATGTTCCATTTCTGAGTCTGTAGCTTTTGAGGGGGGGGGGGGGGGGGGCTGTTGCCTTGATCAACTGCCGCTTTGCTCGATTGAAAGCCATGATGTCTCATGGGGGCGGCCAAATTCTCTGGGCGGTTAAAGCAGAGAAAGGAAAAGGGAGGTATCCGGTCGGCCCATCTGAGCTTTCATTTTCTCAAAGGCAGAGCAGGATACCCAGGGCTCGGATTACACCTATCGCCATTCCTAGCCACTGGGGGACCATAGGCAGACTGGGGGAACGCATGTTAATGTTCAAAAACCTCATCAATAGACATTTTCATGCCATGGGACCTTTTCAATTAACCACTTCTCATAGACTCCTCATGTTCTCTGGCACAGAGTGAAATAGCAATCTAATTAATCAGGTTTATTGATGCTTGGTCAGCACAAACAAACTTTCCGTACCGTTACATTGTGGTTAGGCTGTTCCAGTTGTAAGTCTTTTCTTAAACATAGTGCCATGTGCATTTGTGTAAATTCCGTTGGTCTTTCCCAATCCTTGTAAAGCCTGCATGATTCCATTTACTCCAAATCAATGACCCTACTATGTGGACATCCTGGAGAAAAGCTCAAATATTATAGTGTTGTTTTTTTCAACTCAAAAACAATAATAACATCACATTAACCTGTATTAGGGTTGATAGCCCAAAGTGAAAAAATGAACTAACACTATATGGACTAAAACAAACAGGGAGGAGACAAAAATATGAAAATATATTCAAAATCTGGGAACTCTTGACACTGTGATGATCAGTACAGGCAGAAAATACAGAAAGTGCTACTGCTGCTCATCTTGCAATGTCAGGCTGTAGTGGAAATCAAATTAATTTTCCACCCGGGATTGCCATATCACAGACAAGAATGATATATTGCACTTGATATTCATTTTCCATCATCTTTGGCAATCTTTGCACTTTTTGGCAGGCTAATAGAGGTCTTTTAAGAGTAGGGACGTCATCCATTTCAAATTCAAGATAACCACTTGGGTTACATAACGACTATCCGTATGACTGCAGTAATGTGTTCCCTTTTACAAGAAGCCAGCTTTGACTATTTACAAGCCTGAGTGCCATGGTATCTGCTGAAAATAGTGATACATCAACATACTAATAATGATAATATTAAGAAAAAGAACCCAAGTGCTGTGTTTGACACTGTGAATTTACCTTAGAGTAATGGATGGCTCAGAAGGTAATTGAAGCATACGTCATCATGTGTGTCTGCTTATCACAATCTGAGCTTTAGGTGCCGCCAAGTAAGGATTCTTCATTTCTGCTGCACTTGACAATATACACTCGTAGAAAGGGGTTAAAGTGGGCTGAAGTTAATGAGTAAATACATCTCATTGGCAGCATCATACATCAGTGTTTCCTTTACGTTTAAAACAACGCCACATATCCATTTCAGTGTTTTGCTAGTTCGGTCTCGGCAGTGCACCGCCGTGAGTCCATGAACAAGGCAATTATCTGTGGTATGTTTACATCTGTCAGTTGAACAGTTGAAGATCATGGTTTTGGTGGCCTACCGACTACAAACAGACTCGGTCACATGCTGCAGAGTCTGTATTTTTGGCTAAGCTAGGGAGAATTCTGTTCAATCAGATTGGTGATATTGCTTTGCCCTTGTTGTTCTCAGTAAATTCTGCTAGAAGAGGATGTAGCCCTGGCTTTTGCCCTCCGTTTAAAATCTAGCATTTTAAATGCTTGTGCAATTAATGCAAAGAAATAACAAGAGTAGCAGGTGAACTAGCTTTAAAAGTGAGTTTTCTTTAAAGGCTGTGTAGTGGATAGATAAATTCAATTAGGAAGAAACTTCCGTGGTGAGGTTTCCCCACCTGCCAGATTCCAAATTGAAAGACAGCCTTTTGATAAAACCTAATTAGATTTTGTTTATTGAAACATGTGGCACATTTTACGTCCCTTTTTATTGTTTTGTCATAATTACGCTGGGAATCTGAGTCTGTTGATGTGACAACAGTAGGATGAGTGGGATGGTGATGACAATACACACAATCACATAATGACATGTGGGCTACAGAAAGAGGGAAAGAAAAGGAAGGCATCATGGGGGAATTGGTTTTGTTAAAGCCGTTGATTCTTTGGGACCACCAATCCACAAAACGTACTGACCCCTCCACACACTGTACCATAGAAATGTAAAGCATAAAGCAATTATCTAAAATAATTAGTACACACCTTTCACATGTAACAAGAACAGGATAAAAGGATGCACAACTATTCTCTATGTTAAAACAACAAGTAACAGGCAAATACTACTTTATCCAAAAGTCATTTAATACCTTTCCAGAAAAGATAAGCCTCAAAGGTGTTGTAAAAAGAGGTAATGTCAGGACAAAATAAACAGATGGCCTTCTACCGAATATAGCCTCAAGAGAGGCTGTGACAGACATATCCCCACCAGTGAGAGCATGCAGCCTTACACTGTGCAAATACACAGAATGCATGCCCCGGCATGATACTCCCATGGGGAGGATATGTAAAGCTATGTACAAACCAGTATTAGGCTTGATTGACAAATATACTTCAGTCATTAACATACCTTCGCTCTGCAATATCATGCTGCTCGGTTCAATATTTGTAGGAAGGCATGTAGCCTGGAGGAAAACAAAAGGAGAGGATTTGCTTGAGGTTGGTGCTTGTCACTGCTGAATACGTGTGTGTGTGTGTGTGTGTGTGTGTGTGTGTGTGTATATATATATATATATATATATATTAAAAAAAGTTATGAAAAGAATCGTTTTTTGGATACAAGCCTTTTTTTTGTTATTTTAACAGTAAGAGCTGGTATTAACAGTTGTATAACAGTTGACACCACTATTTACTGTCCACTAATTGTCCCCAAATTTGATATGTTAGATGATGCACAAATAATGTGTGCACTACCTACATTTTTCTTGATGTTTTTGTGTAATTGGTTAAGTTCATACCCTCGCAAATTTACAGTTTCTGTGATATATCCTGAATGCATGATGCGATTCTAACCAAATTTAGGGAACGCTTGTAGATCAATACCTCGAGCAGTGCAGAACTTAATTTAATTGCATTCTACTCACAGGTGGTACTACACAGCAAAATACATTTAACAATCTAAGACCGTCTGAGTTTCACTAATTTATCCTAGTTCAAAGCCCTTATATTGCCAGACAGGATTTAGGTATCCTCCATAATCTTGACATTCCTTGCTTGACCCAGATATTGTTCTGGTTTGCCATCATGAAGAACAGGATTCTGCTGCGAGGACTGAGGAGAGGTCCCTGAGGAGAAATGAAGGAGGATACATGAGACCAGCCCCACCGATGTCTTTCACCGGACACATCCTTTATTAGTAATCTGTAAGTGATTGGACAAAGCGGCCAATCCGACAGCTCTGACAACAGTTGACAAATGCCAAACTCAACTCACATATATTACTCCACAGTTTTTTGATTTTATATGTTGGATCTCTGCTAACTGTAGGTCTAATTTAGAAACAACACAACAACATTAAAATAACTTAATTTGTTCAAAACATTTTCTCTCAGTCCTTTTAACTGTATCATGGATATAGAGACATACTTTATATAGACAGACTTACTGTATATTTACATAGGCTACACATAATAAGGGGATTTAATTGTACCCATGGTTAACTTGACTAGCTAATTGTCTATGCATACAGTGCAAATAAACCTAGAGTGAAATGTACTATTTCAAATCTCTGGAATATTTGGAAAATGGGGTTCTTAAAAGTAGATGGGCAGTAACAAGTGTCCTACAGCACATAATGGATTCATGTTCCTTGTGAGCCAATCAGTCACCAGACTGCAGCTGTACTTGGTAACTAGCAGGTGTGAAAATGTGACATTGTGTAAGTGTGAAGCAGAACATTGCACATGCATATTAAGTTGGCATTCCCTTAATACATAAAAAAGGTAACAAAAAGACATTCAGCAGGTCGTTGATGAGGCCTCTTTGTGTTCTACCCTTCTAAAAATTAGGACATTTTTGTACAACAGGGTCTTTTTGTCCTCCTTTCCTGCTTTCCAAAACCTCAAATATGATGTGCAAATATGGTCTACTTACCTTTTTTTAATCTGGGTTTAGCATTGCCACCGTTTAAGTCTTTATGGTACTTCTTTTTAAATCAGAATCTATAAATTACAGTAATTTGGAACATGTACAGTCATACAGAGAACATCTAGTGGAATTAAATAATGCCTATATGTAGAAGCAACTATCAAATAGAAATAGAAAAAAATAAAACAAAATAACAACGCCTTTATGGGAAATTAAACTGCAAAGCCCTGAGTGAGTTTCAGAATAATTAATCAGGCTTTACAATGTATCTGACATTTTGGGGGGGACTCAACATTAGAGGCAAATCTCAGCCTTGAAGAGGGCTTAGCAAACTGCTCATAATGCCAGCGTCATGTCTACATGAAGACCTGCATTTGCAGCAACATTGGCAACTAATACAGGAAGCCACAAATATGACAATCCAAAAGATTCAAAACTTTTCTCTGAGTTATATGCATAATGAAAGGACATAATAATAACCTGATGCAACTTTGCAAACTTAAGTTGTTAAAGCCTTAAACATATATATATGTATATAGAGTGTATGTGTTAAAGATGCATGTACTACATGATTAAGAGTAAGTGATCAAATGTCAGAGTTACTAAACCACCTTCAATTCATCATGCTGCAGGGAATAATAATAATGTGGAAATGGGTCTATAGAAATGCAAAGTGGGTAGAGGCTGAGTGGATCATATTAGACATCTCTTGTGGCTCTGTATGAAAGTTTGCTTTATGACCGGAAAGCATAGAAAGGACAAACCGATTCTGCTTATCTGGTTTGACTGTTTGTTGCTGTGTGTATGGATTGTTCCACAGCACTGCCACCAATTACTCACAGGCTTGTTAGCCGGCATCCCAGCTGTTAGGCTCACCTCCCCTCCAGACACTGACGGAAGCTTCAACAGATACGTAGGCTATTATCTGCTGTTATGTTGTCAGGCATCCACCATTACGCTTGTAGGTCTAAGACCCTATAGCAAACTGGTGCGGTTGGCTGAATTGTTAGTTTAACTTGAAATGATGATGAAGGAAATTGTTTGACGAATAGCTGTATTTATATTTTTTTTGTGTGTTTGTTGTGTGCTCCATTAGTATGCTTTGGAAAGCAAAGTATTGCTATCAGTAAAGCTACAGGGTGCCAAAGGTCTGTGGGATTGGTTGTGACGGCTGCTGCTTTTTTTTCTTGACTCAAGATTTTATTAAGTTAGTTGGCTGACTGTATTCCAGTTGACAGCTCAATCATTGCTTCAAAACTTAAAATAGCCAAACCATACAGTTGTTTGAGTTAACTTTTTTTTAATGTTTTTTCAATAGTTTTCCATAAAATTTAATTGCAATAGCAACAGTAGCAGGTGTCAGCTTATCAGTGCCTGTAAAAGTAGTTCAATATTGTCACACACTTTGATGGATTAAGGTCAGGGCAATGCATTTAAATATAGGATAACTGATGACACAGTTGATGAGAACTGTTTAAAGTGGTTTTATTACAGGTCAGTGTGGCATTATTTATAACGTTTTCTTACCCCTGTATGAAATTATCCATCAAATTGTGAAATGTGCTGGACAGTTTTTTTCACAGTGCATTCTTTGTGAAAGTTACTATATGCATATGTGTACGCAGTTGTGTTCACAATAATAGCAGTGTGTTTTAAAAAAAAGTGAATGATGCTCAAAATCCTTAGAATGGCTTTTAATTCCATAATATCAATGCAATTGGGAACACTGCACATTTAATTCCAAATCAAAATATGACCACAATTGATCAAGTTTGTGTTATACCTTTTACAGGAAGTGAAGATATGCAGATAATAAAGGTATATAGTTGGTCTTTCAATATATGTATGAACTATGTACAAGCTACTTAGCCGCTGATCAAATAGAAATGTCAAAATGAACCACATAAACTGATAACAAATTTGCCATCCATCTACTTACTTCATCTGCTTAGTCTTACCAGTGTGTATCACTATTATTAACAGTACATCAAGTGTAATGGGAAAGTGTTGATGTACTGTCAAACCCACAGCTATTGAGCTCTAAGGAGCTTTCGGCTACTTCTAGCTTACTGCTGGTTATTCAGCCCACACACTATGTAGCTGGCTCCCAACAGCTCGCACCATCCAACCGTAACTTTGATTCTTTCTGTCTGCAAAACATTCTTGTTATTTAGGTGAATGCAACTCGTGATTTGATAAACCTGTTATGCCCTATATTTCATACTGCTTTTATCTGAGTCAGCCTCCATGCAGAGGGACTCCTGATACATTGAGAATTGCTCGAGGCACTGCATCCTCCTACTGACAGACTAGATGCGACATACTTGAAAAGGTGTTTAACACTTAGCTGCATACGTGTTTACAGCACATGTGTATGACAACTTTTGTCATTTACTGCTGACCCCCCATCCTTTTTTTGTTGCAATAATGATACCTTTTAAAGCCTCACAAATAAATGTGAGATGGACGTATAATGCTTTCGAATGCTACCTCTTCTCTTATAACTAGAATACATTTGAATTTGCCACATTCCACACGTCTGAATCTTTCACAATTAGCAATACGGTTTTTAT
Source organism: Etheostoma cragini (assembly GCF_013103735.1). NCBI lineage: Eukaryota > Metazoa > Chordata > Actinopteri > Perciformes > Percidae > Etheostoma > Etheostoma cragini. The sequence continues at coordinate 4,393,779 of NC_048419.1, read as the reverse complement.
TAATAGACTAATTCGCTATATGCTGAGAATTGACTGCCTATGGTGTTTGTCTTTTAACTATGAATCATTCGATTAAAGCCACATTACCATCTGGTTTGTGGATTAGATGCATGTGCTGGAGTTGTCTTATCAGCAATGACAGCCGACCAAAAGATGGCACAAGCCCTACAAGCCAGCAGGCTTCACTCAGAGTCAGCACTCGTAATGCTTTTAATTACAGTGAAATATCTGGAATTAGCAAATATTACTATCTTACTTTTTTTTTTATGTGAATTAAATGAGGTAACTGTTAAATTGAATGAAAAATACAAAATTACCAACTCTGGTGTTTTCTTAATGTGCACCATCTGCAAAACCAATTTTGATTATGCAACTCACAACATCTGAAAACTTTTTGCTGAGAGTACGTTTACAGGGTGTGGACAGGCTAACACGATGTCATGCATCACATGCAGATGTTGGAGATATGGGTTGAGTGGGATGCTGCATTTACTGGCATTCATGCATGAGATTGACACATTTTAGAAGTTGAGAAGGTAAACATTTAGATAAATAGTGCGAGCCTTCTGGTATATCGGTTATTTTACTGATCCAGAATTCCTCAGACCCTGCAGTGACTCTTCTAGTCATGTAAACAGTTGCCTTGCTGTCCTTACAAACTCCCAACAATATACACAGAGAAAGTGTCCTTCACAAATCTTATAACTACAGCTCAGAATTTCAAGTTTTCGATCTTGAAGGGAAAGTTAGTTTTCACTGATCATTTTTCTTTCAAAAGGTTTCTTATAAGTCCAGATCACTGTAGGTTACTACTGCATGAAGTCACACAGCGCCAAAAAATCGGCAGATAAAAAGACCAGCCAGTTTTGAAAGCCTAAGTAACACATCCGGTAACTGTCAACTGTGGATGCGTATTAGTGACAGAACTATTAGGCATATCCGTAACACATTTTAATTGACATCAGCTTTCACGTCAAGACTTCAAAGAAAGGACAGATCAGTAAACACAGATCATGTTTTGACAGAGAGTCAGGACCAATTGTGAATTAGGAGTTGCAGGAAAAATTGAGGCAAGTTGCAACATGTTATTTCCCAGCTATCCTCAAAGATGCACATTGCATAGTGTAGATTTGGCAGTGTGTGTCCCCCACATAAAAACCCTGGCTGAGAGGACAGTGAAAGCCATTGGCGTTGACCTTGAAGTGTCACCCAATTACACCTCGAGTTTTACCTGTAAGTATTGTCAGACGCCCCACTCCCTTAACTGTTTCTGTCAATAAGACATGATCTTGTCAGCCAGGTGTGTGTATGTCCCGTTGAAACCAAGTGTTGTCGGTAAGCATGTTCTCTGATTTGCAAGTGCTTACACTCTGACAAATGAGCTGCTGCTGCTGACAGTAGTCTGAGTTCTTGCTTTGTCAGTTCCCAGGGACACTTCACCGACAGTGGCACTGTCCATAAACTTCCAACACAGGGTGAGGGATTGCCTAACAGCCAGCGCAACTGTTACATTATTATTGCTTATACATTCACTGTGTTAATTTTAGGATGCAAGATTATAGTTGAAATGACGGACAAAGGAAGCGCAGGATTAAGTGCATAGTAATTTACACAATAGGGAGCTGGAGGACAGGAATAAATGAGGAGCAGAGAAACACAAAAGGAAAGGAGAGGATGGAGGAGAGAATAAGAATAAAAGGCAAAGGGGAAAGATACAAAGTGAAGAAAAAACCAGGACGAAACAAAATAGAGAAGAGAGGAACAATTTAAAAAGGGAACAGGAGCAAAATATTCCAATTATTACAATAAGAAGAGGGTGGTAGACAACCAGCGTGTGTAGAGAAGTGTGAATAACAAAAGTTAGATAATTTGAAGGGGACGGAGAACAAAGATGAAGAAAATCGAAGAGATAAAAAAACAACACCAAGGAAAGGACAAAGGAGCAGTTACAACCTGGAAGTGGTGTAAAAATAGTCAATTTCAAACTCTAGATCTCGACTTTCATAGAGGAAAAAAAATAAAACGTCAAAGTCAAGATTTGAAAATAAAATTCGAGATCTAGCAAAACAAAGTCAAGATCACGCAGAAGTGTTTGTCCCCTGTACATGTTTTTTAATGTATTGCTTTTTACGCTGCCCCCCCCCCTCAAAGTCCCCTCCAGGGCACCGCACAGGTTATAAGAATGCCAGCTCCCATATTGTATGGAAACAAGTATTTCCTTTGTTCCTATTTCATTTATTTAACTTATAGAAAATAATGAAACACTATGAAATGCATAGAAAGGGGCTTTGCCTTCGGCATCTTTGTCTGTATTCTCTTACTGTATAACCTTGCATAATAGTATTTTGCAACCTTGTCTTACTCATGTTTTTATGTCTTTATTTTCTTCAATTCAAAAACTAGTATAACTTTGAAGGTACCACTTGTGTGTGTACTTGTGAGATTACTGTGAGCTTCTCCAATTGCCCACCCATGAAGTATGATGATATATCTGTTACATTATATATGATACACAACGCATGTCACTGAAAAATACAAAATATGCTCTCTCCGTGTTTGGATGTGTGAATCAAATCCTCTGAGTAGATTTAGCTTGTTTTCTGATAGAAAATATCTTGGAGCATTCAGAGCAGTTCTGTGAGTCCAGACCATTTCTTTCACTTTTGTGACAGTTGGTTTGGTTAGACACACGCAGCTGAAAATAGCTGTCACAAAGGAGGAGGTTGAGCAAGATTGCAGCTCCTTCTGGAGGATGGTGGTACGTTCTAGGTCTGTAGTTGAGTAGTTCAGTTTTAGCCTTTTCATAATGTGGGCAGACTTTGATATCATGGCCATAATATGAAACATCTTGACATTTTACCAGCGATTGTAACTGAGAGTTAGAATGCCACATCATGTGTATCTGTCCTGCTTGGGTGTTCTTAATTACGGGCCTCTGAGGTTGCTGAAAGGCAGCATAAAGTATCCACTGTTCTGTCTTCTCTAAAGCTATAGGCCATGTCTGCTGGTTGAATTAATGATTGGGCTCATGCATGAAAATGAATCAGGCTTACCCATAGGGTACACTGCCCTGTCAGCTGGAATAATGACTGGAGCGTAGCAGATCACTAATGAGAACAGTAAACAGTCAATTGTTCCATAGTTAGCCAGAAGATAATAGGAGTCTTGCCACAGCCTGGTTAAATTGTTACAGACCTAACGTGGTAAGGGACACCAGGTTAAGTTTGTTACAAAAAAGCAATTTAGGTACATTGTGAACAAGCATAAAGATGACAATCTAGTTGGCCGTGTTGAAAAAGAAGAACAATTAAAGACCAGGAGACTGCATCAAAACAATTAGTAATGGTTAATGACTTGACAGTCAAAAACACACTTTGTATTTGAGACGCTATAAAAGCAGAGAACCAAACTACAGGGATTAACACAACACAACAAATACAGACTAAGGGAGATATTGAAATTACTTGAATAACGAAGGTTGCCGATTGAAAATTCATATAATCAGAAACCATCTGCAGGAAACCTGCATCTATTCAGAGAGATGAACTATTCGAAAAACGAAAAAAAAAAAAAAAATACCAACATTGTCTAGTCCAGTTATTTGAAAGGACAAAGACAATGCAAATAATAAAGTCAGCTGTAAAATGTGGGGCAGAGAAAGACAAACAGAACACAGGTATTCATTGGAAACACAAACCTGTAATTATCTGAACCTTGTTTTGTTCTGTTTAGTTTTGTCTTGTTTTGTTCTGTTTTGCAATGTTTATGTTTTCTACCTCAACTTTGAGTCTGTGAAAAGTGCTATACAAATTCCATTTGTTGTTATTATTATTATCTTTGAATGGGATCACCACATGCAACCACCATACCTATTAATTTCTTAAACCTCCCTCGGAAACAGTATACGCCTGCACTTCATCATGTTTAACTTGAATGTGACATCCTGGGTGTTTGATGTTTTACTAGAAGATATGTTTTTATTAAAATACTTCTGATTTTTGATTGGGCATGCTGTTCAGCAGTCTGTGAGACCGAAGCGCACTGCATAGTTTGCTACTTGTTATGTCTTTACGTATCGACAGCGTTATTTGCTGACTTTTCCTTTTTGTGTGTGAAGTGTGTAAAGGCTTCTTCACTGTGCCATGTAATCCTTGTCCTTTTGCACTCCCACTGTTTGCCTATGGAGGGTATGAACAGCCATGTACAGTAGGCATGGTGTCGCGTTTGCCGCTTCTTTTCATCTGACTGTGAGAAGCTTGCCTGGGAGGACCTACTCCACATGAAGCTTAATGGCACACTATCCACTCCTGAAGATCCCACTCTGTTGAACCAGTTGGAATAGTGCAGAATAGAGGGTGCAATCCCTTACTGACATCCCCATAAGGCACTTGTGTTTGCGATTGTGTTTGATAAGGCCAAGCCAGCTGTAATTCGGCTGGGGACTGAACCGGGGCATCTGCAATAATAGGTGAGTGAGATTGTTTAGTTTGCTTGTTGTTAATGCGATTCTAAGGATGGCAATGCCGGTTGCTTGGTCCTCTTATGTCAAGACAAAAAGAAATTTGTTGGATGGAATCCCATGACGTTATGTACATACATTCACAGTTCTGTGACAATGTATCCTGCTGACATTGGTAAATATTTGATCACTTTCAGGCTCATATTGGTGGTTTTTACCCTTCTTCTATGTTGCAAAAATATTATTAGTATTCAATATGCTATGGATCAGAATTACCTACACTGTTAAAAATACACTTACAAACAGGATATAATTTGATATATACACTATTTTTGACGATTGTTGACGATTCTATTACAGTATTGAAGGGATCTTCTTTTTCCTGTAACTTTTCTTATATTTTGTTAATTAACAACCAAACATATGATTGGATATGCTGATACTAAGCAGGAATGATTTTTAGTATGTTTGAAATCTTAGCATGTTGACGTTTGCTCATTAGCACTAAAAACGTACAGCTGAGACTGATGGAATGTCATTGGTTTTGCAGGTATTTGGTCATAAACCAAAGTATTGGACAACATGACATTTTTAACTGATGATGGTGCTAGATGAAATGTTAGGAGTTAACAAAGAGATACAATAAATCCTGATGAGGGATCTCTGAACCACATTTTATGACAATCCATCCAATCACGGCTGTAAACGGATAGAAAAATTAAGAAATAGTACTGATTAAATCATATCGCAATGGACTTGAGCTGCTGTGTGACATTTACAGCCAGGAAAAACAAGCAAGAGCTAAACAGAACAGTAAAGCCTTTGGAAGAACAACATGTTTTGTCATGTGTTGCTGTGCAGAGTGGAGAGTTCTGGTATAGTAGCCTAACTTTGCATCTTTTAATGTCTCTCTCTCTCGCGTGTGTTCAGACTATAATCGCGCATGTGCCTCACTTTTTCTACCTCTTTTTCTCTGACGTAAAGTGTCAGACACAATTTCCTCTGTCGCATTGTGTTGTGGCATTTTAGGCCTTTAAGGACAGCTGAAGACATGAAAGGGGAGAGAGGGGGGGAATGACCTGCAGTGAAGGGCAGCAGGTCGGAGTCGAACCCAGGCCCATTGCGTCGAGGAGTAAACCTTTAATAATTATAATAATAAAAATAAGACAAACACAATTTGACTGTTAGGTGACAAATTACTGTATGGGCCAGACACCCTTAGAACGTCTCCCCATAACTCTTGATTTTTGAATGCTTGTGGGGTTTCCGTTTAATAATAATTATTAACTTTTAACCATTACATTTTCTGTCAAAGACGGATTTTAGCCAGACCTATAATCAGTCAACCAGCCATAAAGGCTGCAGAAAAGGATCTTCAGTTTCAGCTGTTACACAACGTACTCTCAGTTTAAAGATGATTGTTGTTCAGTGTATAAATGGCCAATGATAGAACATGTAACGCATTTTATTGAATAATATGGAAATTAAGAATTGTAGAATAGATGGGGAAAAGGAGAATTTTCTCCTCATAAAAGGGAATGTTTTGAGCAGGTTCAAGCATTAAATGGGCATGTCTTATTCAGTTCTATTGTACATCATGTTGTGCTTAAGAGGATGCTCTGGGTTGTTTTGAACAGGCACATAGTGAATACGAGGGTCTCAAAGAAAGGTTCTCATTTTATCAGTCCTTAAGAGACTGGTCCTGTTAGGCAAACCTTTCTGCTCTTTTATGCCTTGCTCAAATCACCATGGCAACACACCACCGCTGCAGGCGTCTGCCAAATTGACAGTGTAAAACAGAGCACACACATCCACCCATTCATCCATCCCCCTCTCTTTTTTTTTAGCAGAGACACTGGCAATATAGTTAATTAGTTTATGAACACAGATCATACTGATCATTTATCAATTGGTATAAACTGTCATATGTAAGCTATACTATCAATGATTGCTTTGTTCCCTTTAAAGGATTAATTTGTTGGAATTCAAGAGAAATCCATTGCAATAGGTGTTACTGACCAAAAGCCTTGCAGGTTGAGATGGAATCAGGCGTAGGAGCAGGATCACAGTGTAGGAGGATTTAATAGTCCCTTACCTGCAGGGTATATGGGCATTTTCAACAATTGAGCTGTGATGTTAGTAAGCTGTTAGAAAGCTGGAGATGACATATACTGTGACAGTTCACCACTGTCTCTACATAAAGACCAATCCATGCACTTTCAGCACACAGCATGCATCAATAGATCTGCGTTTTACCCTAACAAATCTATTATTTTTGACATTTTTAATTTAGACGAAAGAGCAGAAAACCATAGGTGGGTAATTAACATGACTATCATGCAAAATTGCAAGCAAAAATACAAAATACATGTCTGAAAATGTACTTTTGGATTCGATTCAGTGAACACCAAATGAAAAGCGCGAGCTTGTTTGAAGATATTTTTTTCCCGACCTGTGAACTGATAGCCTGCAGACTGTGAGGTCTTTTTAATAGACACTCCCAAAGGATTATAGAAAGCCCAAATGTTCTGAGGCTATGTATGATGCACTTGTCAGTCTCAACTTGTTTTCACTGCAGCAAATGTAAGTCATTACAATAAAATGTCAAGTCAAGTCGATTTATTTATAGAGCATAATTAAAACCAACCTAGGCTGAACAAAGTGCTGTGCAAAGTTCTGTTCTGTTCTAAAAACAAAGAAAGACAATAAAAATATAGACTCAATGGACTTCATGCAGACAGCACACTTCTATGCAAATGTCCCTAAACTAAATCATACGCCAAGGAATAAAAACGTGTTTTTAGACGAGACAGAAAGCTCTCGGCAGTAGAAGAGGACCTAATATCAATCACTTGGTATAAACTGTCATATGTTTGTACCAATTGATTTGGGGCCACAACGGAGAAGGCGTGGTCACCCTTTGTTTTCATCCGAGACTGTGGAATAGCTAAAAGGAACTGATTTGTCGGTCTTAGCTTTCTGGAGGAGTGATGTAGGGTAAGGATCTAAGCAATATATAAAGGGGCCAATCGATATAATGCCTTAAAAACAAGTAGCATTACCTTAAAATCAATTTTATATTTCACCAATAACCCTTGAAGAGAAGCCAATATCAATTCAATTCAATTCAATTCAACTTTATTTATAGTATCAATTCATAACAAGAGTTATCTCAAGACACTTTACAGATAGAGTAGGTCTAGACCACACTCCAGAATTTACAGGGGAGATGAGATGCCTCCTTTTGCTACCAGTCAACAATCTAGCAGCCGCATTCTGGACAACATGCAGGTGTGATAAATATGGTCGGCAAATCCCAGAATATAAGGAATTGTAGTATCAATACGAGAAAATGTATGAGATTACAAAAGATTTTCAAACTAATTTGGAATCTGACCTAAAAAACAGCAGTTTTCTTAATCATCTCTCCTGCATGCTAAAACTGAAATTGAAAATGAAACTAGAATTTAGATTTGGAATGCAAAATGATCTCTCAATTCATTTTAAGAATTTTGATAAATAAATAATAATGTGGCAAAATTAGTTTTACGGCATGTGTTTATGCACTTTATTATTGTTGTTAACAGTTTCAGAAGAAATAATCAATGATGGTAATCTATGACATGTTCCAGTGGATAATAACACTAGCCAAGATAGAGTCCAACTATCATTGCACACAATGAACTAGTCATACCTTACCCGGTATATATACGTATGAAAAAAAAGATTTCCACTATATGGTCATAAGTGGTTGATGGGGGCCCTTCTGTGCTAAAGATTGAAATGATCTATGCTCATTAACAGTCCCTAGTGCAGTCTAATTAGCATGTAATAGGACACCAAATCCAGCACAGGAGGCTTGTTATTTAAGGATAAAGCTCATCTTTCATTGAATGCATTTTTCATAAGCTGCTCTAATTAAGTTTCATTAGCATTATTAATTAAACATGAAAAGCTTCTCATTTCCTCTGTATCTTGGCGTCTACTTCAAAACAGCACAGTGACATTTCTCATTGTAATGGAAATCTCCACCATGATATCTTATTCCTCAACAATATGATCTTGTCCAATTCTTGAGTAGAAAAACCCTACAAAATGTCTGTTGATGATATCCTAAACCTTTTTTTATATATATATATATATATATATATATATATATATATATATATATATATAATAACCAAAATAATGCGTGAACTTCTTGCCAAGTGTGACCCTATGGAACAGACTGGTGCTTGAAAACATCCTGGTATAAAGTACAACAATGGTTAGATGAGGACTACAACAATGGATTACAAAAGCCTTCTGCTCACAACACTGCTAATCTGTATCCCCTAGGTTCACCCAGGATGGCTCTGTGTGTTACTGTTATTCATTCTTACTCAAAACCTTTTCAAAGAAGCCTCTTGAAACCATCTTAATTTGGTTTCTCAGTAGCCTGTAAATCATGTAGAGTAGAGCCCATCTGGCATGGTGCATACTGTAGCTGGACTTGGTTTCAGCAAGCAAACCTTTTTCTTCGCCACTTTAAATATGTCTTGTTTCGCAGATCATTTCAATCTTTTTTTTTATATTTCAACCTTTAATTTATATGCAAGCAATGTTTTCCACTTGGCAACCAATTTGTCAAAATTATCTTAAAAGGTGTTAAGAATCCAACATCCACAAAAGCATGTACGTCTCTAATGGCAGAATTGTGATAATCAGAATTGAAGTGTACTGTGCATTGGTATCCATAAGTTATCCACTGGTGTCATCGTAAGTCCAAAGTTTCACTTTCATTTTTATGAATCGTGTCATGTTTAGTATAGTATATGTCGACGACGCTTTATTTACGGATATTTGGCATTCTGAACTCAGGTCGATTCTGGAAACATCCTCCAAGCTAGAACTGGTGTGTGGACTAGCCAGACCTCCCTCCGCAGCGCTGTGGAAATAGATCTGGCAACGCAACACTATGTCATGTATAACAATCCTGATTCCAGTAAATATGGTCTGGGCAGTTTCCGTTGCAGTTCAGTGATCCAAAACACAGTTTTTCTTCCTAATTCATTCTTTAACAGTTCCAAAATGAGGCACATTTTAGATGGTCCTTGCAACTGAAGTTTGTCGATGACCCTTCAGTTCCAGCAGTTTAGTCCTTTCAGGCTAAACTTGAGGTCAGTTTCTAGTCTAATGCCCTGGAAGGTTGGAAAATGCTTTTTTTTCTTTTAAAAAGGCTTTGTACAAAATGTTCAGCATTGAAATTGTAGAGGCAAGTTATGAACAAGCAAGAAAATAGCTAAAATCCCCAAAGAACAGATCATTTTTCTGATCAACCAACAACATGCTTGCGTTAAGCATGTTAGCATTTCTTTTTTTAATAAGAATGTTATTTTAGGGATGTGTAGTATAACAGTATTTATGAATGAAACTTTTGGAGCGTTATTGCATATCTATACTGTGAATGTGATGGACCAGATATTGCAATGAGTAGGGGGTTGTCACAGCCTAGTGGAAGGTAAACATGTGTTATCCCCCCTTCACTTTCAACAAAGATGACTATTTCATCTTCATCACTCTTGCTCCACTTGTTTGACACAAGCAGAACGTTTTTGTTTCAATACATTTCGCATGAATACCCTGCACTGTACCGAAACCAAAATGTACTGCTCGTGTCAAACAAGTGAAGCAAGCGTGATGAATTTTCATCTTTGTTGAAACTGAAGGGGTCTGAAACTTTAAACATGTTTACCTTCCAGTAGGCTGGGACAAACCTCTATTCAATTTCGGTGAAGTGACCACAATTTCTGGTCCATCACATTCACAGTATAGACATGACCAAACGCTCCAATGATTGTCACTCATAAATACTGTTATTCTCAACTCCACATGTCTGCTAACATTAAGCTGCATTTCTTTCTTCACAAAATATTTTCTGGCACAATTATGAGCAGTAAGTACACAAACATTCCAAATCTACAATTGAATGCCTCATCTGTATTCATTGCTATCTCACAAATTGTGAGTGTTAAGTAAACTTACAGCTAGCAATATGAGTAGTTTTTGAAATGACGTTAAGCTATTTAGTTCAGAAAGACTTGTTGATAGGAAGCTGGTAAAAGTTGTACTTCCCAACTGTTGTTAGTTATTTTATCCATCCATTGATCCCATCCTGCATTTCAGAATTAAGGAGGTATTGAAGAAGACCACATGTCAGCCCATACTAGCTTTTATTTTTTGATTCTCTGGGTTTTTAAGTTATGTGTCTGTTGTCTCTCAGTTGGAATTACTGATTTTAGGCTGTACTTACTTAAGGTTGACTTTTTAACACTCTGGTATCTCTGAGCGAAGCTGTCTCTGATCTTTTACCCTGCACTAGTGTGTATGCTGACAACCTCAGGGCCCCCTTGGCCATTCTGTAGTCTAGACCAAAGACCAAAGGCATTTCAGTCTTTGCTTTCCAGGCCCTCAGGTGTTTAGCATATCCTACCTGTGGAGCCTGAATTGGTGAAGGCAGTGCATCTTATGGTTTCTTTGTTAAATGTCTATGCAGGGAGAAAACCCTTTATATATTTTAATAATTCTTCTGTAATCCTGCCATTCTTGTTTGGCATTTTATTTAAGAAACAAATATATTTAGCCCATTTCAAAAAGTGCTGTTTAAAATCATCAAATGACAAATTACTCCTTTCTTTGATTATTCCATTTACTGACATTCTAAATATAACTCAAATAATGAACCATACTATTATGTAGCCGAAAAAAAGCATGTAACATAAGCATTGTTTAAGAAAGCTTTTTTATAAAAGAAAACATCTGATACATATAATAAGGAATGCTAATCCACAGTGTGTATTTTATTCACATGACCTTTATTTAACCTGGTAACTTGGTTCAACTAAGATCATTAGTCTCCTTTCAAAGAGAGACGTGTAAGGTTAATAGTAGGAGATTAACAATGAAAGAGAACATTCAGACTACAAACAAAATAGGCTGAAGAAATGGCTGATTATTAAAGTCCAACTAAAGTTGGAATCCACCTCACTTTTTCATACTGCAGCTGAACCTTTTTCCATTTTGCGCTGCTAAGAGACGTGCTGTCAACTCCAGCGGTCCCCTACTGACTGGAGCTCGTCATCTCCCTGAGATGATAGCCTAAGAACTTTTCACTTTAAGTGATGTTACAAACTGTTTTAGTGCCTGCTCATAAATTTGACCCCAATCAAAAAACCAGTAGCAATATTTTCAGTTGACACCAAAAATTCCCAATCTATGGAGATCAGAAATATAAGGGTGGCTACCTCTATAAATGAATACAGTGTATATTTATTTTATTTTAATTACAATTTTGGCCAAATAAGTACTCAAGTCAAAATAAACACCAAGGATATATGCTGATTTCTTAGCAAAATTATTATAAATTTTACTTTGACTTTTTAAAATTGAGCCCATTAAGGCATCTTTAATACTGCACTGATTCACAGTCCTAATAACTGCTAGACTAAAAATTAAGTTTCAAGTCTTTCAGCAGGCTATGACACAGGGAAGAGGGATATTGAAGATTTTATGTCCAACCTTAAGTCAGCAGAAAAAACTCAAAAGGCTTTGCACTACTGAGCCCCATCATTATAACCTCAATAGTACTGCTTACCAAGTACCAAAATGAAGGTATGCCCTACTTATACAAGAGATCGGCTGGACAGTCTTGAAATACAATGTACAATGGTGACTGCCCAACGAGTGCTTGGAGTCAGATTAATGCTTCAAACTTTTTACCCATTCAGAGCAGTGATGCAGCAGCTTTTCTCCCTGGGTGATGTAAACTGACTCTAGGGTATTTGCTATAGATAACAGTACACTTTCTGCTTCAGTTGCACTTCAGTTGAACTAGCCTATTTTGAGCATTTAAAGTCTCAAATCACACAAACAAACTGACCAAATAACTTTGCCTGTTTGCAGTGTAGCTTCAGACATCATGACAATACCCCAAGTCATTGTCTGCAGTTTTGGGTTAACATAGTGGACTAAAATCCTTGTGTAACATGTGGAACTGTAGCATCTGGATACATTGTTTTCTTTAGAATTGCTGTATTGTATTATTCTTGACAGTCAAAAAAGAGTTGTACATGGACATGAATTCTTAAGTAAATTATCGTCTACTTTAAATGAATAGTTAATATTTTATTATTTTATTTCACATCATGTAGTCAAGTTTTCCTCAAGGAAAAGAAATACCCCAGTACATGAAATGAAAGAAATCCCAATGGTAAGTCTAATTAAAAATTTTGAGGCCAGATGTTTTGCCTTTCTCTTTTCCCCAAAGTATTCTATTGGCAGACTCTAGCCCCTTTTCAAGAAGCTATTTGGATGCACAATAAAGCAAGAACAATTTCTTTCATTTTCAGCCAGTGGATAGTCTAATATATGTAGATGTCATTTGCTGAATGTTTTTCATGTAAAATGGCCTATAAGACCACAGGGGTATACAGGCCGGCTCTTATCTTATTTCTTTCTGTTTTATTATTACCAACATGGTCAACATGAATAAAAACACTGGATTTGGGTCTCTTATTTTGAATATTAGCCCATATTGAAGAGGGGAGAAGAACACAATCATTTCTTTATATGTAATGTAATGTAAACGGGTTAACCATTAGTGACACAAGATAGCACACTGAGGCTTTTGTTCATTGAGCTATGGTGTTTAGCAATTAGTGAGTGAGCTATTATGGTTCACCTATTTACAATCATAAAGATTTTAACACAATAACTTTAAGCTCTAATAGAGCTTCTCTTCCACTTTGGAAAACAACAGCCTAAAAAATGGCCATAGAGTCTAATCACCACCTCTCTTAAACAGGACTATATTATACCAAGACAGTGTGTGTTGCAAGGTAATTGGATTGCATTAAATTGTAACTGTTATTGTGATCAGCTTGAGGTTTGTTTTATAAATCGGCCATGCACAATGTGTACCAAATTATAACCTGAAACAAATAAACACATAAAGTACAACATGGGTTTAGGTAATGTACATTAGACTGATGATGGTCTTATTTTATTGCAGGAATTACAAGCAATATGTATTTTGAATCACATCGAGAACTCTATTTTCCTTTTACACTAAGGAAAAACTTAACCCATTAGGACTTTACACAACACTTGAATAGCACTGATAATTACTGTGGATTTGCCCCATATGGCTTCTGACAGAGGAAAAACTCTAGATATACACCTCTTGAACTATCAAAATAAAGTACAAATGATGATAACTTGCTAAAAGTCCTTGCGCTGTGCTCTGTCTAGACATCAACTGAAGCAGTGCAGGCATCGAATTGGAAAATGAATAGCAAATACAACCGAATATGTTAAACCAAGGACATGTTTTTTTTTAGTTTAGAAGAGGTTTGGATATCCATGGTGACATTTTATTTAACGTTTCCTTTAGACTGTCACAATTTGAGATTGCAGGTAATAGAATTAGGAAATAAGTTAAAGGTTTTATTTTTAGGCATATTGTCTGTGGGTGTGATGTATTTGAATTGTACTTTGAATGATTGATTATAATTTGACTGTGTTGGTCTTCAGTTTCTACGATAAACAGAAAGTACGCTCCATACATTTGACTTACAATTGTTCTCATATGCACAACTAAATTTGTTTTAAAAGACTTAAAGAATTACAATGCAGATACAAACTGAGACTAATAACTCAACTACAAACCCGCTGCATATTTGTTTAGTTCTGTGCTAGTTCACAAGTGCATACAAATATTGCTTTTCAAGTACTACAGTGTTATCAACAAGACCTGTGGGTTTAATATTTTTTAATAGGTTAATTAAAATTCACTACTAAGCTGTGTTAGCATAAACAAACCGGGTAAATATGAAGTGGCTTAATACAATACACATTACAATACTGTTGGTCAAGATCAAGTTTTGAAAAGCTGAAAAAAAATGGAAGAAAAGAAGTAATTCTGCCTTTACCTGGCTACAGTGCCTTTGAATGGAGTTGCGTGGGTGAGCTTCAGAAGTCAGATAATTTATTCTCACCTCGGCCAATATCTACAGCTAGCTAAGGCAATTAGTAGTTGTAGCATTTTTAAAAACCACTGAACCAGTGAATGGGTCAACTTCTTTCATTGGTCGGTGAGATGTAAGGCTGTTGTTCCTAAGGAAACGCCTCGTCTAGTTCTGTTTTACTGCAAGCAACAGGCTATGTGTGACAGGCTGACTGACAGCGGCTCGCACACACACAGACGCTGCCATTTTGTTGTTATGCATCCAAATGGAAAGACATATTTTATATGTTCTATAAATATGGTGTTCATTAAGTTGACTTGGGGGGAAAAAAAGAGTCATTTCCTGCTTTAGCCCTGGCCCAAAGTTGTTTTGAGGCCTGGATCTGATTTTGAATGTTATTAAACTCATGGAAAAGAGATCCCATTTTACCAACGTCTAATAATGAAAATAACAATACAGTTAATACAGAGAAATGTCGTATGTCCACTGGTGTCTTTTGGCCTTCAAACCCTTTTATTTCCCAGACTTTTTCAAGTGTTATGTAGAATAATGGAACAGCACTTTTACACATCACATTTTCATTGTTATACTTGATTTGAAGCCAGGAAATGTGGAAATCCCTAATATGAAAAGCGTATCAGTCATATATTACTCATTTGACTCTAAAATGAAAGGCATACACCTACCGATCTCTTGGTTCTTTTTTTCTCATTTGGGTTGGACCAGGATGAACAAATAGACATCTGAAGGCATCTGGCGAGTCTGTTAACCCCGTGTCATACACTTGAACCTTTTTTCTTTATTCATTGGTCTTTTTAGGCTCTGCCATTGACCCGGTGAGAATCTAGCCAAGTGGATGATACTGCACTTAAAGCTCAGCTATTAGCTTTGAGAACTCTGTTATTTGAGGGATACAAATCTTTAAACTTTCCCACTGCCATTACTGTAGAGTGAGTCTAGTCTGTAATCAGTGGAATGGTTTGGCACAATACACAGTAAATAAAAATAAATTGTAAAGTGAGACAAAAGAACTTCGCATTCCACCGATCAATTCAGCCCCCGATACAGACTGCAAATCTAAATCAATGCAACCATTTGCTAATCCATTCCAATCTATAGAACACATTTATGACTTTGTACATAATTTAATCTTTTTTAAAAGCTAGACCAAAAATGCTAAGTAGGTTCATTTGTTTTGTTTTTTCTCTCTCTCACACACTCTTATTCCTGCTTTCTTTATATTTAGGGTTTGGAGATTCGCTGTGCAGCAAATGACTGCAGGAGTGTTTAAAGCCTACTGTTTCCCTATCAGACATGTTATTGTTGCTGCCATTGCGTGCCTAACTGTCACGACCATGTGGATATAATCCCAACCCAGTGGCACACATAAACACTAAAAGAAATGCTAAGTACTGTAGCTCCTGGCATGTTAACACACTGCCCCCCCACCAACCCTTTAAGAGAAATAGTGACATTCAGCTGCTGCATATAATCTGGAATGCACTGAATATGATAAGGAGGCATGCGTATAAGACATAGAGACATGTTTACATGGCAGTAACAGGATTACTTACCCCTACAGTGCAATAAACCCATCCCGCTATAAAATTAATTTTTTTTAAACGTTCATGGGTTGCTCATTTGAAGTCCAGTTTTGTGAAGATGAAGGAGCTATTTCCCCAGCACTTTATTTTCCCAAGTTCAGATATTGCATTTCCTTCAAGAGAGAGGAGTGATGCAGATCCTCCCACCTCTAAATGCTATCTGCTTCTTAGAAAACCCATTCTGTTAATTAGCCAAACCACATGGGGCCCAACACAAGTCCAAATGCTCTTGAGTTTTGATTTAAGTTCACTGTATACTCTCTCAGTGAGAGCATAAAGCAGAGGCTGTACATGCCAGCATATACATCTGCGTGGGATGCTAAGAGGAGTTGAGGGTCACACCTTATAAAGAAAGAATTATGCCAGTTTAGGTATAGCATATAACCACCATTGTCTTCCTACTCATGCTGGCGTTGTCATCTTACTGACTATCTTCTTCTCTTTTTTTATTATTTATTATCAGCAATGCCTACCTTACTTCTAAGCTCTCCACCGTCGTCATGCATTATATTGTTTGGAAAGGATCAACAAGTGTGCATGAGGGGAAGTGATAACCGAACGGACAGCCGCTGGCGGAAATATTAGCGGGGAAATTGTTCAGCCTTTGTAGCTGCCAATCAGAAACAAACAAACACGCACACACACACACACACGCACCGAGCTAAATCATGACAGAAATGACAGCGAGTTGTTCATGTGGTGCTGACAGCTTTATAAACACACCTCTTTTAAATCTCCTCAGACGCCAGCGCCATTAGGAAATGAGTCGTCCATTAAGACGTCTCAGCCGTAACATCATGTCAACCTTCAGAGAATGATGTTTTTTCTTTTTTCTTCTTCTTCAATTTTTTCATTGACATGAAAAAGGTCAGAATCACTAAGTGGAGTTTTCAAAAGAGATTTGGGAACATGCAAACATATTTTATATCTGAAACATGTTTACATCCAACATAAAATGCAACATGACAACAAAAGCAGGCGTCTGGTGTACTGTTAAGTGTTGGAGTCTAGCTCACGTCCTGTTTGAGACAATGTGATTTGTATTGTCTTCTCTTTTTACTGTAGCTTTAGGACCTCTACAATGATAAATCAACATCAAACGCGCGCTGCACCCATTATACTGTGAATAATCATCACGTCCTATTTGGGCTGGGAAATATATCGATATTGTAGCGATTTCGCGATATGAGACTATATATCGCCTAAGATTTTGGAAAAATTTTAATATTATGATAATGAGTGTTGTCTTTACCTGGTTTTACAGGCTGCATTACGGTAAAGTGATGTCCTTTTACCAGCTGTTCTAATATTTACCTTTACCCACTAAGTCATTAAATCATTTCTGGAGAATATTTCTCAAAAGAATTGTGTAAATAACATTATGTCAACCATACAATATCGTCGCAATATCGACATTATGTTATTTGGTCGAGAATATCGTGATATTTGATTTTCTCTATATCGCCCAGCCCTACGTCCCACTCTCCTCACCACCTTAAATGTTGTCTAATGAATTTGTCATACCAAAATAAAATTGGTTTCATTGGTATATCATGAAACCATTCACTCAGCTGATAAAAAAAAAAAAAGCCCATACACAATCACATTATTAGGAAGTTGCAGTTGGTAAAATATAAAGTGCTTATAAAGTAATTTGGCAATTCAATCTAGGAATTGAAATTGAGGAATTCAACGGTTCAGACGTTTTCCTTTGTAGCATATTATCATCGGGATTGGCAGAAAATGTAAATCATAACAATGTTTGTGTTACTTTTACCTTTTTAACAGTTAATAGCTGACGTGTGGATATTTATTTCTAATCAAAACTATATTATTTACTATACAGTATAATGTCTCATTTAAGTTTATTCATAAACTTCTTACATTTTAAGATCTGAATTTAGCATTCATGTTGCAACTTACTAGTGTTTATGCATACAGTTGTTTATGCTGTTGCACAGTATTCCCCGCCTGCCAATTTAAGATATTATTTAAATGTGTATAGTACAGTATTCAAACATACTGTAATTTCAGTAGTGATTAAAGCTATTGACCATTAATATTTTCCAGCGCATGAGTGGAACTTTGCTTGATAAACTACTGACTCTGTTTTGCTGCGCTTTGTCTCAGGGCTGAACAGTTCATGAATCCTAAAGTTTCCTTTTCACTTCACGGCTCCATATATCCCTCTGTTGACACATCTGTAACAGCTCCTGCTCCACAGGTGGATGTGTTGCACATCTAAAAAACTCAGTGTCTGTTTCTTTTAATAGCTGACGACGATATATCCCAGACTTTTTTTTGTGGGTGACATATAAAGAGTAAATCCACACCAAATAAGGCAGACAGATGCTGCCTCTCTGATTGATGTATGTGGGCTTATGCTGTCTTACGTCTGGCCACACCCCGTTATGTCACAGTGGGTGTTTTTAATCAGCTGTCAAAGGCAAAACCTGCTGTGACATCACTGACTGGGATGAGACCAGACATACACTATTCACTAGCATTTGTACCTATAGAGAGCAGTGCAGCAGCAGGGTTTTGCCTATTTTTTCACTTACTCTTCAAAGTATACACTGAAGACTTTTACTGCAGTTTTTTTAAACTTGTTTTCTACTCTCTCGGTTTCTTCTCTTTAGATGTATCCCCATTTGTGTTACACTGTGTATGTGTGTGTGTCTGTGCTTGTCTTCTGTCTGCATATAGTGTTTGTGGGATGGGAGGGGGGGGGGGGGGGTTGCTCCAGGTGCGGTATGTGATAAGAGAATAGATGTAAATGTATACAGATCACATTCACGCGCCGTGTTGTGTGCCGCAATAGCAATCAGACCATGAGCTTAGAATTAGAGCATTCTGCCTACAGAGTATTCAAGCGTGCCAAATTTCAAAGTTTTCACCTTCGATTGACGTAAATGGAGTTGGGTCTCATAAACATATTCATTGAGAAAAACTTGCCAAATGCTCAAGTGATGGTTGTTGAATGTGTTTATATGACTGAATCTGGTTTGGAAAAATGTGTTCCTTATCAAAGTATGAGGCTGTATTATTCAGGGCACCGGCTACAGACCGTGTGCTGGCCAGATACTTCATGGGGGGCAGACTCTTTTGGGGAATTTGGGACAGTTTGAGGGCATTCTTTGTTTTTGTTGTGATGTACCGAATACCCTTGCCTTGTCCTCGTTTTAACTCTGAATTTTTTATTTTTTTTTAAATATGGCCACAATGAAAAGGTGAGCAGGAATCAAACAGGCCGGCTCCCTTTTAACTGACTAATAAGATATCAAATGAAGCAGTATTTCAGCCCACACGGTTACACCTGATACGGACAACACACTGTTGATATGGTATGCCCTCCGTCTGTCTCTACTGTATGGTTTAAGAAATGCACACATTTCAAAAACTGAATTCAACGCACAAATTTTAGTGAGTTACATCCATGAGTGCCATGTACCTTTAGCATTATTATGTTGACAATATATGTACTCGGTTTTGGTGTCATTTTAACATTATTTTTGGGGGCTTTTTCCCTGTGGGACAGTGGATAGACACGAAAAGTGGGTGAAAAGGGCCGCAGGTCAGACTCTAACCCGGGCTGCTACAGAGGTCTCAGCCTACATGGGGCAAGCGCTCCTACTAAGAGAGCTAGAGGCCACCCCGTTGGTGTAATCATCGTAAAACTCTGCCTTAAATGTCCTTTTTATTTATTTATGAGATTTAAGAAAAAGGTTGAAAGAAAAATGTATTAAATGGCAAAAAAATTATCAAAGTTGCATTTTTATTAACTGACAAGACACTTGGATTTACAGTGTTTGCAATCACATAACGCAGCCGTTTAAAACATTTAAATGAAATAAAATGATTTGCCTTAAATGATTGCATGGACATTGAGTCACTAACATTCCTAATTACATAATTTTGTCTTTTATCGGTACAGATTCTGTAGACATGTTAAGTTCTGTTCTTCTTAGCATTTGCTGTCTTTCTACCTGCACTCTGCTCATGCTACTTATGGGCCACCTGCGAAAATACTTAAACGTTAATAGTTGGACTGGTGAAGAGCGGCATAGGTGGCAGTGCGTGGGCGGGAGCTCTAATATGATTGGCTCAGGGATAATGTGAGCCTGAGTGGCAGCCCTTAATGGGAGCCCTGGAGAGGTAAGCCAACAGCTGTGTGTTTGCAGCTAATGAGAGATGGGGGAGGAGTAAAGGATCACAGACTGGAAACACTCTGATAAACTCTTGGCTCAGAATGGCTGGGGAAGATAGGAAATAAGTTTTCTCCGGAGGACATTGCTTAAGGGTTTCCTTTGTGACAAAACCCAGCGTTTGACTCATTACTCCTGGTCCATTGCTTATGCTTATACTATGCCTATGTAGTTATGATCGCAGGCATCAGTGTTGTGGAAGAAAGAAGAAGAAGAACTGTAGCGGGGGGTGGATTTCACTCCCTGCTGAGCCATGCTGATTTATAGCCCAGAGGAAAAGCGTTGTTTTTTTGTTTAATTGCACTGCTGCAGTTTTAACAAATGATGTTAGACAGAACTAGTTTATTCCAATGTACCCCAGCAGCACTTTCAGTGTCTTTACTTGCCAAAACAGCAACATTATGTGTATTACTCCAACATCAAGCAATGTTAACATGCGAGTCCCTTAATTTCCTCATCTGATGCAGAGGACTGCATTTCCCATTCTTATTATAACCGCCTGAGGGTGGCGCCAAATGAATAAATAGTGGCCATCCAGCTTCCATTTTAGGCCATTCATTTTGCTACATGGACTGCTTCTCAACAAGTAAACTGTCAGCGCAGGCTACCTGTTACATCAAATTTAGACAAATGGTACAATCAGTGCCTTTTACATCAACAGAGGAAGCGGCCGTGTGGCAACAGGAGTGCAACACGCGCACAGTAACTGCATGATACGCTTCTTTCATAATGTGCATTCCCCCATTTGAGGTGACCCAGTTTGATGAGATCTTCTTATACTGTAGCAATCGCCCAATTTCCTGGTAGGCAGCCCGGGCATAATGTGATGTTGAGTGTGAAGTTGCTGTGTGCTGCGGTGGATGGGAGCCCCACCTCCCCCCCCCCACGCTCTGATGAGTAGAGAGAGAGAGAAGGAGAGAGGGGAGCAACTAACCTGCCCACAGTATCTCACCACTTGCTCTCTGGAAATGCTTCAGATGGGCTCCTTGTTAAGGACCGGTTAGCAATTCCGATTTTTACGTTGCAAAATGCCATTTATGTTGCCATCGTTGAGACATCCAGCGCGTCTTTAGAGTGCGTTCGAGGCTACTTCTTTCAGGGGAAGCGCTCGGGAAACTTGGACCAAAGGGATGCGCCAACGAGTGCATATCTCGGCAGGGATCAGTGATTGAGGATCGGAAATGGCACGCAGTAGGCTCTCCTTATGGAATGAGACTCTTCATTTTCCAGCACTATCGTAAAACTAATTGAACAGAAACAGCTCATAACTTGCAATATTTCCACGGACATAAATCTGTATCAGTGCTACAAGACTGCGGGACGACGGCGGACACCGAATTCTGCATTTTGATGCGGAAAGTTGCAAATGCTGTGAGTGGATTGTGTGGCCACCGAAGTGATTTGGATGTCACCACTGTGGCGGAGGTTTGAGGGTTAGACGCCTGCCTCTGGGATCAGCGGTGGACATACACACTGTATCAGCTGCGGACGGATCGGCGACGCGACAAGCGCTCATAGAGAAGTCTCTGGCACAGGTACTGCAATTACTGCGAAATTACCCAGGAAAGTTGCTTTGAGTGGGTCGACGCTGTTGGAGATTTGTGTTGCGAAGTTTTAATTAGAAAATATGTTTGTTGTGAAGTGGTAGGCCATGGTCCAAACAGACTGTGCATGGGGTATACAACAAGTTGTCCTCGGTGCACTTAATGCTAGACAGGCCGTTAGAGGAGCGGCTTGGTGTTACAGGTTGATGGGACACAGCGATAGAAAAGGTAACAGTCACCAGATATGTCACCCACAATAATGATGCCCTGCGTGACTGTAATGAGGATGCGTCGCAATTAAGACACATCCGAGTAGAGTTCTATCCTCCGTGCGTAATGGTAGCCTATTAAGTGTTTAAGTCTGCAGATCCTTGCACTTCACCTACAATGTCACTACACACGCTATAATCTGGTGTGTAGGCTAAATTGGCATTGCATTGAAAATTGCATTTTATGATCATTAGGATTCTGTGAAGCAGAAAATGTCATCCATCCCCATCATCCCGTTCTCGTCATTTCTTTTATACTAGCTGCAAACATACTGATTGCCTTAATTAGTGGCTCTTTACTCAGGAGTAACGGTTCTTTTGAGCAAATAATTCTGACGTATATAACCTATCATGTTGATAACTAATGTGCAGTTTCCCTATGGAGAGATTAGCGCATCTAATTGGAGGGAGAGAGAAAAAAAAAATCTTTGATCAGCGCATCCGCACCGACATTCTCCCCAGCTCTCCAGAAAGAGTCTGGGGTGTTGTTTCTCCCCACTCCGCCGACCACCAGGCACATTTTAATAGTCTGCTCAACAGTGATGCCGGTCTAAGTTCCCACACATACTGTGGGCTACAAGGCCGTCAAAACAGTGCAGATCAAAACAGGCTCGGTTACCCAGTACTGACAAACTGTCTATAAGACATAAACCTGATGAATGTGACGATCTAAGTCAGTCGATAACGAAGCAGTTGTGAGAAAGGGGACATTGAAAAAGACAGACTTAATTATTAGTTCTGCCAGTCTATCTATCTATCTATCTATCTATCTATCTATCTATCTATCTATCTATCTATTGATTTTCAAATACAGTGATGCACAAGGGCCAAAAGGACAGGCTGTTAAGTTCAATTTCCTCTATATTTTCCCCTTCCTAATTTCATTCACTTGCCATAGTTGATCAGTATTAAACCCATACTATCCACTCTAATCTGACTATTGTGCACTTATATGCATTTTGTCATGCATTAGAGCTGCTGAAGGAAGGCTACCTGTTTGCCATTTGGTAAACGTCTCATCACTGAAACGGCGCAAGTAGGGTTTCTGACAAGACTGCTTAAACAGCTACTTGAACTTGATTGCAAGAAGCTGTACAACATAATACAAAGCTGTCAAACACATCTGCCTGGGAAATGTGGTTTAGTCACATTGATGCTTGTAAGGGACCATTTAATGTTGTAGGAGTGACTCTCCATCAGTGTTTTGGGTTTTTTGGGGGGGGGGCTGAATGGGCTCCTGCCCTTAGAAAGTGTTTCACACCAAAGGCCAGAGTTTTCTGTCTCTAAAAGTGTGTAGAGTAACATTTTGCAGTACATTCCATTGGTAGATCAGCTGTAAGGAGACCTAAGTGGTGATACTAGCCATCATAAATCATGCTGGTGGGAGGGTAATGGATTTTACCTGTTATACTATCTAAAGGTGCAGAGTCAGCCAATATATCAAATCACCTCAGTTGGGAAAATCATTAAATCATTCGTTATCTTCCCACTCTCAAAGCAGGCAGGGGATTACATCTTATGGTAGGAATTCGCAAGCTTGATTTGTACCAAGTAACAGGTGACAATTCAGGAACATAACAACTGGCGATGCTGCTGGATCATAATCTTCATTCCTATACTCCTAATGTTTTTTTCCCCCAGACACAACCCTAACCCTTTGGCATATTATTATTTTGCAATTATGCCTCAGTGGATTCTACTCGTGAGTCATTTCTGCTGGACCTGTGGGGAGGGGCCATCTTAAAGAGCAAATGTCACCCAGTCAGTCACTGAGTTGACTCAGTCAGTAGAAATTGTGTCTCTATGGTAACCAGGACAGGTGCACATGCTCTGCAACACAAGTATATTGTTCATTTTTTTTACTTACCTTTTTTTAATGCATTATGACATCCTCACATGTATGCAGCCCTTTATCTTTATCTTTTACTTCTGCAACTTCAAGCCAAATATCTTATACATATTTAATAAAAAAAATACTTTTAAAAGAATAAAATTGCAAATTGGGTTTCTTTACAAAATGATGTTACTTTACAAACAAATGATCAACTATTCATGTCACATGCAGGAAATAGATGAAGATAGATTGATGATGTTATTCACTTTCTCCATAAATAACTGATACAGGATGGTTGTTACAGACTTTACACACCTTTTACTATTTGTGACTAAAGTATTGCTTTTTTACCGACTTTTCTAATATTATTCAAATGTATCTCATGCAAATGATTTTTGTTCATTCAAAGTCAGTCCTTTTACTTCAATATATTCCATCTTATACATTTCATTATAATTATTAATATCACTAATTGATATAATAAAGAAACAGGATCTAGTGTACTGGTTACTTATATGCATGGCATGATTACCGCACAGCTACTTATGCAAATAATATCAATGTGTCATGCCCAACAGCTTGTTCACTTCAAAATGAAAATCATGACCCTTAGCTTAAAATGCACCAGTTAAAGGGATAGTTCGGAGTAATTTCACCCTAGGGTCCTTTGCACCATGACCTTAAGCCAAACACCCTCCCCGGAAGCTTTTTTCCCTTTGGGGTAACGTTAGTCGAGTTAGCGCTATCAGCCAAATGCCTTAGTGCAGGTGCTAATGGAACCAAATGTGGATCTTGTAAATACCCCACTAATAATGACCGGAATGGTACCAAACCTCTACAACAGTTCAACTAGTTTATGTGCTCATAAAACAAGGCTTGTATTGTAAAGGTGGTAAGTAAGTAATGCTTATAAAATTGCGATCTCGATTCACCCGTTGACTTTGATTCTCATTTAATTTTACAAGCCGACTGCATCACAAACGCTCCTACTTTCTTCTGTGAGTTTTAAACATAGACTGTATAAAATAGGTTTTAAAGTGCTCCCAAGCACTGCAGTGCTCTCCCTTGTCTTCACTGAAGCCTCTGTGTTAACAGGCTTGTAGTGATGCACAATGTGCTCTAGGTGGCGAAAAAAAAAATCAATGTTTGGTATTTGTTATGTTTTGTCATGGTTCCTGTGTGCACAAAACATTTCACTTTGTAAGAAAAAGATCGTGGCAGAAAATCGTGATATCAATTCAAAGCTTAAGAAAATCGTGATTCATATTTTTCCCCAAATCGCGCAGGCCTAACCAGGAGTTTGTTTAAAAAACACTTGCCTGCTACCGCTGCTGCTACCGGCAATACGACGAGTGCTTAGGGACCGATAAGAGATACAACAAAAATATTTCATAATTGAACTTATTTTTTGAAGGTACGGTAAGTGCTGTATTACTAGCAGGAGACAAGTTCTAATTGAGGTAAGTTTGGAGACACTACCTTATTTCATCATAAAAATAATATATATTTTTTTGTATCTCTTTTTTGTGTTGTAGTTTGTAGACGGTCCCTAAGCGCTGTCTGACTGCCTGTAGCAGTAGCAGCAGATTGCAGAAGCCATTAGGCAAGTGTTATTTTACTTTCCTGTTGTCCTTGGGTCCAATTTGACCCATTTACAAAAACTTTCTGTATCAGAACTATGACAAAAGAACGTTGAAAAAGTGGCAAATGTTGGAAAAAGCTACAAAAATGCAGGGAAAAAAAAAATCGACAAAACCCTTTATTTATTTTTTATGCTGAGAAAAGTGACCAAAACAATCAGCAACAAAAAACATTGCCAAAAATGACAAAATCCTAATGAAAACTAACACCCAAAAAGAGACAAAAACAACTGGTATAAAATCTACGAAAACATCAAGAAAAGTGTAGAAAAAAATAACAAAATGTTGAAATTTCTAGCCAGAAAAACACAACGTTGCAGGTTGACGGGAAGACAACACAAAGGTTATATAACGTCATGGTGTACTTACAAACTTTACAATGCCTTGTTTTGAGTACACAGCCTATGAAGTTTGGTACCAAGGGAAAAAAGCTTTAGGGGAGGGTGTTTGGCTCTAGGTCGTGTGCAAAGCACCCTAGGGCGAAGTTACTCTGAACCATCCCTCTAACCTTATATTTTTCTCTCCAGCCAACTAGATGTCAACATTCCCAAAGACAGTTCCATAACTACCTGTGGAGCAAAAGCCTTTTTGTGGAGCAATTTTAGGATGATGCTTTGGATGTCAGAGCGAGTGAACAGAGGAGATTTCTGCAGTGCCCACTTGCCAACATAAAGACAGGTCCAGGTGGTGGAGGAGTAGGTTTGCTGTCTTAGTAAGCTAGGATGGTACCACTTTTTCAGAGGTCATCATTATGGCTGGGTTCAGCACTCGTGGCCTCATTAAGGAAGAGGACTGTGTCCCTCTTGGGAATGAGACCAACTGTGTAGGGTCAGTTATTGTGGACATGGAGAAGTTGAAATGTTCTCTTCAACAGTGGGGTCACCAGGGTGGTTCACTGTGTGAGGGCTCCAGGTGAGACTCAATCAGACCTTGCAGTTTGACGGATGTTTAGCTGCCAGAGAAGTCTTTCCCCGTCTCTTCTGAGGAGCAGAGCAGCAGCACTGGCACTGAGCCTTTAGGGAGAGGTGGAAGGATTGTCAGCAGTTGCTCGGAGGAAATCGGGAGTTCACTGTCATTCAAAATGGCGTTGGAGGAAATGGGAAGATCCATGAGGCAAGGGAGAGATCAGATGGAAGGGAGTCACAGTATAAAGAGACATTCCATTATTTCTGCGATGGGAAAAACTGTGTTTTTGAAACTATTCCAATATTCTGATTGAGATTTTTTTTGCTCCTTGCTTTGTCCTCTTTAGTATATTTAGTTTTTTTTAAACCAAAACTCTCTTTTCTTTCATTATTTAAAGGCTTTGGCTGTATAAAGAAATTAAATATGTATCCCTGCACTTTTTTAATGAGAGATTTGTGTACTGGTAGTGGACAGAGGTGTGCACTGAATATACTGCACATATGTAAATATATTCACAGTAAACCGTAATACCTGGCTGTAAAGATGTGTTATTTACCTGTAGGTAGAACAGTGTGTTGTCTTTTGAACACGTGTACATTTCAGTGACACTTACACAGAAGTGACAACAGACTACCAGGTGACACAGTGAGCACAAGTGAGGATCACTTGTGTAAATAGGTCATTTGCAGGTGAAGGGGTATGCTTGGGCGAGTTTCTCCTGCAGCTTGTGAATCTGTTGGGTGATGGCCATGCTGAGAATGAGTCATGATACACTGCCTCCGTAGTCCGGTCTTGTAGACTTGGCCCCCCTAATGGTATGCTCTTGCCACATGGCAGGCCTACTCTGTGATGTTCCTAGTGGTCTTAAACTCCATTTTGCTTTGACTATATACTTTGTTGCAACATCTTCACAGGAGATGTAGCAAATAGCAGACCTATTAGGCAGTTTTAGACTGTCTTTGGAAGTCCACCTCCATACTGTGGTACAGGCTGGCTTCAGTTTTTCTTTATGTTGGAACCATCTGGACCATTGAATGTTCACAGCGTGAGGCAGTGTGCTGAGTGCTGCTTCACTGGTAGGGTTAACGTTCTCATTCTCAGTAAGACAATGGATTCCTTGATTGTATTTGGAAAGATATTTCTTCTATTTATTTAATGTGTCTCCATTATGTGTCTGTTGGTTTGTCTGTTTTGTGCAGGATGCTTTTTGCAGCACGCTGCGCTTACGGGAATTAAAGTATGAGTCCTTTAGGCCGTGCTAAACGCCCTAATAGCTCTGCGTAGAGAAAGTACTGTGTGTACCGCACTCATACGACTTGTAGAACAGTAGGGGTCAGTTAGAGCTTGTCCTGTGGTGTAGCTACCACAAAGTAGCTGCGCTTTTCTAGTTATAATGGGTTGTCCTTGCACGAATGAAGATGGTTTCTGCAGTGAGTGTCTCAGTTAAACAGCTTTGTTCTTCCACAGGTTTTGGGTGTTGACAGGGTAAGTTTTAATAGACAACAGGATTTCCCTTTCTCAGCCTAGTACTTGCTGAAGATTTAAGCATTGCGTCGCCTGATCCAGTTCTAGTATCTGTCGCACACTGGCATTGTTATTGTAGAATGTCACTCCTTACAGATGCAGTGGTTAGAGTGGTCAACCAGGACTGTAATATGACACATTTGAACACACTGTAAGAAATAACTTCCTTTTTAGAGAAACAAAATCGCTGAGATACAGGAAATGTCACTCCTAGTTGTGCAGCAGTTCTAATTTATCCATTTTGCTGTTCAGCTAGTGGACTGTGGTGAGACATGCGGTGGTCCAGCAGGGAAAAATCTCAGCACTAGTTCCCCTTCGCCACCACCTTAGAGTGCTTTTAGATAAGAAAAAAAAAAAAGATGCTGTCAAGCTTTTGATAAAATATTTGGGAGATAGCTGCAAATGTGATATAGAGGCCCAAAGGCATGGTGTCTATAATATTCAACCGATAAGAAATTCAAACTGAGTGAAGGCAAAACCCATATTTCACAAACAACATGAATTTTAATGTCAATGTAAACAAAGGAAAAAAGAACACCAAATCGCTGTAGCTGCCAGGCATGGTGCCATCTGGAAGACAGGCATGAGGCCAACTGGAAGACATTAAGTCATGAGTGTCATCAACCATAACAATCATGTCACTATCAAAGCACGCCCGTTCATTCAATTGGCTGCAATGGCAGAAGGACAGTTACAGCTAAACAAAACGTTATGACAATAATAATGGTTTTCATTTTCAAACAACAGTTTTTTGTAAAAAGAAACATTAAAAAGTTCATTCAACAGTGGTTTTAGTAGAGAAAGACGGGGTAGAAGGCTAAAGCATATATCATGTGACCGGAACATTCTGGGCCTGTGCACCATATAAGGAGTCCTCTTGTAAGCGTATGATCATGTTATATTAAATGACCTAACATAAAAACCCAAGTATCTGTAAGCTGTTGTGTTTAATGTAAGCAGTGACAGCATTTAAATGAAACAATTTCAATTACTTTTAGGATGACCATTACTTAATAAATATTTAACAAATGTCATTTGTTGGTATAAAAAAAGCGTTTGGGAATTTATCAGCTGGTTATGTTTTTACTGCTGCCTGCCTTTTTTTCCCTCTGTACACATGAACACACAGAATGCCCGCTAACCGTTCACGCCACATTGACTCGAGGCTCCCCCTGCAAATGTAAAAAGGGACACATCGATAACTGAGCAATTAGTGCATCAATAACCTGCACTTCCAATTTTAATGTATTCAAAAGGAATTGGATTTCTCATTGGATTGCTGTATATTTGTGTGTTGCTGTCTTGCTTAATACACATTTGCTTTTCTCCTTTCTGGATCATTATTTCATGGGACAAGATGCAGAATGTAGTGCATTGAACTCAGAGTAACAGGATTTGACCATATTGGATATTTCTATCTTTCTCACAACCTCATAAATGAAGGTTGCACTGATCTCATAGTTTTCCCTGAGGGTCCCTTAGGGTACCAGCCAATATTGTATCCTGCACCTGTACTCTTATTTTCTTTTCTTTTTGAAGTTATTACTAAGTGTTAGGTACCATAATGCTTCAACTGCACATCACCTTTTAGCTGAAAGTTGATTTTGTAGACCCTCGCAGATATGTTATACACACAAAAATGGTAAAATGTTGCCACTACTAAGTTTTCCAGAGCACTGAACCTTGCTACTGAACCTTAGCGTCTGCTCTCATTTCAATTACCAATAGAACTCTACACACACATACGCAGAGGAAATAATTATAGTCTAAAATCGTTGTAGCATGAAAAAACCCAAGATTCTTTAGCCAGAGGGAACACCGATCAAAGAAGACACTAAAATAATGGGTCATAATTACTGAGTTGAAAGGTTCAAAATCAAACAATGATTACAGTGTTTGAGCTAGCCAGTAGCAGTGGAGCATGGATGGGAGTTTCTGCATTATGCATTGTTTCAATCTGAATGTGACTCATGCATATTCTGCATGAGTCCAAATGTCCCCATTCCTTTCCTGGCCCATAGTGTGCAAGCGCTTGTTGTGAGAGGCCTCTCTGGTTATGTAATAGATTAGTCTGACTTTGTTAATGGATACTATCTTGGCAGATTTGTGAGGATTTATGTTTGAGTGTATCTTTGATACCGTTTGTTACTTTTTCAGCTACACCACTCAATATCTAGTAGTGTAATGCCAAAATAATGAGTCTCTTAGGCAATATGATTTTGTATTACAATTTGAGCACGCAGCTGGAACAATCCAATTCACGCTAGCCCTCAAGTTTGTTTTGTGTGTTAGCTCACAAGATACAATTTCTTGTTCCTACATTCATTTCTACATTATATGTGTTAAGCTGCGATATTCATTGAAGTGCTGGGACAGAGAAGAAACCTAGCCAGGAAATGGTTATGATGGCCAGCAGTAACATTCCCTTGGTTGTTATTGTTGTCTAATTATTACATTGTGCTTCTAGGCCTGCTGTAGATTTGGTTACTACTTATTGACAGAAATAATTCAGAGTTATGATAGAAAAACACAATGCATTTTTTTTCCTGCTGAATGCATGCATCACTCTGGTTTTTAATGAATTGTGGATTGTGTGTTTTTTTCCCTTTTTATAATAAGAGTGAAGCATTATTGCCTACGATGTTTGGTACAGCTTAAAACTAAATCTTTAAACATGATTGCCAAAAGGAAAGAACATTGACACAAATACTCTGTCATTTTGCAGGCAGATCTTCTGATGACCTGATGGAACTGAAGTTACAAGTAGTGCTTTTCTGGGTCCTGGTGCTGCACCGTGGCTCCGCTGAAGGCAGTATCCTGTACCGGGTCCAGGAGGAGCAGCCTCCCAACACTCTCATTGGTAGCCTGGCATCAGACCAGGGCCTGCCAGACTCGGGTCATCTCTACAAGCTGGAGGTGGGTGCTCCTTACCTCCGTGTTGATGGAAAGACGGGAGACATTTTCACCACAGAGATTCCCATAGACAGAGAGACACTGAGGGACTGTCGATCCCTGGCTAAGGGTAAGCCCTGCTACCTGGAATTTGAAGTATCGGTGACAGATCTGATACAAAACCAGAGCCCACGACTCATTGAAGGACGCATTGAGGTGCAGGACATCAATGACAACACTCCACAGTTTCCCTCTTCTGTGCTTACCATCTCTGTCCCAGAGAACACGATCATGGGGGCGCTGTTCTCCATACCTCTAGCTACGGACAGGGACTCAGACAGGAATGGGGTGGCGGATTATGCTCTCACTGCAGGGCCAGACGCAGCGACCCTGTTTGGTTTACAGGTGGCTGACGACAGGGGGGGGAAGCTCCCACAGCTCATTGTCCTGGGCAACCTAGATCGTGAGTTAAAGGATTCCTATGACCTCACCATCAAGGCAGTGGATGGAGGGAACCCACAGCGCTACAGCAGTGCTCTGCTGAGAGTGGTAGTCACTGATGCCAATGACAACGCTCCCAAATTTGAAAGGTCCACATATGAGGCAGAAGTGTCGGAAAACAGTCCCGTGGGGCACTCTGTGTTGCAGGTAAGATTGTGATACCAATAAACTTGCTTATAAAAACTCATTTGAAATAAAATTGCAGCCTGAAGTAAACAGTTACATTGAAACCAATTGTTTGTGCTGCCTTATGTACTGTTTTGAAATTATATTTAGCAACTAAGAAACATAGATTAAAATAAACTCAGCCAATTCATCAAAATGTTCTTAAACAAGTGTGTGCGACATGTTTGTGCAGTGCTTATTCCTTAGATAAAGTCTTAATGTGAAATCCAATTAAAACAGATGTTTTTTAATATTTAAAAATAGCCTTACAACTCCAAATGTAACCTCTCATGCAGAACATTTGGGAAACCAAGGCCCCAGTTTAAACTCAATTATCTTCATTATATCTAAGTTTTTCAAAATTAATTTAAACTCATGTTACTCTAATTTGCTTTTTTCAGGTATTACTAGAATTATTACAGCATTCTCATACTATGCTTATACAGGCAATTAGGCAACCTACTGATTTTGTTGTGCTATTATACTTGCAGACATAGAATTGAGATACTTTGAGTAGGATTTTTTTCTGCAAACTGCTGTGAAATTGTAATGACTGTCATGAAAGAAATAGCATCCGTAATATTCTGCCATATGTTTTCATGTGAACCTTGTCATTGGCCCAATTTCTGGAATTAAAGAAAAGGGGTGAGAGATTAAAAAAGACTTGTAACAACTATCAAAGGCAGAGAGGAAGGGCTATAATGAAATATGCCTATATGGGCTATTCACTTGCTGTGCTTTGAAGTGATCAGATGGGTTGAATTAATTAATTGATTGACCAATGGCTAGTAGAGAAAATTCTACACTGGTGTCCGTTACTGTAATTATAACTCCAATTTGTTGTGCATAAATCACGCCTTTCACCATGGAATTCTTTTCATTTTAGGTCAAAGCAAATGATTCTGACATGGGCCCTAACGGAGAAATTGAGTATACCCTTCACCAAGCAGTTGACCCAGTGCCGAAACTCTTACGAATTGATCGGTCCACTGGCATTATTTATGTCAAAGGATCCCTGGACAGGGAGGAAATCAGCAGCTTGTCTTTCTATGTGGTGGCGAGGGATAAGGGTCCTCAACCTAAAAGCTCGAAGACATTTGTAACTATTGAGGTGACTGACCAAAATGACAACGCTCCTGCTGTGGAGATTCGTGGAATCGGCCTTGTGACACACAGTGAAGGAGTGGCTAACATTTCAGAGGACATGCCCGTTGGCACAGCCGTTGCTTTGGTGCAAGTGTCTGACAAGGATGAGGGAGAGAATGCTGTGGTCACGTGTGTGGTCGCGGGAGATGTGCCCTTCCAGCTCCGCCCTGCCAGCGACTCCTCCAGTGACAACAAGAGGAAGTATTTCCTACAGACCACCACTCCCCTCGACTACGAACGGATTAGGGATTACCGAGTAGAGATTGTGGCTGTGGATTCTGGTAATCCAGCACTTTCTAGTACAAATTCTCTTAAGGTGCAAGTGACTGATGTGAACGACAACTCTCCAATATTCTCGCCGACGGTGTTTGAGGTAGATTTTGCCGAAGAAAACCAACCAGGAGAGAAGGTTTTGGATGTTATAGCGTCGGATGCTGACAGTGGCACTAACGCAGAACTCCTGTATAACATTGTGGCGGACTCGTCTATCAAAGGTCTGTTTGAGATTGACCCCAATACGGGCGAAGTAAGAGCCCGAAGCCCGCTTGACCGTGAGCATAAAGAACGCTACGAGTTCCGGGTCACTGCAGCAGATAAAGGGTCCCCTGTTCATAAAGGTACAGCAACTGTTGTAATAAAAGTTCTTGACCGCAATGACAATGACCCCAAGTTCATGCTTAGCGGCTACAGCTTTTCAGTGTTGGAAAACATGCCTCCCCTCAGTCCAGTTGGCATGGTGACAGTCCTGGATGTAGACAAAGGTGAGAACGCCCATGTCCACCTCTCTGTAGAGCCTGATGGAGGAAAGTTTGTAGTTCAAAATGGAACAGGCACCATTCTTTCAAGCATCTCATTTGACAGGGAGAAAGAGAGCAGCTATACTTTCCGTCTAAAAGCAGTGGATGAAGGAGAACCACCTCGGTCGTCATATGTGGGCGTTACCATCAACGTACTGGATGAAAATGACAACGACCCTGTGGTCACAAAGCCCTCCAATTCCTCTTTCAGGCGATTGTCACCTCTAGCTTCCCCAGATAGCCATGTTGAGATAGTGGAAGCTGAAGACCTAGATAGTGGGCCTAACGCAGAGCTGGTCTTCAGTATTGCTGGTGGAAACCCTTACCAGTTATTTCGCATTTCCCCCTCCAGTGGGGAAATCACTCTAGCAAAAGAGATGACTCGCAAACATGGTGGACTTCATCGCCTAGTGGTGCATGTGAGTGATAGGGGGAAGCCTGCACGTCATGCCACTGCCCTGGTCCACATCTATGTCAATGAAACCATTTCAAATGTCAGCTTAGTGGAGGCCCTAGTAGGACACAGTCTTTACACCCCACTGGATAGGGACATTGCTGGTGATCCTAACAATGGTTTTGCTGCACAGCGTAGCAACATTTTGTTTGGAAGCCTTGCCGGTGTGGCAGGTGTAGTCATGTTAATCTTGGTGGTGGTATTTATTCGACACCGCATCCAGAGAGAAACGAAGAGTGGTTATCAGGCTGGCAAGAAAGAAACTAAAGACTTATACGCACCCAAACAGGCACCGAAGAATGCCAAAGGCAAAAGAGGAAGGAAAGGAAAACCCCCAAAGTCCCCAAAACCACTTGGTGAAGATGAGAAAGTCAGCCTTCAAAAGAGCCTCAAGTTCAACCTTGATGGAGTCAACGATAGCCCCAGGATACACCTGCCCTTAACGTATTCACCAGGAAGTCCTGATATAGGCAGACACTATCGCTCCAACTCCCCCTTACCCTCCATCCAGCTGCAGGCCCAATCCCCTTCAGCCTCTCAGAAGCATCAGGCCGTCCAGGACCTTCCTGCCGCCAACACCTTTGTAGGGACGGGAGGAGATGACAACTCTACCGGCTCAGATCAGTACTCAGATTACAGCTACAAGACCAGCCAACTCAAGTACAGCAACAAACAGGTAAGGGCGTGCCTTACAAAATCTAACTGCTGTCTAGATGGTCTGTTAGAGAGAAGTGGGTGGTTGGTGTATCACATTGACATAGGGTAAAGTAGAAGAACATCTGATTCATTAAACAACTCTCAAAGGTTGTTTTCAACTGCAGTAATACACCATGATATACCTAAACTACAATAACATGATATCTTATTTTGATGGCTTTTGTTATTGTTGTGCTATTCCTTCAAATTTTAAAAATGGAAAAAATAGTTGCATATTTTTTTACTGTCAGTCGTTTATTCGCAATTTAATTCTCTGTAGAACAACACATCATGTGTAAGATGACATATTAAGGAGAGACAAAAAGTCTATTTCCATTTGAAAAGCATATAACTTGTTTAAAATGGAATGGCGTGGTATTCCCCTAAATTCTTGTTGCCATTAAAACAGTTCTCTGGTGACATGGAACCCATCATTATGCTATGGGAATAATGTTATAATTATATGTACAGTTTTTGGACTCCAGTTATAGATGGAATATAGTGTCAATTATTTCCCTTAATAATAAGTGCAGTGACATGCTGATGTACTATTTGTTTTTCTCCCATGTAACCTCTCTGGAGAGTGAAATTAGATACACAAAGGAAGTTGCTCCAAAAATGATTAACTCTGAGTGTGTGTTTACTGATAGCACTACTAGAAAACTTCGATGGTCCTTCATACGTAGTTTTTTGATGGGGCTGGCAGTAGAGTGGAGAAGGGAAGGTCCATTTCTCAGTGACTTACTTCTGCTCTTCTGCCTGACCTCTAGTGCTCTGATCTCTGCAGGTCACTTGCTCTTATCTCCCTGCTCCTTATGCTCTTATCTCCTCTTATCTGTACAACATTTGGCAAGGCTCAAATCGCCATGGAAACAGAAATATTTATAGACTCAGAGGGGATTACGAAAGGAGAAATTGTAGACTCTAGGGATACAAAGCTATTGTGTCTCTAGGTTTCTGTGTCATGTACAAGTGTGTAAATGTGCGTCTTGGACTAGACAAGTGTTGATGTGTATTTGTGTGTGTGTGTGTGTGTGTGTGTGTGTGTGTGTGTGTGTTCAGGGGGGATCAGGCAGACTAGCATAAAATAATAACATTCTGATCCTATCAGTTTGTTGTGATAGCTATACACAAACTATTAAAATACATCTCCCTTTTTCCAGTAATTGCTGCACTGAACCTTCAGTCTATGTGAGGAAAAGAAATCATCCAGGAGGTTAAAAACAGAATTACATAACTTCAAAGAGCATCCAAATCTAAAGACTGCAGGGGCATTTCTTTAAAAAAACGCCTTGCACCTGTGAACAGCAACATAACATGACTAATAGTTTTAGCCACCTCTGATGTAATAACTTTTTTGTGAATCACTGTGTGATTTACATACAAAGTGATGACTATATCAATGCAATATTCATGTGGTATTAAAAAATGGACATCATTTTCTTTATCGAAAATATTTGACAGTGATGTATTCAATTTTGTTCCATCCAAGACGAGTTGACATTAACGACGCTTTCATATATGTGTATTAAATCACAGTTTCATACATAGAAAACAGTTTGAATTTTTCTAAGGCTTTGCAGATAAAATTTGACACATAAGAATTACCAAAAATTAGAAGTGGAAAATATGCCGCTGAGTTCTGAACATGTTTAGGTGACACATTTTCAGTCGACATATCTTCAGAGCCAGAATCACAGTTGGCTGGTTGGTAGTTTCAGCAGATGCTAGCTGACAGCTTAGGTGATCACAAGGCTTTGTGGGTGGAGTCAGTTTAGAGAACAGTCACCACTGTCTCCATGATGGACAACATAAGGGACCAAAATGACTGCAAGCCACAGGGTCTGTCTGGGTATTTGTGTGTTGTGCCAATCTCTGTGTTTGTGTGTAGATTTGCTGCTTGGTAAAAAGCGCGTTAATTGTAACTGCGGCACAGATGTGAGCTCACAGCCCTTGACAGTGTTTGTGGTTTCGCAATATGATAACATAAATGCGTATGAGACGTGACTCCGGTGATTGACACGTTGTGTATAAACATGGACAGATGTTGACGCTCGTGTGACATACCTCAGCAGATGTTGTCTCATGTATGGCATCCCCTCTCACATCAGGAAGGACAGATTGACCAAAATATATAAATAAAGTAACTGCCAAGTGATGTGACAGATGTAGAGTGGTGCCCTTGCTTTAATTAACTGTGCTACACTCAACAATGGCTTCAACATCG
Source organism: Etheostoma cragini (assembly GCF_013103735.1). NCBI lineage: Eukaryota > Metazoa > Chordata > Actinopteri > Perciformes > Percidae > Etheostoma > Etheostoma cragini. The sequence continues at coordinate 4,356,912 of NC_048419.1, read as the reverse complement.
GCAATGAGGTCAGGTATCTGGGTTTGTACGGAACATCTTGATGTGATGTCTGGAAGTTACAGCCTGCGTGTTTACAGATTATGAGCACACTGACTATTATTTCTTTGTAGAGTTTAGCTATGGAACTATGTACAGTATTATCATTTCATTTTCTCCGCAATCCTTGTTGGGTGAAATCTGTGTCATTATGTTCAACAAACTGAAGCAGCCTGATCAACTGTAAAAAGTGTGTGTGTGTGTGTGTCTGTGTCTGAGTGGCTCTTGTATTGTGAGCAATAGTTTTAGTTCAAGACATTGTTAGTGACTACATGTTAGATTTACATACACAAATGAGGATTTTTTATTTGCCTGCTCCTTCTTTAACACACTATTTTTTTAGGGTTTATGTGGAGTTAGATCAGTTTGAAGGGTTGAGGTTAGACAGGAAGTCATTGGGGATCAGTCTAAGATTAGGGACTAGAGAATGCCCCCACACAGCCCACATAGAGGCTATTTGACATACAGCATATGTTTGCAAAAGTATGCATGTGCAAAGGTGTTAGATTTGGTAGGTTAGTGATTAATATAGATATTATTTCACTACAAATAGACATAGTACATAGACTAATAAAAGACAGAGTGTTGTGTGGGTGTATCCCTGCCCTGCTATTTATTTAGATGAAATAAATAGCCTGGTTTCCTGCAGCTTTTTAACCCTAAATACTGTGTACTACACGCATTGATAGAATTAAATAAATCATAATTATTATATTATTCAACAGATGATATTTTCATCTTATAGAAACATTTAAACCTTAACAACAGCCTGGCAAAATAGCACAGCATAGACTATGTAAATACTGTATACTCAAGAAAGCTATTTGTGGTTGCCAAAATCTAAACAGATGTCCTAATTTGATCACAGCATTATTTAAGTATGTGCCAGCTTTATGTAAAAAAACAATATTTCTTTATTTTCTTCACTAGAATCTGGTACTGCTATCAATTCAGAAACATTTTGATCTTTTCCCAAGACACTGTAGAGCATTTTCAGCCCTCTAATTGCTTTAGATTAACCCAATTATTCACAGAATTCTTGAAATGCAGTTTCCGGGATAGCATATTACAATCGACATACTGCCTCTAAACACTTAAAAAAAAATACCCATTGTCTCATAGCAAATTAAAAATAAATCTTTTGCTAAAAGGCTTGTTCCAAAAGAAAAATGAACCAAGAAATGCTACGAATAGATGGAGACATGCGAATCCTGTAACCAACAGTTTCCATGTGCTTTAGTGTCTAGAGCCAATGAAATTCAGAACCATGGACAGTGCTTTTTGCCTCTAAGTGTTCCAAAGCCACTGGGAAGATGGAGTACCACTGCATCATGAGTGGGACTGGGACGGTATGAATGTTTTTCTGCCATTGTTGGAAAGCAAGAAATTCCCATGGTAGTGCGGTATACCACAACCCCCTTACGAGAGTAGCCTAAATTAGAGCGAGAATTGCAGGGTGCCTTGAGTGAGGGACATCAGTGCCGGTGTGGTCGCACAAGGAGAGCTAGCGGTAACGGAGAGTAGTGAAGTGCCACTGTGAGGAAAAGAGAGAGGAAAAAGAGATTAGCAAAGTTGAGGCAAACTGAGTTAAATTGAACAATAAAACAACAAGCTAGAGCTTCTCAAGACACGGTGGCTTTATCAGTTTTCAAGAGAGGCGGTAAAGAGAATGGCGTTACCCCCGAAAAAACAATCGGCTTATACCTTAGCCTCCAACATATGTTGCAGCCCGAGGGCAGCCCTAGGGCAGCCCATCTAGCAGCGGAGCAGGCAGAGAGCAGAGAGGGCGACTCAGCAGTTCAACTTGTGGCTCTCTCTACCAATATAAGCCGCTCTGTTGTAGGCTACCAAACGTGCATGCAGGCTGAAACTCAACTGTGCCGTTCATTTGGGATAAAGCTATAAGACTAGCTGCTAGGCTAATGTACAATGGCAAACACTTCAGCGTTAACGTTTATGTGTCTACCTCCGCTGAGAACGGAGACACGTCTTTGCCTTCCCTACCGTGTCTGTTATGTATCATGGAACATTGCCCTCCCCAACTCACGAAAGGTCGAATTTGCTCCATAATTTATAATGTATACTCTTATTGATCCCTTATGGGGAAATTACAATTTACTCTCTGTTGTTATTACACACTACACACAGACCTGAAATACACACACATGCTCAGCTCCTTTACATGCACTGATGGAGAGATGTCAGAGTGAGGGGGGTGCGACTGCTGAACAGGCGACCTGAGCGGTAGTGGGGGGGTTTAGTGCCAGGCTAAAGAGCACCTTGGCAGTGCCAGGGTGAACTCAAACCAGCTCCCTACAGACTGAGCTACTTCCACCCGCAAAGGTACTGCCACACCCCATATCATCTTTGGATGATAGGTTTTGTGTAGAAAACACAATGTCATCACACACTATCCATGTCATTAGAATCAATGAACCCATGTCATTGGACACGACGCCATTGGTTCTTTTTGTGATGACGGTGACGAGCTCAGAATTTCGGTAGGCGTCACGTGACCGCCGTAATGCGGTAGCTGTCCCAGCCCTAATCATGGGTGGAGAGAAAGATGGCAGGCCCGTGTGAGGCAGATATAGACACCCGTGTCATCCGTCGTCCTATGTCAACGCTAATTAAATGTTGATGAAGATGCTGAATATAAAAAAGCATTCCAACACCTTGAAAAAAAGACCTGAGCCATGTTTCAACTGTCTGATAAGTAAAAAACAGAGCAAGAAAAAGACTTAAGAAGTGCAAATATACAAACAAACAAACCCTTACATGTTTCTACACTAGATTTTACCAACGGAAGAGCTCTCTACATGAATGCTCGAGCTTCCCTGTGCTGAACAGAGATCCTTACAATCGCTTTCATACTGCATGCACCTGTTTGGGTAATATTATAATTAAAGTGGGGACACTGGGAATTTCCCTCAGGGTCTTGGCAAGTTAAACCACTCTCAGGTGTGTGTCACACTTTTGTTATTGAGCCTGCTAGGCATTTACATACAGGAAAATATGGATAGTTAAAATGAATAATTATAAATATGGCAATAGTATAAATCCATGATGCACGGCATGGCATGTGCAGTGTAGACTATTCTAGTAATCATTGCAGATACTAGCTGTTCCTGAATTATGATTGAAATCTAACACTATTATATGAACATTACAACATATAAAAATGAGCATGCTCACAAACATTCACACTTCTTTACTCATGATTCTTTTAGAATTGTATGTATGCCTGTTAAATAACGCCTACAGGTTCAAACCTGTAAGCGATCTCTTCAATTAAATTCAAATTATGTTAAATCAAACACACAGTTCTAACGATTATGGAAGATGAATGTCTCACCAAGTTGCCATCCTGCTGCACCATTGCATATCTAGAAATTACACTGTAAGCTTTCTGAGGCAATTCTAAGGTATTTCTAAAGCAAGAAAGCTGGAGGTTTGTGCGCCTTTACAAAATCTATCTTTGTAGTTCCCCTCTTCTTCACCTTTGGATGTGTGATATTGCATGATGGTTGCTGGAGAAACCAGGGACTCACAATAGCCATTAAGGCTGGTAATTAGCCCTTTTGGGTAAAAGAGCTGGCACCTTTATTCACACTTTACATAATGAGAATCCTGCATTTGAACAAAACACAGTGCTGGTGGTATGACACACTAAGAATTCTGGTTAACTTGAAATCTTGAGTTCTTGCAAAACTGTAAATTCATCTTTTATATACATTATACTAATGCTTCATTTATGAAAAAAATTGGAGGAGTGTTGTCCACCTGTAGGGTGCTCTTTCATCTCCTGTCTGCAGTTACCTAAAGCCAAGTGGATTCTTAGAGCAGGAAAGGGGGGTACGGTGAGTCACTGGAATTTTGTAGGTGCCTGTATTCTTCTACTTCTTCCTGAGAAGTCCATGTTCCCATGTATGAAATCTCAACAAACTTTGCACAGTCAAGTCCTATGCTAAACTTAATCAGTGCACAATGTGTGTTAATTGTGAAGTGACAGAGTTTAAATACCTTGGGCTCTTGTTCGCGAGTGAGGGGAGTTCCATTGAGCGGGAGATTGGTCGGAGCATCGGAGCAGCGGGTGCGGTACTACATTCAATTTATCGCACCGAGCTGAGCCAGAAGGCAAAGCTCTCGGTCTTCCGGCCAGTTTTATTTCCCACCCTCCCGTATGGTCATGAAAACAGGGTCATGACTAAAAGAACGAGATACAGCGTACAAGCAGGGCTGGCGTCTCCATAGGGAGGTGTTCCAGGCACGTCCAGCTGGGAGGAGGCCTCGGGTAAGACCCTGGACTAGGTGGAGAGATTATATCTCCAACCTGGCCTGGGAACGCCTCAGGATCCCCCAGTCGGAACTGGTTGATGTGGCTTGGAAAAAGGGAAGTTTGGGGTCCCCTGCTAAATGGATTTATGGATGAATGGATAGATTGTGTGTTAATTGTCCTGATGGTAGCACGTCAACAGCCATCTAAAAATCTAAACTTTAAAAATTCATAACAAATCGGCCCTACATGCTACAACGTCGCAACTTATGCCAAACTGTAGCCCCACTAAAGCAGAAACTATGCTCTGCTGTTGTCTTGTAGCCATTTTGTCCATTATCATTCATTTTGCAAAAACTGCAAAAATTCAACAACAACAAACAAAAATGTCCTCTCACATGTTTTTTTCAAATGACACCACATGTGGACCTCTTCATCTTCAGACTGTCCTCCACAAATTTACCATTCACATTGCTTTAAATATTTTACTGCCTGCAGTAGTAATAACAAATCCTGCAATCCATTTCAAATTAAATGTTTGATTTTAATGGGGGGAAAAATCACAAAATTGGAAGGTCATTTTAGATCTGGTGTGCAAAACTTCAGAACTTTATCTATAAAATGTGAATTAAAAAAGAAAAGTTTTAATTGTATCCTCTTCTACACATTGCAGTTAATAGAGCATCTTTAAACATCAGTTTGGCATTTATTGATCTTCTTGGAAATAAATTACAGGCATCTCTGTGGTCTTAACCAAGTACACAGATTCTCAGAATTTTCTAATGAGAAAATATTTTTTACAGCAGTTTAAAATCCAGCATTTTTTTACGCAGTCCTGCTCCTTGTCTACTAGGTGTTGCAATGCCACTTGTGACATCACCCAGATAACAGAAACTGCCGACAGCATCAATGGTGTTGAGTTTGAGAACCGGGTGTTGCAAGATGATCAAACATCAAACATACAGAATAGCTAATCAGGCATTGTGCATTGGACAACCCCCCTGCATATTTGTTATGTGTGTCTACATTAACACACCTGATTGTAATTAACAGTCAGTCCAGTTCCAGTTAAGAAAAATCATGTTGAGTCATATTGAGTCAACCCGGGCTGACTCAATAAAATATAGCCCAAATAGCTAGAGGGAGTCACCTGAATAATAGCTCACTGAGATCAATGTTTGCCTTTGGACCCCGAGATTGCGAGTTCTATACTCAACGGTCACAATGTCACATCTTATACAAAATCAGCCATTGTGCTTGGACACTTTCCCTGCAAGTTTAAAATGCTTGGCCCCAACCACCGCAGCTATAATTAACCTTCTTGGCCCCAACCATCACAGCTATAATTAACCTTCTTCTTTGTTAAGCAGGGCCCACACTTTGTGAACTTTAGGCATCCCTTTGAGCTTGGATTAGCCCAATTTAGCCCACTACTGCTGTTTAAACTCAGCAGAGGTGTATTACAGACAAGGCTGGAGGCAAAATTTGCAATTGTTCTGTGCAAGACTGTAACACATTATTCTCTCTTGCCCTTGTCTTACTCAAGACCAGTGAAACCTAGAATTAATTGAAAATATGTTATCTGCATTTTAGTGACTAGGTGGGAAGGCAAGGAGTGCAGCTGACTTTTTTTCCCCTGATGTTTTCCTATCTCAGTTTCCAATCTGCCTTCCAGTATTTTTCAAACAGGCATGGCACACAGATACACTGACACAAAACAAACACACACAGACACACACACACAGCTCTTTGTGCACCACATATTTGCCCTGGCTGATTACCCAGAGAAGGCAGGCTAGAAGTAATGTGAGGTAAAAAGCATTGTAGATGCTGGGATATAATAATAATTTACAATGCCTGTGTTGCTTACTGTTTTACAGCGTATGAGTCAATACATTGTGCTGTATGCTGTGTTGTATTCAAAGTACTGTATATTGTTTAGTCACCAACCATGCTGCTATTTCACTTCTTTACAACACTATTTCCAAATGTTTCCCCATATTGTAGTGTGTTCACGTCTGAGAAATGATGCTAGTACGATTACATAATCTCCCGAGGAAACAATGTGTTTTTATTTTTTTGTACACACCTACATACCATCCGGGTATGCAGAGTCAGCTAGTGACTCTGCATCCCATGGTTGCTTTCATAATGAACTATTGCCACATCATTTAAACACATTTTATGTTATCTGAGAATCTCCATTTTATTCATGTAATATCATAATCAAACAAGTAGGGCTGCAACTTACAATTATTTTCATTGTTCTCTTTATTATTCTCAAATAATCAGTTAGTTTTTTGGTCTATAAAATATCAGATAAAGGTGAAAAATGTTGATCAGTGTTTCCCAAAGCCCAAGATGACATCTTATTGGGTCCACAAGTCAAAGACATTCAGTTCAGAAACAAAAAAATATGGAATCTGATAATGTTTTACTTTTTTCCAATATAAAAATGACTCAAACTGGTTAATTGCTTATCAAAATATTTGGCAATCAATTTAATTGTTGACAAGTGCTGACTAATGACTAACAATCAATTCATCTTTGCAGCTCCAGAAACAAGCATGTACTGTACACTAGGTTGCATGAGTACAGCAACCACAATGCAATTGATTTTAAAACACCAACCAAAACACTTGTTGGAGGAAACTTTGATAAAGCGAAGTTTCTTGAAACTGGAAACAAATACTGAGAATCTGTTCTAAGAGCAGAAGGCTGTAATAATTGTATGGTTCTTGGATTCAAACTTGATGGAGCCAGTGCATTGCATCATAAAGAAAAGATGACAGGAGTCGATTCTCAGGAGAAAGCTTGGTTTTGATTTTAATTGGGAATCTTGCACTATTGGAGAAAGCACATAACGCAAGGGTACACAATAGTAAGTGGACTTGTTAATCACTAGTAAATACCGCTAGAGCTATAGTTTGGCCAAATTTTACCGTCACCATTAAGGCAACTGACATAAAGTTGGACTTAAATGCAGACGCCAATGTACAGCAGAGTGGTTGAAGGGTAATTTAAGTAGAGCTGGTAGACAACTGGACGTCAGGCATTCGGGTTACAACAGATATGGCTGGACTGAGGTAACATAAGCTGGCAGGGAGAAGTACAAATACTGGGACTAATTGCTGATGAGGAGCAGCTCGGTAGACAGGTGATAGGGTTAGTCGATTTACAGTGGAAGGGAACTATGGGCAGGGGAGGACTGACAGAGAAAGGAAAAGTCCTGAATACACTGAGACAAGCGAGAGACAGTGTGAGGCAGTGTCTGAACTGGAGCCTGGAAGAGAGCAACATGATGCAGGGAACACCAGGACTCTTGGTAAATGTGATCTCATATGTGTGTGCTGAGCTGAGATTGCAGTCTGCAAAAAAAAGCAATGCAAGTGTTTGTGAATGAGAATCAGACTCTATGACAGATACATATTAGAAAGTGTGTATGTATGTTTATTTAGTTGCTAGTTAAAGGACTCAGCTGCAGGTCATATATAACAAAGTATAAAATAATGTATAACATAATGTACCTTAAGACTGAACAAGACTTTGATATTTATATTGTCAGTACAACAATAAGCCTGTGTCTAGTGTTCTGTGTAAGAAAACACAGAACACTAAATTTCCTGCATACACTGGTGAACTACACTGAGTTGTTAGTGTTTGTGCTGCTCCCATCCAATGTTAATTTCTTTACCATTAGAAAATGAAGCCAAATACTTCAGAGACTTTTTTAAAATGATTTTTCTGTTGAAACATCCCCTTGAAATACTGTCTGCTTCTAATTTGATTTTGTTAAGAATGGCTGAACGGGAAGTCCGAACTGGAAACCTCCCCGTTGGTCCTTAATTAAGTTAAGGCATAATAAAATATACTTAACACATCCTGAAATGATATGGGCTATTCACACACAGAAAATTCACATCAATGTTAACACTAAATAAAATAATGAATTGATTTCAAATGTACGGCAACAATTTCTCTTGTCTTTCGATTCCATCACGGCCACAATCAAGACTGTGCCTGTACTTCTTGTGTAGAGCAGATCGAACCAGCCATGCTCTGTATGTGAAATATAGATCTGAAATTCTTATGAGGATGAATGCATTTTAACAACTAAAACACTGTCAAAAATCTTTGATCCATGTCGTTCATAACTGGACTTTTAACTTTGTCAGTAGGCTACAGTACAAAAAAAACTGAGAAAAAAAACTGAAAAAAAACAGCCACAATGCTGAGTTGGACGTTGATTTCCATGGCAACGCTAGAAGCTTCAAAGCATTTGGGTCAGTCCTTTGCTACTTTTTTTATTGGGGGGGGATGCACAATGTGTATTCTAAATATTGAGGGGGGACTACTATGCCTTTATTATTATATACATATACATTTATTTCAGATTGTGATTTAACAGAGACTATTGCACATTCACACATATTTAGTTTTTTGTTGTTCATAACGTTATGACACGCTTACCACAAAACGACTTGGCGACGCGGATTCCTGTAACCATAGTAACTCACTGCTGCCTGCATGCGCATAGCGAGAGAGGAGAGGGGAGGGAGAGACCATGTGCTGCTCTCACAAGAGCCGCTGAGATTACTCTGAGAAGAAAGTCACTAACAGGACCTGAAAGGTCCAGGGCCATCCGCAATTCTTCCGCTCCTCCCTTGCGTTTTGTCTCATCCATTTTGGCACTTTTTTTTTGGATTGTTTTTTTGCGGATGTGATGTTTAATGAATGCACTGGTCCCAAAGGGGGCGGGGTTTAAATATGTGATTGGGCAAGCCAAATGTCAATTCAGAAAATGCTATGCTTCTGTCAGCCCAAAGTGCTCGGTCCGCCAGATGGCCAGTCCAGCCTTTACAAGGGAGAGAGTGTCTTCGCTAGATCTTTGTGGCAGTGTTCTATAGATAAGGTTTTGCGTTAGGAGCACAGATGTCTCTTAAACATCCATCAATCTGCTGTTGCTCAATAGCCAAGTCATTAATTTACAGTATTCTACAACAAAGTACATTTAGCATGTCAAACAGATTTCTGTTGTTCATTTTCCCGAGGTCCCTGACCTGCCCGTTGGAGCTCCTGCCACAGCTGCCAAGCTGCATTACAGACAGACATGCTTCTTGTTTAGACATTTAGCTCATTGACAGAAAACAACGGCAGAAACGACACTGCGAAAAAATGTAATCCAAAACCTAGATGTATTCATTGTTTTTGCAAACTCACATCCCTACCTCAGGGAATGAAACTGTCCCCTATAATGAATGAGAAAAAAAAATGTAAATGTGCAATTGAATTGTTGAAGCCTGGGAAATAATAGGTCTACAATATCAAATGATCTCCTTCTTTGTTTCTGCGTGATATATACACAAGTCAAACTTACAACAGATGATAGCGAACCAATGTGAAATCCAAGGACCACATTTTAACTGACAAGATGAATACAGCCACCACAATCTGATCTGCCTTGATTATTACTTTCATTTTACCGCTCTAGTAATTCCACTGTATAAGTCGAGTGGGCTCGAGCCTAAAGTCCTTAAACTCCACCCCTCCATATCTTCTTTGGTGTGTCTGCTCATTGCTATTAAAAACCGCGCTAGGCAGGTGGAGATTGAGGCCAAAAATATCCCCATAACATCCTCAGACATCCTTTGAAGTATCTTGCCAGGGTAGAGAGGGTGTGTGTTACCTTGAGTTACAGCAGACGGATGTCAGCTGTACGATCTGGCTCTGCACAATATAAAAGATGGCACAGCTCAATAATCAAGGCTTATGCGGAAACGCTGGGTGCACAGGCTGCCTGCTATACTCAGCACATTTACAATTTCTTGGCACCCACCTTGGATCCTTCTGATGCTGTCTTGTTTCAATGTTCGCTTAAACACTGGAGTGCCTAAATATCAGGATACATCCTATTTATTCAGAGGCCAATCCGCTGTCCAATCTTGGAAGGGACAGCGTTTCTTTAAGTTCTTGTGACTTACCAAGTCAAATCCTACAGTATTTGATGTATGTGATGCTCATTTGCATGACGATTTATAGGCCAGTAGGAGTGCCAGACTTATTGGTTGGTTCCAGGTAGTTAAGGAGAGAAGATTAAAATATTGACTTAACTCAAAGTCAAAATCCATGGAACATAATGTGAAGTTGGACACGCCAAGTTAGATGTATTAAACTGATAATAGGGCTTAAAAGTGTAAATCGGGCTTGTACTGAAAATGTATCCAATGCAGAAAAGGACTATACAAATTACTGAAATATTGAAAATACAGTAGGAATAACATTGTATGCCCCTAATTGACAACAATTACAGTACTGGAAAAGATGGTCTGTATATATGCTGCATGTCTGTTCATTCATTGTTTATTGTAGTCGTTTAAATATACAGTAAAGAATTTCTTAATCTGTTAAACTCTCTATAAGGCACGAAAGCCTTTCCAGGAGTGTTTGTGTGTGTGTGGGAATGTGAGATAGGATTCCCAGACACCAAGTAACATTTGTAGCAGACTAGGACCTGGAGGAGTTGTAACAAAATACAGAAAGTCTCCTCTGTAATATCAGGTCTTTCTTATATATGTCATCAATTTATAATAATTGAACTAAAATAAGAACAATTTGGAAAGCAATAGTGTTGTCAGAACATGTTGGAGATGAGACACATTAGATAATATGTAGACATTTCTCACCACTCTATGTAACAGAGTAGGTATTGATTCAGAATGCTACTGATAGGAAAAGCCTCTAACTAGAGGGATGATCAACATGGTAAGGGCCACAGAGACAGCAGAGAGGCAAATGACTTCAATTAACAGGCTTGCCCTAATGAGAGAACCATCCCCTGAACTAGGACAGAAGGATTGATTCCATTTGCACCTCACTCTTAGATCGAATGATTAGAATTGGCTCTCTGAGATTGGCTGACCCAGCCTGTGGCAGGACTGACAGGTGTAGATAACATAGCTAAGACAGGTGGGAGGTGTATTATCCTTAGGATATAAAGCCTGATTAACATACATGTCTACTGCTATCTGTTGTCTTTCACTCCGTTACCTGCCAAAAGCAGAAATGAGTAACTTTTTGTGCTCTGCGGTGGCAGATGTTATTTCTTCCCTTTTTTTAAACAAAACATTACAGCACTTGGATAAGGAAGTGTGATAGCACTGGCCGTGTGCTGTTGATTTTGGTGCATTAAAATAGTAACATAGTGTAAAACATGTTACTTCCAGTTGGCCTGTTTGTTTGAACACCTTTTTAGTTGCAACACACATCAGACGTGGTGCAACATGGCAAGGTGACGAACATTTCAACAGCAGGGTACAGAGAGGGTCTCCAACTAAGAATTGTAATCGAATCTGAATCCAGAATTAAATCCACTTGTCAAATCCAAATTCTTCTCATCAGTATCAATATCACTGTGTGATCACCTGTTTTTGGGCGAGAAGCTAGAAAGTTTTCATTGTTAATTAATTGGTCAACATTAACATGTATTAGGCTAGCCTAATAGATTTTTACATCCTATAGCTATACAACCTGAGCAGCAGAAGATGTGCATTGTTGATTGAGATTGATTGATCTGACTTTTACCCCTGATCTTTCACAAACTACGGAGGTCAGATCTATAAGGTGGATTTGTGCAACACATACATCTAGAATACACGTTTACCTGTGACTCCTCTGTTTATAAAGTACAGCTATCAGCCACATTATTTCTCTAGAGAAGAGTCCCCTCCACAAACAAACTCCGTGATGTGTTTTTTTTCATCTCACAATCAGCCTTTGGCAGCGTACAGCCATCGGTTGGAGAGAGCTCATTAACCAACAGACAAAAGCAACGGGCAGAGCCGGCTGTAAATAAGAAGTGTGAGAAATGCGTTACCTGCACGTTTCCACCTCTTGCCCTTGCTAATAAAGAACGACGAGGAGAGATAAAAGGATTGCTTATAGCTTTGTCGGCAGCGGAGATCAACGTGTGTGGGTATTGCGCCAGTCAGGAACCAGAACCAAAATGCATCCCTAAACCAAGAAATATCCCAGTCATGTTACCAGTGACACTCCAACACACAAAACATACCAAATATGAGCAAAATCAGGATTCCTGGTCACCATGTAAGGTTCCATTGGTAGATTTTATTTCCCCCAACCTGGATTTTCAACAGGTAATTGGCACTTTTGATGTATAATGTTATATATATATATCATGTCCACTTCAATGTAGTGATTATGCATAAAACATGTTTTTTAATGTATAAACATATTGATTTAAGGGCAAAGGATGCATACTGAAGTCTTTCTGATGAATGGCAACTCTAACTGAACTTTCTGTGCAGCGCGCTCCGACTGCCAACCATGAGCCCCCTTGATGTCATCAAAATGCCCGGCAATGCTGACTTGCTCTTTGATGTAGAGGGAAAATAATTAAAGTGATGCTAGTGATCTATATAGGTATTAAAAAGTGATGGGCTCTCCCTATCGATCAATTCTGATGAAATGTCTGATGAAAGCCAGTGGTTCACAATGATCTGCTCTCATTTTTCCTCGGGCGCATACGTGGTGCTGCGAGTGGCACATGGTCAGATTCTGTATTTTATGTAAAAAAATAAATAAACTAAAATGAGTAACTCCGTTAGGTAAAGCTGTGTGGAGGCTTAGCTCCCTGATGGCATTGCCTTTAGCTGAGATATTATATCACCACACACACCAGCCTCCTTACCTTCTGCCAGGCAGATTAGTGCTTTTATCAATAAGCAGCTTAGCACCAAAGTGTCCCTCAATAATATGCCATGCTATTTTTTTTCTCGCGATGCTTTAACTTCTGGGCTTCTCTTTCCGAGTCTTTCGCTCTTGCACATTCTCATAGCCTCACATATCTCGGTTTTCAGCCCCCAAAAGTCTTTCTTTAACTCTGGGAATTAACCCCTGACTTAGAGAGACAGTGATATATTATGTATTCTTCTCTTCAGGTCATATTAGGAACCTAGACAGGGCCCAGGAGGACCAGAGTGCAGCATCCCCATCAGACATGCTACCCCATTAGAAGCCTGCAGTGCACCATAAAACCCATTAAGGTCCATTAGGAAAGTACTCTGGCCCACAGACACCTTTAAGGCCAGTCAGCCACGAAGGTGCACATTTACAGATGGTGTAAAACTTATTTGATATGTCATTCAGAGCCATGTGTCACATACATAAAATGCATTGGTTCATGTGTCAGGCATTTTTGCGACCTACATGGCACGACATAGCTTCAGAAATGTAATTGCACTAGTCATATGTCAGTGTTAAGCATCCTCGAATTCAGTAATGTTTGGTGACAGCTGTTTGAGCTGTAAAGTTATCACATTAGTTTTCTAGTTAGCAGATCATCTCATAATGCAAATGACCACAATAAATTTGAATTGGCATAAACGCTATTGAGCTAATGCAGATCCCAGCTGAGATTTCACTCAGTCTTTTGTAGCTGCCTGAACACGCTCTTCAGCAAATGGCAGCTCTTTCACTCTCTTTCGATTGGAACAATTGCATACAGCTGAGAGGTTTCGGCAAACTGCCTCTCATGCGATCAGAGCACTGCTTATTACGTTTGATGAGTCTGACCCAAATCTTCCAGTGGCAGACACATTTTTCAAAGGGAGTTTGAAATTCTAAATCCAAGATCAAGTCAAAGGTGAATCCCTGACTTGGCCATAAATTGCATTTCTGTGGGACTGTTACATCCATCAGCCATTTGGTATTTTGGGACCTTTTTTGGGACATTTAACAAACATCGTCAACAGCTACAAATGTGTATACCAGGTCTTAAAGCAATGCCATGTGTCACAACCACACACTCCCATCAAAACAAAGGTTTGCCACACAGTTTGGGAACACTGCATAATGATTGTTTTTTAATTAGCTTTGGGGAAACATTTCTCTTTGTGACAAACTGTTGTGGGGTCATGATTAATTCCATGTGTTCCATGCTTTTTTTTTCTTCGTTAACGGAAGCAAGCTTGGCACTTGTCTATAAGTATTTCCTACAGCTTCACTCACCAGGACATGTTTTTTTATGTGTTGCTTTATCTTAACTAACTAAAAAAGAGCAAAATAATTGAAAATACAACACATTATTTGAAATGTAACCATGTACTTTACACACATTCTACAACAAGGTATAACTGTTTACTGTACATGTAATTCACTTCAATTGCTTTAGTTTTCCATTTACATGACATCAGCACTGAACAGAGATATACATTTGCCATGTAGCATTATGCTCTATATGCAGTTGGGGACCAATATATTGTGGAAAGTTTCCTCCCTAAAGGGTTACATGGCAAAAAGAAATCCATTCGTAATATTATATCACATATTCATATTATTAAAATGAACATTATTATTTACAAAAAACAATGTGTTGAACTCCCTGACAAAAAAGAAAACACTTGAAATACATTGCCTGAAGTGTTCCAAGGTGCAATAAAACCTTCCTCTTCTCAAATTACAAGTGGTAAAGCTCTCTTCAGTTCTCTGGTATTTCGCTTTCTTTTATCAATTTATCCTCTTCACACCATCCTCTATTTAGTAACATTTGCAGCCAAAAATTATAACTCACAGACCTTTAAACTGCATGAATATTTATATTTTAAAATAAACTGTGAACATTCAAATTAACATTGATCGGCAATATTGCGTTTCTAGCATTTTACAAAGGTCTCTCACAGTATGTATTATGTAACATGTAGTACACAGTTGATTGGTCAAGAGCTTACTAATGAGTTAGTGAGCAAAAATTCCACAGTGATGTGGTCTGAGACCAAGTGTGTTTACCTCGGCAATCAAAGAAAGACTAAGAATAATGAGGAATGGCTCTAAATGGGTGTTGACAGGTTTGACTTCATAACATCTAATTTGAAAAGATTAGTAAGTGTTATCAATAAGATGTTGAAATGTATTGTAAGCTAGTGAAAGCCAAATGAATGGGGCTAAGACAACAGCAGTATGTCCCTGCCATTTATCAGAGACCTCGCTGCACTTATGCTTTTCAACTGAAGAGACAAACACAGGAAGAAAAGAAAACTGTCAAAAGGAAATAATCTCATTAATTTGGATGTGCTCAACACTTTAAACAGGAATCAAAAGGTTGCATCAAAATTCCTCACAAAGGTTTTACTTTATTAGTGGAACATCGAAGGTTTTCATTAACGGTTCTGACATTGCAAGATAATTAGAATTTTCTTTCAACTGGAGAACATTTTGACACACAACACATACGACAGCTATTAAGCAATCACACTAAGTTCATTTTACGTTGAAATACAATTGTAAGTAGTTGCAATGTCCTTGAGTAAATTGTAATCACTTTTTCGCTAACAAGAACCGCCACTGCCCCTGTGAACATGCTAACAGAATATAGCTTCTCACCTGGGAAAAGCAAAGTGTCACTTTCTAACAGAGGAGGCTCTATGATGTGTTACTGGAGCTTAGCAGAATGATTGGAAGCAAGGGAAACCGCCCATCACTCAAAATTACATGTGTGCAAATCACACATGTAGGAACAGAAACTGGTGGTTTGTTGAGTATCTCTGGAACGATATGAAACTGTTGAATGATCCAGTGGTTGCCAAAGTTATTCACATGAAGGACGCCTAAACTGACACAAGTTAGACCATGGACCTAGTCTTGCTATCACCAGACCAAGCTCAATCTTTTAAGATAGTCAGAAGAGTCTGCTCCGTATTCTCTACTGCACAAGAGGCGCGATCAACGGGCATAGTTCAAATGACTCAATTGGATAGTCCTTCGACCAATTAGACCAACCATCCGGGTGACGTATTTTGCGCTTTGGTGGCCGCGACGTTGAATGTAAACAAAGCTGCTTGCCGTCGCTTCTCCATTGTCCTGGTGTTAAAGCCGCCAATAGCGCGCCAGGTGGATAAGCCAGGTTGTGATTGGTCCCTTAAGATTTGTAACGGAAGCAGGATAGACTAATTTATAGGTTTCCAGCCTGAGCTGCAGGGCAAAGTCAAATTGCCAGCAGATCGCGCTGGGTTTACCCAGTCTACCATGGACCCCCATTTGATATGATTTGCTTTACTTTTAAATGCTTTATTACAGAAAGTGTATGAAACCCATGAATAATATAGTCATACATTACATCACTGTGTTACTTGTGAATAAGGACCTTTTCCCACTTTGAGATGAACAGCTGCACAGGCCGAATCTATAAAAATGGGATGCATTGCATTGTGGGATTGTAAGCAGAATGTAGCGCACACAGCGTGTACAACACTATTTCAGTATTGATCACAAAGAGAATACACCTATGTTAATCTTCTAATGTGACTCTAGATAACCAAACAAATATCTCAGAATTCTGTAGTACAAATTCTTTTAAATATACTGTATTTCAAATGTTGTCATTGCCATGGACTTAGGAATTGTTATATATATATATATATATATATATATATATATATATATATATATATATATATATATATATATATATATATATATATATATATATATATATATATATATATATATATATATATAATAGCCATTTCTCTTCAAGATTGTTAGAATAGTCTAAATCATGAAATCAAAAAATCAAAAAATCTAAATAACAAATGACGGAAGTGGACACAGATGATATGCAGCAGAAAAAAGCAATGAATGGCCCAGCTTTCGTAGGACCAAGCAGGCCGGCAGGAAACAGCTCTACTTAGGAAAAGAAAGAAATTGTATCCTTATGGAAACACTCATGACCATTCTTATCATTTGAAAACTGAATTGCTTGTCAGATAACTGAATGAGCAGCAGAAACAGCTCACATTTAGGTGCGGTAATTGCAGACTTACCTACACCCCATAGACAATTCAGGTTAATTACGTCCCGTGATGGATGCGTAGATACAGTGCCCACCGGGGACGAAACCTGCAATATGATTCCCAACTACAACACGCTTCATGAGCCAAAGAAAGTATTTTTTAACCTCCAACTGAGCGATTTTTACTGAGGAAGCACCGCCACAGTACTCATTACAGTGCTCAGATTGGGGTAGACAATCAGCCAAAGTTGGTTGAATTCCGCCTGTGATACATCCAGGAGTGCTATATCAGCAGGCTGCCTCTGCTTCATCGCAGGAGGTACATATAGAGAAGAGAGAGGGGCCATGGTCAAACTGAGTCATACGCAGCTGCTCTCCATTCACACTCACATTCATCTTCCATTTAGAATGTGAGCTCTGTAAAATACCACAAATACATTAATTTAGCTTTTAAAATAAATGCTAATATCATTCAGACATGCATTCGGATCAATGATTTTACTCCAGGCTATAGGTTGCTACTGTTACTGGGAAACACATTTGATTAAGCTTAGTGAGCTTGTCCACGCAGGCAGACACAATTGCGCGTGTGTCTGTGTGTGTGTGTACGGAGTGCACCGTAGCATGGGTTGCATCCTCATCTCCCGCGATTGGGGAGAGGGCAGGTGCTGGCAGAGGTTGGAGGATGGATGGTGATGGGTGGTTGGCTTAAGAACGCCCAGGATCGGGGGCTGGGTTGTGGGCCAGATCTCGTCCTTGCAGTTATGAAGGAGAAACAAACTGATCTGACAGTGACAAATGAACCATCTCCTCTTCCCCAACTGCCAGTTTTGTTCCTCTCAAACTCCTCTCCCACCCTCAGTCTCTCCCCCACTCCCCCACCAGTTTCCTTTCAAGCACCCTCAACCCCTATCTTCTTCATTTTCACCTACCAAGCTCCTTTTTCAGCCTCACTTTCCCTCCGTCCTACATTTTTTATTTTACTTTTGTTCTCCCTGTGATGCTCTTTCACTTCTCTGCCTCTTACTATTCTCTTCCTTGCTCTGCTGCTTGAGAAGTATTGAAGGTTTTTGCATCTGAAGAGGTCCTGCTACAGTCTATTATGTAGTCATTTTAGTGGATTATTTAGCCTCTATAATAGATAGGCTGATTCTTGCACACAATAATTACTTCGCTGCTTCTGTTTCATGTCACTGATGTGGCTAGCCTGCCATTTAAATACTATAAATTGTCTTGCATGTATCAAAATTGTATTGCTTTTGAGTGGAATTGTCATAGCCGGGTGTCATTAAACAGGAGACACTGAAGTAGCTCGAAGGATGAAGGCATAGCTCAGCAGTGATTATTGTTGAGGTTTAATGACTGTCTTGCTCCTGTAATAGACCTTCTGGGGTGTTGAAATGAGATGCCAGGCAGAGAAGACAATTAATTGCTTGGCTTCCTTTTGTCCCCGCCCCCGTCCCCCTGTGTATTGGACTAAAACCTGATAAGATAAAGGCTTAGGGCCACCCTAATACCTTAAGAGACTCATGTGACTATAATGCATTTGTTGCGGGTGCATTGTGTGCGATAAGTTGCCTTGTGCATATTACTGTATCTGTGTTTAAGGTGTACTTTCAGGTGTAGTTTTCATTGATAACAAGCCACAAAGGGCAATGACAAAATGAAAATGCATTAAATAGTGAAAGTGTACTTTTATGTAGATGTTTATGGAAATATATTTTAACTTATGCTACAGCGACATTTGCTATAACAGCATGAATTGTTGGTTTGTGTGTTTTTGCTGCTTTTCTCTCCAGTGCCCAACATAAATTCTGCTCTGAATATTAATGTAGGAGTAGCACACACATTGCAGGAGGAATGTATCATGCATCCTCTGTCCTTCCTTCCTTTTGCAATCTTTAAAAATGTACCTTACTGACAAATTATTAACATATGGATAATCAAATGGCAAGCAAATCATCCCTTTTGGCCAATATGTTTACATTTAAAAAGGCGCAAATGCAGTGTTGACGTTTTTAGTTGATCTAAAATATTGTCCAGCCCTGAGCTTATCAGTGTATTTTGCAAATGTCAAAACATTCCCTGAAGTTATGTGCTTTTGTGTTTTTGATCAATATCAAAACATCAAGTCTCCAAAAATATGATGTGACATTCTATTAATTAGAAGTTTCTCCTTAAGGCAAGCTTACCTCCGGATAACACTTGCTTCACAGCTAGGACCGAAGTGAGAGCAATTTAATTGCTGAAGCTCACCTCACATTCTGGTTAAATGTTTTCAGCTGAGACACATTTTCATCACGATTCAACCCATAGAAAAGCAGGCGCAATTTCATAAGGACTGGCTACAAATGTCACGACCATACACAGTTAAATGCTAGGGTAAACATATTCTGTGGAAAAGAAATGCCACAGCACACACTCTTGTTTATGACCATTAAAAATGCATTGGTGTTCTAAATCATTATAATGCAAATTCTGAGTCTGTAAAGCAGCAATACACTGCGCACATTAGATGAGAGCAAATCCATCAGGCACAGCTAAAAAATGCCGTGTGCCGAATGTAATTGGAATAACAAATAGTAGGCTATATTATTCAACATATGGTCAATACCATACAGATTGGAGTCGAGGGCGAAATAAAAGCAAAATGTGCATGTATGCCACACCATTTCTTTCAGGCAGGCACAATATACAGTGCCATTAAGAGAACAGCTCGCCGCGGGTAATGGAAAGTGGGATAAATTATACAACCTCAAATAAATACTGTCAATCAGTTAGAGGTAAAGATGAATAACAAACAAGGCCGTTCCTAATAGAAGTTCTGTATTTATGTTTACATATTTAGATAATATCTGCAAATTTAAGTCGAGAAAATCCTACTAACATTGATTACAAAATCAGATTTCGGTCTCCTCTTCCTCTCTGCTAAGTGTCAGTACAAACAAAGCACTTAGACGGAGGACTAAAGCATTGCGGTGTGGAATTTTAGCTCTCAGCATAATGACTCTCAGAGGCTGCAGCAGCTCGTACAGGAAAGATTTGTTTCTGGTTTGCAGTCATATGAAATGTCATCTGGAATTTGACAAGATATGAAGAAGCAATCCCCTTTGAGAGCTCCACTGAACCGCACATTTTCTTATATTGTTCTCTTGTTATAATCAAGCCCTTACGGGTGACCCGTGTCATTGTGTGATAAAACTAATTATTTGCCAGAAGAATTATTGTGGGCTCTGCTGTCTCGAGGTCAGAATAACTGGCAGCCTTCCTATACTATTAAACTGATTATACTGTGTCACTTGCCAAGAATTTGCACTGTTGTAACAGAGTTGATGTCACATAGCCAAACAGATGCCATCCTCCTTTTCTTTTTTTTTAACCAGCTTTATACTGTCTTAGTTAAATAATAAGACAAACATTATTACGTGTATGATTATCCTTTGGTCAGTTTAGTAATGTACACTGGCAACACATAATTAACAAGATTATAATAACATGTTTGCAAAAAAGCAATAGGGTGAAGCCATTTTGTAACTGTTCCAACATGTAGATGTCATAACATAAAGATGTCAGCATGAAACATTCTTCCACTTACATTGGGTAGACACTTTTTTGGTTGTACATCTGCAAATTTGTTTGCTTACAGTTATCATGGGTTTGCACACATCTGGCTCATTTTTGGATGTGGGTATTTTTAGAGCACTTCCTTAGGCGCGTCAGTGTGAATGTGGCTCCGAAATACATAACGCAAAGTAAAAATAAGCTATACAGTTTCTCGGTTACATTAACTTTTACTTACATTCTGTATTTTGAAATTAGTCGGCCAACCCCTTTGCAAAAGAATCAGTATCTTATACCTGTCCATTTTTTTATTTCTAACTTATTATCCCCTTTGACACTGCAGGTTAGCAGCAGTAAGTAGTTCAACCTAATTGGAGATAGCTAGCAACCAGCATGGTGAGACGTTTTTTTTCTTTCTTCTTCCCTTTGAAGTCTTGCTCACAGTTGGGCTTTACATTGGAGCATGAGCTTGAGCCCTGATTAGATCATCTCGCATCTGTAGCATTCTCTTCATAGTTCACAGACCACAGATCAATGGTTTTTATTGTTCAAACCATTTATTTGCTTTGCTTTGTCTTTTTTTTTTTTATAATTTGTGATTCATGCATTCACAAACTATGCTGCCTGTGCCTGAGAACACCCTGTACTTTTACAGAAGTAAATTGGCCACAACAGGCCGGCCAAGGCTCGAGTGTTGGGTTACAGCTGTTAAGAAGTTCTGTGGCACAGCTGGAGTGGGTTTTCTTCTAAGGCTTCTTTTGCCCAGCACATTGATATTTCCATGGTTGCACAGTTTGAGCTCCAGGGTATCCTACAGCATGACGATTGTCCAGCTTCCACTTCAGACAATATGCATCCACTGCAGCTGCAGTCACTGTTGCGTACTAAAAGATACATTTGTGAATAAATCATTGTAGTCATATAATTATGCATCTCATATTGTCAAATTGAGATTCTACTCACATTTCAAGCCTGTCAAGCCTGTGTGTGTCTCTGTGTGGGTGTGGGTGTGTTTTTGGGTGTCTGGCAAATGGTTAACATGTTACTGTTTTTAACATCAGAAGTGCAGGAAAATGTATGAATTTACATGCCAAAAATTGAAGTTATTTTGACACTCACCAGGAGGCTCCTACCTACCACTAAACAGCTTGCTACATCAGCAGCTGTCTGCTGCTGTCGTAATGTGCTGCAAACAATGTCCCTTTAAGGCCACACCACTCACGATGTGAATTGAACTGAAACGCTTAACACATTTCAGTTGGTGTTTGAAACCTAGTGTAGCGACTCAGTGTGGAAAAAAAAATATTCTCCACAATCAAGGATCAATTTGTTAATCACAGTCAGACAGTACTTTTGGCACATTGCGGACTTGGCAATACTTTAAGCACAGGCATATTTTACTGGCAAGTGATATGTTTAAAACTGTGTCTGCCAGCATAAAGAGTGCATATTATGTTCCTATTAAAAAAGTTTACTTTTTTTCCCCCTCTATTGCAGCATATTTATGGGCCTGTCTCCCCCTGAACTCTATCTGGCGGTGTTTACTTTCTGTTTTGCATACCATAGTCTTACACAATGGGACTAAATACTGCTTTAGAGCAAGTCTCTTACCATCGAAGTAGCCCAGAGCCCTTACAGACAGAACAAATATCAATTGAGATGAAGATAGAAGTGTAGTTGATGGGCTTTGTGTACTATATGCATAATCCTTTAATCTTGACAGACCACACATTATTACAAATTCTTAATTGACTAATGTCCAATAAATGCTGCTTCATTGAAAAGGGCTCTGTCATTCCAGAGGTATTGCACTGGGGCAACACCAAGCTACAGTTTAATTAAGTAACCCATTAATCAAAGGAAAAGAAACAGGCATTAGCCTTGACATACTATTTCCTTTTTTGTAGGTGTCGCATCAGCATGAAGAAGCTAAAGTAGGGTAATATGGCCCCTAATATAATATTCCCCCTGAAGGTGGAATTTACCAATAAACTTTTATATGTACAAGCAGGAGCTGTGCTACAGTATATGATTTGAGACAAGTGAGCAATGCATGTGGTCGATTAAACAATCTGAAAGCATCTTTTTAAGAATTATTTATCAAGGACACTTGTAAAACATGTTTTATGGACACAATAACAATGCAACACCTTTTATTATTATTATTGTTGTTGTTATTATTATAATTCTTATTATCATTATTATAATAATAATAATTATTGTTGTTGTTGTTATTATTATTACTATTTTGCTTCTACATAGCGTGTACTGTTGCACTCAGAGAGCTGTTGTTACTTTACAATTTATGTAGTTGGAACTAAGTTATAACTGCATACATTAAAGATTCTAAAATGCATTGGTATATTCCCAAAAGTAAAATTACATATTCAGTTTTCTTAAATGAGAAATCTTAATGGATCTTAAGTGATTTTCAATGTTATATCCTCGTTGTTATTGGTTATCTTTATGATTGTTTTGTCCACTTGAACAATTCCTGTTCCTAAAATTACTATCTATCCGACATTAAGTTAAAAGTGCTCTAGAACAATAAGGTTTTTTAATCTAGAATGATAAGTGCAATGGTTGGGGCGTTCCTAAGAATTCCCTGAGTGGACATGTTACCCTGTTTCACTTAAATCTTCCTGTTTCTGGCAGATGGTTTTGTGATGCTGAATACATTTTCCTGCAGAGATGCAGCTGCTGGTAGGTTTTGTTTGTACATAGTCACTCTTAACGCCAGAGCGCAGAAACGTGCCTGTTTGTAACTTCAGGTGCTGTTGGAATATACCATTTGTTTATTCAGAGCACCCCACTTTCAGAGCGAAAGAGTGTACTCTGGGCACTCTGTCTGAGACTCGACACTGAGACTGACACAGCTGAATTGCTAGAAACCATCCTAGCGGAATGAAAACAACTGTGGACTGATTGGGTGAATTCAGTGAAATAATTCAACACTCAGTCTATATCATGTTTCATCATAATGATCTAATGTCTTTATGGGACTGATGTAATGCTTACATTGTCATCCTCACTGTCAACAAGCTCTTGAACAAGAGGCGCTACATTTTTTATTATACATATAAATAGAAACGGTTTTCTTTCATCTATTTTGACTTCACCATTCGTTAACACATATAGAAATAGCGCTCTTATTTTAGTGTAGAGCGTCAGTCAGATGCACCCGATGTTCTGTCTGCATGTAAATAAGCCTTACATTTAACTTAATTTTTATTTGTAGTGTAACATAGACCTACCTGCCACTTCTGTTGACATATGACAGTGTATTAAAGGTCATTGCCGTGCTAACATGTAGGGTCATTGTAACTCAAACTGAAAATAAACCACATATGAAATGAAGTGTACAGTAGGTGCTCTTGCACTGCTCCAACATTGTTAGCAGGATTGAGAATAATTATGAAATTTAAAACAAATAAAAGCTGACAGGCAGAAAAGGATTTTACAAGATATTCAAATGAGAATTGCATTACTTTGGATGTCTTTAGTTCTCATGTTCATAATAATATGTCCATGAGCTGTCACTGAGCTGTAATCAGGCTGTCATCTATCTGTGCGTTCTCGGCATGTCAGTCAATGTGACGCATCTTCCGCTGCACAAAGCCAGAAATCCGTCTTGGCTTGCATATTGCAAAATGTGACCGGATGCAGTAATATAATAGAATAGAATGCCTTTATTGTCATTATACACGTGCAATATCTGTGCAACAAGATTGAAGCAACCCATTTCCAGTCTCAACAAGAAGAACAATAACATTATATATACTAATAATAATAAAAATAGGACATCCTGGTATTTTTTGGAATACTGCATTTGACATACTATATACATACTATATATTAGTAAATAGTAAGGCTGTGTCTGAAATCATTCACTCATTCACTACTCCCTATATCAGTACTTCTATGTAGAGGATGACCTAGCGGGTTTTTTAGCAAAATGAAATCGGACAATAGTTACATTATTGCTGCTGCACAAATAAAACATCCAATACCGTGGCTATGGCAGTATATAATGTAAGGCCTATAATAGTTTCCCGTGTCCTTATTCTTCCAAAACAACAACCCAGAAAGAGCCGGCTACCATGCCTGCAAAATGATTAATTTGCAATTTTATGTATTGATGTTCGTGAATTCATGTTACTATGGTTAGTGACAGAAATGGTTAGTTTGCAGTGTATTGTGGTATAATGTAGTTTTAATACTCCAGTGACATGAATAATGAATCCTTCTGGAATCAGTCTAAATCTTTTTCTGGCATACTAAATAGTATGTTTGTATGGGTTTTCGAATGCACTTTTAGTCCAGTCAAAAAACGCAGTGTGCAGAGGGAGTGGCAACATAATTATGGTATTTTTGTGGCTTGGGGCATGCAGTACTCCAGTTTGCACATGGAAGTAGGGTTAGATTTGGGTAAATCAATTTTAATACATATTAGGTGTCTGTGTAACGGTGGTTTAGTGGCTGTAACAACTGTGGCCAATCACATTGGCTCCTTTATCCCCTTAAAACGCAGTGCTCTCCCACAATGACTTCCTGAGTGGAAATGGAGTGGAGAGTGGGAAGCACCTTCACTTATTGTTCTCTTATAAAGGATGCAGAGTTCCAAGGGCACATACACAGCAGTCAGAATAGGCTGCCAAGGGCAGATAATCTGTCTTTTTTAAGTTGAATTCACATGTGTGAACATACTGAATGCTGGCAGTCACCAGTGTTTTCATGAGTGATGACACACTTGTATGTGGGATGACAGTAGCTCAGGTGGTAGTGCATGCCAACACCTGGCTTGGCAGCTCCACCACTATTGCATGAATGCTTGTGTCTGTGGGTGCATGTAATGTAATGCAAAGCAGTGTGGTTAATTTTCTGGTTAAAGCTGTTACATTTTTAAATAGCTGCACCTTATTTTCCTCAAAATTGCAGTGTACTGCATTAAGTAAACAAAGCGGCAGAAACAATTATTTAATGTTAAAATCAAAGTGTCTCACTGCTCATATGCCTTACACAACCTTAACAAATACTTATAATAATAATTCAATTTGGTATTGTCTAAATGAGGTCAAACAGGCAACAAAACAAGCCTTTACACAATTGCAATTTTTTGTTTGTATTATTTATTTGATTCATTATTGTTTTCCAATTACACCATTATGGAACTAGGCCAATACAATCCGAACAAATATGATTGTATTCCATGCTTGCCAAAGGTCAACTTCTTCTACAGAAAAAAATGTGATAATCCTGGTGCCCATATACAGTGGTGCTCATAAGTTTACATGCCCATGCTTAAGTTGACTAAAAAGAGGAATAAAAAAATCATGTTTTGGAAATGTATCTTAATGCCTTAATTAAAAAATGAGGTAAAATCCAACCTTTAATGACACAATTTTCTTTGTGAATGAATAATGCATTGTTAATAAATACATGTTCTTCCTTAAAATAGAGGGGGCATAGGTTTACATACCCCTATGTTAAATTCACATAGAGGCAGGCATATTTTTATTATTAAAGGCCAGTTAGTTCATGGATCCAGGATACTATGCATCCTGAAGTTCCCTTGTCCTTTGGGATTAAAATAGTCCCATATCATCACATACACCATACATAGAAATTGGCATGGTTTCATTTCAGTTAGACTAATAGCCGGTTTGATTTGCATTGAGAGATGATTTATGGAAAGTATCCCATTACTAACTTATGAGCACAACTGTATCCCAAAGAAAATAGCAGAGATTGTCAAAATTGAGACATGCTTTCAAAACCCAAAGAAGCAAAAAAAAAAAAGAAAGCCAAATCCTAATTAAACCAATTGCAGTTGTGCAACCATTCATGTCGACTGCACTCAGACCCAACAGTAGTCATACTGAACCATTGAAGGTATCACCAGTCATCAGTTATTAAGTTACAGCACCCCACCTGGGGCAGTTTCAACAATTTGATGATTACAAAAAGTTATTGAAAGGTTCTACTACCCCTAGGAGAACATAGAAGCAGGTATTGCCGTTCGCCCCATGTGGCTTGTTGAAGCCGAAATGCATGATAGGAGTAAATAATCTACTTTTGCCTAGAGCTGAATGAAAGGAAAAAAAAAGATCCATGATTGCCTGATTTGCACAGGTGATATACCCAATGTCAATAATACACACTCACCACAGCATATTTGTTATCTGACAGAAGCTCCTTATATTCTCTCTCAGTTGTGTGCTGCCTTTGACTATTTCCACCTTGTTAACTGGGTAGCAGACAGTCTGCAGAGATGGATAAGCTTGAATACAATATGTCAGAAACCTGAAAATTTCAGAATTTGTTTGAGAAACCCCCAACCCTAGAATACGTTCGAAGGAGTCCATGCATTTAATAGTGTTTCTGTATCTGCTTGATAAGCATACGTCTTGAAATCAATGTGCTGGAAGTGTGTGATAAGCCTTACATTTGACTATAGCCCTCTATAAAGCCTGTGCCTTTGATCTTGTGTTCTCTGTGCATTTAAAACTATGTTTTTGATCCTTGCTCTGTGTAAATTACTTTAAGCTTATGGATTATTGTTTGTAGCAGAGTATCATGACTTTGTTTGGCACTAAGGAGGGACTTGTTTGCATTGTCGACAGTACAGTTCTGTATCCTGAACCAGTCCCTGTGGCATAATATTATATCGGACCAAAGTTTTATGAAGTTGGAAAATATCTGTATGTACTTGTAATAACTGTGCCTTAATTCATGAAACTTGCAGTATATGCAGTAAATAGCACGGCAAAACAATGCAATCTATTTAAATATATCAAAAGTTTCATTTAATATTAAAATTCTGTGGCATAATATTGTATCCAATCAAAGTATTGTAAAGCAGGATAATACTGCATCTGTATGTAGTCAGTGTGACACCTGCGATGCCTCAGTGACGAGCCATCTCTAATTGAAGGTTTTCCCATGTGAGCCGTGCCTTTGGCTCCGCATTGTAAACTGAATATTTTATTCCCTCGGGAAAGGCTAAGGTTATGATTATAACTGTTCCTTTTCCTTTCCATGTATTTATATCTGGTTAAGCCAAAATGTCAACTTGCTACACAGGTGTACAAGATGTTTGGATGTGATAATAGGGTCTGGATTATATCATTTGGTTTATGGTTTAGATAAAAAAAAAAAAAAAAGTCTGATAAAAGAACAGATATAGTTGGAGCTCAGCATGGTTTTAATGCTGTCGGGGTATGCATTTGATTATAGCCATTTGCAATTTGCTTGACTCTGTAAAATTTGCGTTTGTATCTCTCCAGCTGGGAGCTTGTTTGTGTCTTTCAGCTTGTCTGACTCAGTGTTGGAAACAGTCATTGACTCAGAAACAATTACCCTTATGACTTGAATATAATTCAATTAATTTCCTTCATTTCACAAGTAATAACGCATAACGGAGTTCCTATGAAAGACATAAGGTTCTCGCAAGAGAATATCATTTGCCGTTGGCTTCTATTTTTCTGCTTTCTTGGAGACGCAGTTCCAGAGAAGTCCGTAATCTTCTCTACTCAGAAGAGATGATTTATGGGTTCGTAGTGGAACCTTACTTTGTTTATCAAAATGTCCAGTAAAGAGCAGGATGACAAAACGAGCGCCGTCTGAGTCTTTGCGTGTTTGTCTTCTTCGTGCGTCTCCCCCTTTTAAAATGCCTTTCTCCTGCCAGTCACAATAGTGATGATTGAATGGGTTGGAAAAGAGAATGTGCCTCACATATTCAGTTTAAATTTGACATGTATTTAATAATATGCCACAACCCCACTGCAGACAACTTGACACCTCTAATCTACATCTTGATGACATTTGCATTTGAATGGTCTATAAAACACAGCTATTCAGGGCTTTGTGACAGTATTTGATGTAATGCAAAACTTCCATCTGCTTTTTCTTTCCCCCTCCCTAAAATCAGCCGTTTCGTCTTATCAAAATGGTACTTTGGTATATCATTTTTTTTTCCAGGATAAGATCAGAGCTAAGGTGACAGTACAATGCCCCCCAGTTTTTCAATTTGGGTATTAAGCGTGTCGTCTTGCAGAGGATTCTGGTCTTAATTGCTTCCCTTCCTTGAGCATTGCAGGACTGATTCCGGCACTTCCTTGGGGGCTAGGCTTTTTCTCTGTAATATTTTCAGCAGTTAGGTCAAAGCTTATACTGCACCCAGAGCTTCAGGAGTTGTAGGGTTCTCTCACATACAAATGGATCAAGAAAGAATTAACCAAAAGTTGATCCCCCCATTTTTTAGCTTCAGAGTGATATTTTACCAATTAGGTTAGCAATTAACCTGGCTTGTCCATGCACGTTGACACCACCATTTAAGTTCCAAACAAACACGTCAAACTAAGTATAGCTATTAAACATCATCGGCTGAAAGCAATGACACACTGTGTTTTTTGTGTCATTAGGACTAATGAGCAAATGACACAACTCATCGTTTTTTTTCTTGCCTGTCCTAACTCTGGCTCAGTCTGGAAGTGGCATCTATTTTTTGGGATTTGATGTATGCTTCCCGTTGCCGAGCACCGAGTGCCTGCTGTATCAACACTCTTAGATGGGACAAAGAGATATAATCTAACTAAGCTTGTCTCTGAGTACCAATTAACTGTGTATTTGCATTATTGATCAAATCTATAAAAGAGCTTTTTGGATTAAAATTGTCTCTGTTCAATCTATAATTAGTATAAGCATACTTAGACCTGGTGATTAAATTATACATCTTAATGTGGAAAGTCTTAATTCCTGAAACAGTCTCATTAAGGATACATAGGCTGTATTTAATGTATGTCTGGACAAAAATGGGATTTTATAGTGACAATATCATCCTATTTTAGCATTACAAATGCTTTTCGGAAGCTAAAAAGTATTAGTTGTCAATTATAATAAATAATTTACAACAACTATTTTAGGGTTTGTATACTATCCCATAGACATAATCCATGTAGCCATTTAAACCATTGTATAGCAAAACATCAACAATAGTACAAGAATGGCTCAGCTGCCATAGAACCATCTTAATCAAATGAATGGTTTGACATCTCATTTCCACAGCAACTACTGTACATTAAATTCTCCTTTGAACTCATATCAGTGAGCAGATTCTCATATAAACCAGTATTTTCATATATTCATATTTTCATCTGATTTATAAACAGGATGGACACATTTCTTCTTAAGTATGAAAGAAAGGAATGCATGTATTAAGCAGGGATGTATGCAAGTGTGAGCAGTGAATGGTAACTGGACAGCAGCCTACCATACTGTACTAGTGTATACATGTGTCAAAGTGTGAACAACACCTAAATGCACAACCGTACAGTGTTTGTATGAAGCACAGTTAAAAACAAGTGGGAGAGAAATAAAAAGCAGATGGGCATTGAGGTTCTGTGTTTTACTACTTCATGTGTCCCTGCAACACAAAATGTGCAACTATGAGTGGGTTGGGGTGAAGGTTAGGAAAATGTCTAGTTGGGGATTGGCGGTAGCTGCTCACCTGGGAATTGGGTCAGGTGCAGAGAGCAGAGACAGAGGCCAGGGAGAGGTACGTGGGATGGCCGAGTAGGAGGATGTGTGAATGTTACTGTAGCCTTTGAAATGGAGGGGGTTGCTAGGATACGTAAGATGAGCTAAGATCTTGGACAGCTCACACATTCGGTTGACTGGATTTGGCATTAAGAAAATTAGAGCCAGCTAGTGAATATTACTTGTTTAAGAAAAAAACTACAGAGTGTTTTTGTAAGAAGCAATTTTGTGATCACAAGGCCCACTGCAAAATCAGCAGTTTACCACCCAAAAACATGTACTGCATATTGTAAAAGCCATGCAAATTTGACCATCCTTGCACTTTTCACACAGAAGAATATCCCTGCAGACTACAAGTGTTAGGCCACCAACGCAGCTACAGATGGCCAATGTGACTGTTAAATCCATTTGAATAGGTGGGGAATGAAACAAATATTTAGCTTCTAAAGAGGAGAGTCTGACACAGCAGAACACACTGCAATGTGTCAAAAGGAGAAATCACTACACACAACCTTATCAGCTCTGTGTATGCATAATTTAAAGGGGAGATGTTCAGTAATTGGCAAGGTTTAAATATCTTGAGCTATGGTAATTGAATAGTCTCCCCTCTAATGGAAATGTGTCAGACATGCTCTTACACCCAGCAGACCGCAGACATTGAGTGACAGAGGACCAGGGCAAGAGAGCGAGACATGGAAAGAAGAGGAAAGGAAATTCTGTCTTATTATTTACTTGGCTGTAGAGAAGATGTCATGATGAGAAAGAGTTGCTGGGTCATGTTGTTCGGCAACTATCAAGCTGCATGGAATTATCCCATTTCTAATATTTATCTTGTGATAAACCCACTGTTGGCTCCAGGGCTTTCTGAGTCTTGTTGAAAATGTTCTCATCATAACCCTCCTGGCTATTTAGCTAGGTCTGACTGCAGACTGAGGAAAGCCACTCATTTTCTTTCCACTGGGAGTCATCTTTCTCAAATAGAAAAGCCATTTTTTAAAGATACTTGGCTCATCTGACAGAGCTACATGTCAATCCCTATCTGAGGCTGTATTTTGGGAACTACAACATTGTATAATTCAGTGCTGGCAAACAAAAGCTTTGGCTTAACCCCATTAGACTGTTTCCCTCAATCTCTTCATCATCAGCAATATATCATATTTAATACTGTCTGAAACACATCGTATAACATTGGTTGTCTAGCAACAGTTTGACACTGCTAGTGTCTGCTGCATTATAGCTACAAAACACCAGCCATAATAATCATATATTTAAACATCTATTAAAAAAAAGAATTTGGAAGTAACATTGCATTCCGGAGTACTTTGTAATGGTCTCTAAATCTGTTAGCAATATAGTGAATGTATTTATTCATTATATAACATTGTGCAGACCAGACTATTTTCACCATGTAAGAATAGAGACACAGAATGCATTGTTCTGAAGGTTGTTGGCTCCAGTTTCTTGCAAGCCTATGGCTTATCTCGTAACATTAACAATGTCAAAGAGGTGTATTCAAAAGCTTTTAAACTAAGTTGTTGTTTTTTTCAAATGAAATCTTTTCTTACATCTTTACAATGTCAGAAATGATAATGTGCACCACGGGTGAACGACCTTGATCTGCTAAAATTTGAGATAGACTCATGATTTGTCATGCTCTTGAGTTAAAATAGCAAGACTTGACACTGACTGTTGAACTGTAAGAGGACTATGAGAGAACAGATTATGCCACAAAATGGGATTAGAATTTAAGGGATGTGCACAGATCTGCATCTGTTTTCCTCCAGATCAAAGCTACACTGTGGCACAGAATGAGTTTTTGTGAGTGTGCACGAAGCTTCACTGCAGTCACTTTGTACCACCCTTAGTAATTGCTAAGTTCAATACATCTTGTTCTCTATAAATCAAATTAACACATTGATCAGCCAGGAAGCTGTCTAATAACAACAAAGAGTGGGCAAGTAGAAAATAGTGTCATCAGTCTTTAGAAGTCTGCAGCACTTACTCCTTTTATAGTTAATGCAAATTAGTTTTTTGGCCCTTTAGAAATCGTTTGAATTGGTATAAATCTGCCATAACATACCATCAATACCTTTATGCATAACCGCGGGAGAATGCAAGCAAAAGTAGTCATAAAGTCATACTTCTATGACAGATTTACTAACGAACAAACAAATAATCTGGTGATGCACAAACCCAGTGCACTTAAAATATGCAGAGCTATATTACCAGATTGATCAGAACCCTTGGGGTTATTTCTGAATGTCCAACCCGGTCTCACGCCAGTTTGTGAAATGGTCACGCTTTTTAGATTTCTTATTTTTTATGTCACAATTGTCTCAACAACTCGACATTTACAACAACTCGCGCCGGGACAAAGTCCACGTCTCTGGGGGACGCAGCTACACGGAAATGAAACGCCGCACGGCTGCCACAACAAAGGATTGGTTCTGGATCGGAAAAAAAAAACGGTCACGCACAGGACACGGCAACAACAACAGGACGGTTGTTTTTAGGAAAAGAGTAACGCAGAAAGGAACTGCAACACACGGGACTCGCCGGTCTCCGGGGTGAAAGTCCTGCCCTGTTTGACCCATCCACGACCCCGACCAACCTCTACTCGCTACCGTGATCACAAAATAGGCTTCCCGTTAAAATGCATTACTTCAAAATTTGTAATCGACACACGAAAACTGCCATGAGACTTGGCTGGAATATCATAAGTTGCCTAAGTATGAACCAACGATAAAAGAAGTCTAGCTAGAGGTCTTTGTAGAGCAATTTTTCTTTGGTAGGGTGAAATGCAAAATGTCAGCAATCGCTCCTGTCAGACTGCAGGAGTTTGCTTCAGAATCGATGTCGGGAGGACGGTTCAAAGTATTTCTGTTGTGATTGACTGGCATGTCAGCAGCTGAGCAACCATCAACAGCTGCGGAGATAACCCCACATGGGGTTATAGTTGTTTGTTTTATGGTTGGATTTTTGTGGGTCAGGATGCAGAAGGCACATTACATAGAAAGAAATATTTAACAATCTGCCAAAACTGAATATCTGGAGACAGATACTGTTGAAACCAGGACATACTCATCTATTTCAATGATTCCTCTGGACACCTACTATGTCACTGAAACTGGAGACATGGGCTACATTTCAAGTTAACTGTCTACCGGTTCCAACTGTGACAAGATGTGGCATGACTTTTGTCATGTAAGCCAATCAAACGAATGGTCATTCCTCATTTGATCACGAGGACAAGGCAGTTTAGAAAGTGAGCAAGACAATGCTTAGATCCTGCTATACCTGGGACATAATCGAACTTAGCCACATACTCTGTTTCATTCGCTCTTTGAACCTTCGATTGCAGCACTCTGTCCAATAATAGGTCCACTTTTCATTCTGCCATAGTGCTATATACGCAAGTAATGAAAGCCTCTATGTGCTTAGGAAAAAAGCTTGAATTGACCGGCGGTGTCTAAATAATTACCACCAACACCAACATTACATATACTACAGTATATCATAGGTTTGCTCTACCGCAATATTCAGACCATTTGTCAGGCAGTGGACAAATAATTGTGCTTTACTCTATTAAACTAAGAAATCGGAAAGTCATTGTAGATCGAGAGCAAGAGAGAAAGGGATTTGATGGGGGTTGGGAATAAAGGTCTGAAACGAAAGGAATTAATCCTCAATATCCACTGCTCCCAATGCACCTCAACAATTGCAGGCTCAGGCTGTCTGGTCCATTCATGAATCACTGGGCCTAGGAGACGCGCAGGAGAAAACCACCAGCTCTCATAAATAAAGCAGGAACCTGCTACTGTAGTGCCAATGAGTCATCCAGGTCTGTTCTCATTCAGTTTTGGAAGGGGGAAAGCATGACAAACCACCTCCAACAATCCAGAAAACCTGCAATGACTGTATTTAGTCTAAAACTTAACCTCCCCGCCACTGCTTCCATCAGCACAGGAGCAGCGTAAGCTACCGGCACAATGTGAAAACACACTTTAGTTATGAGAGAAACGCTATGAAGATTAGATAAAGAACACACATTTAATTTCCTCTTATTGATTCAAGGTGGTCGTCCAGATGTTGTCTTCAGCGATCGATCTGATAGATGATACAAGGTGGTTATCAGGCGCGGAATATTTTTTATTTGAACATGTGTACTTCATTTTTTCCAACTCACCAGAGACGCTTCACATTAAAATGTCACTAAAATGCCACCAGGGAAATAGAGCTATTTTTTTTTTCTCACACGCCTCTAATGTCTGAGAACACATCTGAATTCCTGGAGTGGTTGTTCATTATCTCCATCAAATAACACGGCTATCAGCCCAGGCCCATCTGATGATCCGCAGTGTTTGAATTCCCAAGGCAGTAAATCAGTTTAGAATCAAAGGAAAATGCGGCTTTTACTGTCTGTGTAGCTGAATCTTTTTAGAAGTAGCAGAAGTATCATGTTGCATACCATTGTGGCAGCTTCAGCGACCTATAGCAGCATGATTTGAAAACTACTATCTACCACTTAACACCAAGATAGCTGTAGAGAAGCTTTTTACCCAGGGGTTGGTCTTTGCCTGAAATCAAAAGGTAAAACTTGTGTGAAATGACAATCTACAAAATAGTTTTTTGTAAAGTTAAATATCTTAGATGTTATGTTAGATTGTTATTCAGAAACATAAATGGTGAACAAGGTTGTAAAAGATAAGTACATTTCTTACGAAAATATCAGAACATGTTTTGCGTTAACAGTAGTCGTATGCATTCAATGGCTTTCCTTAATTAAGTGTGCAAGTGACTTGTTTCAAGCATCTTCTACAATAATCAAGATTGTTAACACAATCTGTAGTCAGCAGATCACATGCTATAAAGATTTCAGATGGCGAGCCAATAAGACCTCATTATTCCCATGTCCTCAAGACATTAAGCATGACACCTTCATTGACTTTGCAATGCTAAACTCACTGTATCTATAAATGTTTATGTAATCGCTCTGTGTGCTCAGCGACATGTTAAAACCTCTCAGGGTTTGTGGCTCTTTTTATTTGTCTTTATTCACTGGGTAAATATATGGAATTCCTCACTACCAGGACCATTTTAAAGCTAATTTAAAACTGTTTCTTAAGTGTGATAAGGGAACCTTCCTTAGAATTGTATTTTCTGTAGTTTTTTCTGCTATTTTATTTATATTTTCTGTTTATAGTTTGTGTTCTGCACTGATAGTTTGTGTTCTGCACTGTACATGCATTACTTCTTCATAGAAAAGTCAATTCAGGGGCAACAGTTGCAAACTAGAGCCTAACAAAATGCTACAGTGTGTGACCGTACTCTTTTTAGGGAATTTTCTATGCTCTGTATTTGTCGCATAAACAGATAAATAAACATGAGATGGCAGCTCATCTATGGTTTCCTATCCATGTTTTTATTTTTATTTAATTATCTCCTGACAAGCTAATGTGAATCTATAATAGGAACCCATAGAAATGCAGCTTTGAGCTTTGTCACTGCGTACAGTATTTATGAAGGCATTTATGGAAAGATTTGTAATATATTCCATGTATTCAAGCCAGATCATTTTAGTTCAAAAATGCTCAAACAGGCGGTATTTTTCTTCTGTTTTGTA
The DNA here is from genome assembly GCF_013103735.1 of Etheostoma cragini. Lineage (NCBI taxonomy): Eukaryota > Metazoa > Chordata > Actinopteri > Perciformes > Percidae > Etheostoma > Etheostoma cragini. Next base: position 4,321,074 of record NC_048419.1, on the reverse strand, counting down.
CAAAATCAGATACTGTATAATAATGCACGTGGTAAACTGGTACACAGTCAGTTAGGAGCCAATCCACAGTATATCTTCCCATTAGATTGTGGGGACAATAACATAATTCTAATCAATGAAACGTCAAGGCTGATGAAACAAAAGCCCACCCTTAAAAATTACTTCCATATCCATTAATTATATTCATTATAGCTTTGAGAGTGGTTTCCCTCCAAGAAAACAGGACAATGAATTAATAAGCGGCCATAGCCTTTAGCTCTCTGTAGGGATAAATGTCAATAAATATAAAATATTATCTTTTGCCAGATTTTATTAAACTTCAGGTTGTTTTTTCTGTGCAAAGACATATCTAATATACACAGTTTATTTCTTGTTTGTATTAGTAACTTAAAGGCCTAGTGTGACACATTGGTCCAATAAAGGTCACAGGTTTCATATTACCTCAGAGACGTACTGTAGGTTATTGGTTTCAGCATGAACCCATGACTAAAGGAGCGAGATCCATGCCCTTGCTGCCATTGGATTCCTGTAATCTTGTGAAGTTAATTCCTTTCAGGTAGTACAGAAAATATCTAGCAGATGGTGATCAGTATTGACATTTAAGGTTGTTGTTGAATGTTATGAAGGAACAGGTATGGAACGCTGGCTTTTTAGGATTCCTATCGATCTGTGCAAAGTACACAGATACTTCAACTTATTTCAACGGGCTCTGCATTCTGGCTTTTTCCAAACACAACTCTGAGGTAAAATCAAGACCATGTTTTTCATTTAACAGATCTAATAAAAGGTCAAATAACTGAGCGGAATTGTGGAAAACTCAGAAGTCATAGCTGACTTGCCCTCAGTTGTTCCCTAGGTCTCACCAGGCGCTGCTATTATTTAGAGTCATCGAAGTGTTGCACTGTATCTGTTAGTGACAAAGCCTGGTTTGTGACTCTATGGTGTAGAAGCCATGAGCCTTTCAATGTGCTGATGGACAGGGTCAAATACCATGATCTGTATTTATCTGTGGGATGCTGCTCCTGTGGTGTAAATGTGATTTTAAAGCCTCTTTATCCTCTTTTTGAGGATTTGCAGTATAGCGGACCACATGTGAGTCTCCCTGCACTTAAGCTACACTATCAGCAGCCCAGTAGGCTCTCCATAACACACAATATTTCCCTTTTCATTTAGTGTTTCCTGTATTTATCAAGGAGCTACAGTATACTCATTGAATGCCATTTAAAATCCTAAAGCAATCTGCTTAAGGTTACTACTTAAAGATAACATCAGTGTTGTCTTTGTTGCCTATAAAGCTCATGCGTAAATCACTCGTTCACTTGTTATGGGTCATTACAGAAGAGTCGAAGAATTTTCACTTACTAATTTCAACTAGAAAGACTACAGCTTGGATCTCTAAAATAAGGTTCATATCAGTATGCTGAAAGCACCGTAAAATCAAATGGAGATCATATGCAGCACTGCGTTCTAAAGATACAGGCCTCGCATGGTAATTACAGAGCACTTTATGCTAAAGATATACTAATGAATGTCCATTTTATCAGAGCATGATCCAGTAGACCACCTGCTCATTGATGTTACATAATGGCTTGCCAAAAAACATCTTTGAATTGTAAAGGTTAGATTTGAATGCATTTGACGGCCTGCTGGTTTTATGCTGATCTGAGACTCTTCATTTCAATGCCAATGAACTGGTGGTACAAAAGCAAACCTTGGATACATAGGGTTATAAATACTTGTTTATGTCAGAAGAATATTGAAATCTTATGAAATAAAGACTTTGTTGATCAGGGTTTGTGGTTATTATTGTTACGTCTCCCAAACCTCTAAAGCTCCTCAGCAGTGTCATCTTATTGTAGAGATGGCTTTCTAACATGACATTATAACAAGCTTACAAAAAGCAAAGGTAATATGTAAGTGAATCTGTTTTGGCAGCATGTTCTGTTACCACCCAAACAGACTTGATAGGGAATAAAGAAAGTGGGGAAGCTGGAGGGGGAGGCAGCCAGTGAGGAATCATGCGCTGTCAGAATCGTGTCTGTCTAAGCTTCAGGAATCCAAGAAACTAATGCTGTTTGATGTATTAACCATGATTGAGGGGGCAGTGTCTGTGTGTTCATGCATAGTCCTGTAAGGATTTAGGTACATTCTGCCTCTGTGTGCACGTGGGTGTATGCACATGTGTGCGTGTGTGTGTGCATGTGTGTGATAATTGACAAGTGGAAGAGGAAGGAGAATTGATGTTGTTTGATGTATTAATCATGCATATGTGGTAGAGAGAGGCTCTGTGATGGGTTGCTTGGGCACTGATTCCATCTTCAATCAGAGGCTCATTTGGGTCCCTTTGTGTAAATGCTTAACATTGTTTAGCAGAAAATGCAGCCTGCTTATAAAACAAATGCATTTATTTATTTGTCTGTGTGTGGGTGGGTGGGTGGGGGGCGTTTGAGACACAGAGGAGGGGACTTGGGGGACATTGCAAAAACCAGCTTTTGGTGGTCAAATTCAGTAGAAACAGGAAATGTGTTTTCAAACAGCAGCTCTGCGTGTGAGTAAATCAATAATTCAGCGGGAAAAAAAGGTACGGCACTGATCTATATGCTATCATGATTTATCAGTCTCATGTCCACCCTCGTGATATTTCATGGACTCCCGTTGAAGGCTGATGAATAACGGCGTCCATTAAGACAGTCCATTTTTAAAACCTTCACAGTTAATTACTTGTGCTTATTTTGTGCTCATTCAAGCATCCATATTCAGGTACGAGGCGGCGTCGTGGAAGTTATTAAGTTGCACATTTATTTGCCTTCTATCCAATTCACTTTGCCCACCTTAGCTACTGAAATCTTGTCCAAGAAGCACTCCTACTGTCTAAAATGTAATCCATGTTGCCTTTGGATTACAAATGTATTTCGTTTGACACTTAAATTCACTGCGGAGCTCTAGTTCTGTTGCCAGGCAACTCTGTTAAGGTGCACACAAAGGATCATTATAGATTTCTTGGGTGCAACTGTTAACTTGAACTTCTTTAAAAAAAAAATATTGTACCCTTCTGTATCAAGATAATGCTCATGTTTGTTCTATTTTCCTATGCTTCCAATGTCTCTTCCCCTCATGTATTCAATTAAATATGATGCTGTCATTTTTTTTTTGTCAGCTAAATAGACCTTCCTGCGAAATCATTCCTGCTTGTAAATTCACCAAGTCTGGGCTCAAGCTTCTGTGCAGCTTTTTGAAAGAATCCAGTCGATTGCCTCTTCTTATGCATCTATTGCTAACGGGAGATGACAGCATGGCCCACGGTATTTAAATGGTTCATGGTGCTTGTACTCTGATGGCTACGATATGACATCATGAGTCATAAATATGTCAGATATGACTCAAATGAGCTCTGAAAGGATATGGCAATAGAGTATTCATACAAGATATTCTGCTTTGGGGTTCCAGCCCATTGTGGAGCACTCGCACCAATATTTCATCAGTAGATTAATCAAATCTGTCATCGATATCATACCATGTCTGTATCAACTGTGTTTAGTGTAGTGTACTCCCCCACAGTAATACCAAAGTTGCAGTGGGACTGTGACAAACAAATTCAATCTGCTAATAACTTTTACGATTTCAAAAGGAGAATTCCCAACAGTATGTTTGTTTTTGTTTGTTTTTTAACTGTGTAAAGTTGATTGAGCTTTAGCCGCTAATACGTGCATGTTGACATTTTAAAAGCAGACATTCCCCTGGAAAATGCAGATCTCTGTATTGGCTTCATCAGAAGGGCATCTATTATTTCTGGACGGAACTTGTAAGTCATCTTTTGTTTGAAGCCTGGAGGAAGAATTGCTCAGTTGCAGACTGCTGTTGCGGAAAGGTGAAAGCAGGGTGGCGGGATGCAAAAGGAGAAGCAAGTGGAGGTAGGATCTGGCAATGAGAAAGGCAGTAGGATTACGTGTGCATGTCTGGCAAATGGGCCATGAAGCAGAGGGCAGGGACTTGTGTGATAGTTTGTTTGCACTATGATTGAGATGCAGAGCTCTGCTCAAAAACACGCTCACTCCTAAAAATGCCTCAACACAGAGCAGCTCACTCAAACCGAGTAATCTCTTCATCTGATGATTTTTGATATGTTGTTTTTCTGCCTCGTTTCACTGCGCCGGGCTCTGCTCAATCCCCGGGTCTGCGGAAAGATCAATGTTGAGAACACATCCTGCTTTGGCAGTGACTGGGCGCTTGTAGCCAGAGATGAAAAAGGTCACTATGAATCTAATTAAGCATGATTTTTCAGTTCCTTGATAAGATGGAGGAGCATGAGGGCTCCCTATCCAGTTGCATCGGAAGAATTACTTTGAGTGCAAGAACGAGATGCAGACACACTTCCCAAATCATCCAGCTCTCGGCAATGTATTGCCAATCGGGACATCTCGCGTGCAGGGTAACAAAGCAAGACAAGCGAGACCATAAGAGATGCTATTAATAGCAATGCATACATGTACACGCACGCTCACGCTTAAACACTGCATCGTACCCTTTCACGCACATGTAAGAGGATGGCCAGAAAAAAAGTTTCAAGTATGGTTGAAGGCTTTTCAATCCCTTTTCCCAATCCAATTATGTTCCAGTTCAAACAAATGAAAGTATGTGCATGCTTCTAAGCCACATGCTACAGCAAAAGAGATATTAACTCTGAAAATGGGAAGTTTGAGAGGCAATAAGGTACACAGCAGGGAGTGGATATTGAGGATTCATATTTCTCATGTCTGATTCTTTACTTCCCCCCCCTTCAACCCATCTTCTTCTCCATCTATCTTTCCCTTCTGGTCTTATATACTCCTGAAATGTCTTTCAGAGAGACAGTTTAGTAGATGCTCTTTTTACAGTATATTACAGGAAATGGAGAAAGAAGCTATATGAACAAAAATAATTTTCAATGGTTATGTGATTCAAGTATTAGAACATTTAAGTGGGTATTGGACGTAAACCTTGTTCAATTGAGCTTACCATTCCTTGCTGACATAAGTACACTGACGAAGTGTATACTGGCCCACAGACAGCTATTAAGGTGTGGTGACTGTGCAACTTCTGCTCTGGGCTTAAAAACAGTAAATATTGATTGCTTTCACTGAACTTGAAGGAACTACTTGCAGAGTAAAACAAATAGAAAAGGCATTGTGCACTGCAAATATTAGCCATAACCCATGTCCGACAAGGCTGTGAATTGATTTGAAAAAAAGAAGTGAAATTTGATAATGATATTGATTTCCATAGACCAAACAAGTTTCTTTGACCTATTTCTTTCTTTCACCATCAGCATGGTGGGAAGTCTATTGACCATACTCCTTCTTTACTCAGTTTTGTTTAGGAGTGGATCTGTTGGAGATTGCATTGGATTCTAGCCCTTGGGACTTTTTTCATATTTAAAATATAGTTGCAATTGACCATTAATGAGCAGAACCCCTTCAGCATAAACACACACATGAATATTGCAATTTGCAAAGCTGCTAAAACGTTTGCTCAGCAGCTCTATAAAGCATGACCAGATGTGATCTGACAAACTTTAGGGCCAACTTCAGTGATTTATGTAAAATTTGTAGGTCTGTCAGTTAAAAGCGTTAATAACGGCATTAACGCAAAACCATTTTAACAGCATTACATCTTGTTTTTGGCTTAGCAAACTTTGTAGTTTTTTTCACATGCTGTTGCAGCAACTAGTAACGTAAAAAAAACCACAACACCACACCAGATCTAGCTAAACCGGAAACAATACAACAGGCACTCCGCACACACGCCGTTTGGGCTTGCGAGCCGGCCAAAGAGTAGTAACATAACGTTTGAGTGGATGGCGAGCGCTAAACGCCGAAATGGACGGCAATAAGATTCTGAATGAAAAGTTAACTTTTTAAAAGTTGCCAAATGGTTCCACTGACAAGACCAAAGGGATCTGTGTGTTTTGTCGTTGTGAACCGAACAATCATCACAGCACGTCCAGTCTGAAATACCACTTGATGGCCAAGCACACAGCTGATGCCAATTCTTCCCTCCCTTCCATTTTTTTCACCCTCTTATTGATGGACAGTGTTACATTGTGTGGGAGATGATTTGCTCCAAATGTGCACGACTGCACGACTGCAGCTAGTGAGAATGTTACGTGTGAAATTGAACACTACAGTAGACTGGATGCCAATGTTGTTTTCAATAAAGAAAAACTATTGCGTAAAGCAAGCCAATCCACTTTTCCATGTTGATAAGAGCATTAAAATGAGAAAAATTAATCAAGGGACATCAAAAAGAAATCAAGAGACATTTCGAATATATACAAATGTGCAATTAATTGCGAGTTAACTCTGACATTAATGCGATTAATCGCGATTAAATATCTTAATTGTTTGACAGCACTAATAATTTGATTTCTCTTGTTTTTGGCATGGAAAATCAGGGACTTCCAACTTCAAGCCCAGATGCTGGCTCAAGCAGCGTTAGATCATTTGGTTTTGACCAATTTAATTTTAATTATTTTACCTGCGGTGCAGTAATAGGCGGCCAGATTAGGATACTTACATATAGTCGTGGTTAGAGCTGGCTACTATCATAGCCAATTAAATCAACTCCTTTCAGTCCTGTTAGAAGCTGTGAGCTCTACACCAATGCAGCTGTGACTGTTACTCACCAGAGGAGCTTGTGATGTTTTTGTTTTAAAGTCACACTGTGCAAATATGCCACCTAAAATACCCGGCTGAGGTCAGACGGTGTCAGGTTTTAAGCTGAAACCACATTTCTGGAAGTATTAAAATCACTGTCACCATTTTTTTTTGTGTGCCGTGATGTAAATCCCTAGTTATGGTGGGAGACATTAATTCTCGCAACGACAATAAATTCCTTAAGTATTGCTATCTTGATAGTGTTTCCACTGTGAAAGCAGTGTACAGATATGTATCTTCATGTCAGTGAAACAGGCAAACAAAACACACATAAAGGAGACTGTTGCCTGTATCCTTCTACTCCGAACCACAGGCCTGCTCTCACCATAACACGGACAAAGACTGGTCTGTCTACGGTAAATAGTACAAGGTTATAATCATCTATCCACTTCCTGGAGTCTTTCCTGCTTTTCACTTTCCCTGCACCCTGCTGGCCTGACTCCAAGCTAGACGCTCTAATTCACAATCGTTCTCCTCTAAATGCAACTGTTGTTATTGTTGCTGGAAATTATGCTGCGAATATACTTTAGCCTCCTAGGGAGTGATAATGTCTGGCTCTAAGGAGCAACTAAAGTGAACTGAGTTTATAGTGCTTAATCACTCAAAGAGAAGCTGAGGAAACTTTAAATCTGAATGTGTCGACCCGAACGTTAACCCTTTTCTTTGGGGAAATAAAGCAATACACTTAACTAATAGAGTGCTTCATACAGACTCCTAGATATCAAAAAACACTCACAACAAAGGACAGTTGCAGAAATGTAAATTTGAGGTCACAATCCAACAACTCGTCCATTACATTTTTGTAAAAAAAACAACAATATTTCAATAAATGCCGATTTGATATTTAATCAGAATCAGAATTTGGAGATTATGTTTTAAATTTTAAAGATATATATATATATATATATATATATATATATATATGTGTATATATATATTTCTATCAGACTTTTAAAAATAAAACGTCACAATTCTGAGATTAAAGTCACAATTCTGACTTAAAAAATAATTAGACTTTTTAAAAGAAAGTCACAATTCTGAGATTAAAGTCACAATTCTGATTCTATTGTCTACTGTCTTAAGTTATTTATCTGTCTATCTTTGTAACATCTTTGTCTTTGGTAAAGCCTTTTCTAACTTCACTATTTAGTATTCTTTCAGTTCTTTTCTTGTTCCTTTCTGTTGTGGCAGAGAACAACTGCTGCAGTTCCTTTCCATCTATACCGTATGATCCTCTAACTCCACAATTCTGATTTTTTTCAGAATTCTGACTTTAAACTCAGAACTCAAACACATTTTTCACATGTGGCCCAAATCCTCTTCCATATGATGGGGAGTGTTAAATATAACAGCCATTCAGTGTTTAAAAACCAAAGCTGACATTACAAAATGTGTGTTGTGCATAATTATTTGGATGGCAGTAGTTCAGTCCGCTGGGAGTTGGGTTGGGAACCGGAGGGTCGCTGGTTCAAGTCCCTGTTCAGACCAAAGTAGTGGACTGGTAGCTGGAGAGTTGCCAGTTCACCTCCTGAGCCCTGGCAGCCCACTCACTCTGACATCTCTCCATTTGTGCATGAATAGGTCCTGAGCAGTGTGCAGTCAGGCCAGTGTGTAACAAAAACAGAGTGTTTAAGACAAAAAGATTAAATTAAAACAATGTTACATTCAAGGGTCAAAAGGTGTTACTGTTAAAAGTAAAAACAAACAAAACATTTCACTGAAGAAAAAACACCAATAACCTTCTTCCTCAATAAGATTCCTACTCAGTCACATGAATCTTATTGTTTTTGTGGAATTTCACTCTAGTGCTGTCTTGAGTTATTTATCTGTCTATCTTTGAAACATCTTTGTCTTTGGTAAAGCCTTTTCTAACTTCACTATGTAGTGTTCTTTCAGTTCTTTTCTTGTTTCTTACCGTTTTGGCAGAGAACAACTGCTGCAGTTCCTTTCCATCTTTACCGTGTGATCCTCTGACTCCATTTTTTTCCTGTTTTCTCGACAGTATATTGCGTCTTCCATTTCCCTATGTGCTTTTAGTTTTTCTGATGGAAGCATTTGTTCCTTTCCACAGTGTCTCGTAGAACATCCCTTGTAAACCCCAAACTCTCAAAATCCTCTTCATTCTATAAGATTTCTTTTGACCCTATGAGCTCATATTAGCACATTTTGTCCCAACAGTTTAAGACAATGAGAGTGTCGGTAGAAAGACATCACCACCTAAACCCTAAACCAATCATATTTTTAATCCTGTGCCCTTCCCAATTAAGTTCTGCCACTGATCCTTTCTCTAGCTCTCCTTAAAGCTCATCCCTTCCCTCAAAATCTCTCTTGACACCAAAGAATATTACATATGTGTTTCCCCATTCCATAATCTTATTTCATTATGTCAGAAGAAAATACCAATTAACCAAAATATATTGTGAAGTATTAATCAACTCTGGCTCACCATTTGTATTACCTTTTTCCATTCCACCCACATCAACGTAAATACATTTTTAATGGATTAATAGTCATTTAACTCGATCAAATTTAACAGTGTTAAAATAAGTATCGTACAGTCACTATAATTAGACTGACAGGTATTTGTTTTTAATTTTCTTGATCTGTGTGTGTACTAGCCACACACTTCAACACAAAAGCTCACTGTGGCTTAAAAATGGCAGTGAAGATACCACTTTTTGTGCGGTTTGGGGTTTTGTCGTTATGTCCGCCTTCACTGCGAACATAACATCCGCAATTGTAGACAGAGGTGATGAAAGTTCAACAATTTGCATAGGCATAACTCTCACTCTCATACTCACGCTGTCAGAATAAAAGATGTCGTGGCATTCCCCAAAATTACCAAATGGATGCAGGCAGGGGGAACACTTTTTTTCACACAAGTACCCATCTTTTACAATTACAACATTTTTCAAGAACACTTGCGCAGCGAGAGAAAGATTACTTTTTGGACTTTGATTTGTTTTTTGGCACTGTGTTTTAGGAACATTTTATGCTCTCATCATACACTAAATGAGTAATTTAGTTCAAACCAGGTCAGCGATAGTGGGAGGTTTGTGTGTAGTCGCTGTGGCAGTGGGGCAGGATCATTGCCGGATGATGCCCAGCAGCTGACAGCATTGAACCGACCCCAATCGTACACTGGCTTGAAATGTGTTCCATAGTGAGAGGTGTTCTTATAATGGAAAAAAAGACATCCATAGCTCATTGTGGGACAGAGGGGCTGACGGAGAGCTTTTTGTCGAAGGGTGATGCATTCACACCAGCACTCCCACATCCTGTCATATGGAATGGCGTGAACAGTCAGATTTGTCATTAGATGTGGCAGCTATATTCACACATGGTGGGTCCTGCAGCAGTAATACTTGGTTTACTGTAACAACATTATGGTATTTCAAGGCCAATGCTTCCATTGAAATGAAATCCTCTATGCAGGAAAAAAGAAAACTCCAGAATAGGCGGCGGCACAGACAGTGAAGAATGCGAATTCAGTCTTGCCTATCAAGACCATTAAGGCCTATGTGATTGTTTTTTAATGTATTCACTCCAGCCTTTTTTCCTCTCCATTTGCAGTACGCGGACAAAGGGACTTCTGGTCTTATCCACCCCTCACCCCCACCACTCCCCTGTCTGATCACTTTATCTTCCACGCAAACCCATGCTGACTCCTCTGCACTCTTTCCCCCTCCCCGCCTCCCGCTTATGTTCCTCCCTCCCCCTCTCTAGCGTGTCCCCTCGTTTTCTGGTAGCTGTGTCTCTTTGATAATCCAAGACTCTTTGAAGACTCCAATTCCACGCTGCTTGCCTTGGAGCTATTGCACCTACAAAAACAACTGTGTATGTGTGTGTGTGTGTGTGTGTGTGTGTGTGTGTGTGTGTGTGTGGAAGACAGAAAGAAGAGAGAGCCATAGATGGGATGAGAATGGAGGACATAATGGTGGGATGGAAAATAAAAACAGTTCCATATGCATTTCCTTTGCAAGTGCTTCAGTCTTTTATGGTTTTATGCTTGCTGCATACACTGAGAGGTGTACTTCTTCATTGTCATATTTGTTGGTGCAGCTCATTTTTTCTCTGCCTTCAGAGGCAGCAGCTCATTGATTCCTGCATACACGCCCAAAATGCCAGAGCCAGGATGTACTCCCAAAGATTGTAACTAAATGGAAATTCTAGGCCCCGCCCTTCGGGAACTCTCACATGCTATCGAAGAGTTTACATGCACATTATGTGCCTAATGCTACATATACAGTATAATAACATATTATTTAGGTTAACTATATAATCTACCAGTCTGAACACTTCTTCACAAAAAGCCTTTCAGTTAGATCTCAGCCAAAAAAAAACAACAATGTTTTTTCTCTGCTTTTGTCAGATGCTGCAAAGAGATAATTAAGGAAAATTAGTTGGCTCTACTTAAAGTGCCACAATGATCAAAATGAATCATTACTGAAATAGGAAATAGTTTTCCTATCCACATCCCCTCTGCTTTGTGTTGCTGTCTTCTTACCTTTCAGAAAGTCTGGCTGCTCTCTGCGACTCTGTCCCTATTACTTCTTTGTTTCAGTCTCAGTTTTTAGTCCCTCTACTTCCATCTTAGTCTCTAGCCCTACCTTTTTGTCTCTGTTGCTCTGCCTCTCTGGCAGAGGAGCTTGCCATTGGGATTCAGATGAAATTGAATTGAATTATGAAGGAATTTCTCTGCAGTACGATTGGCATCATCTCCTCCACACAACGGAACATCATTCTCATATCTCTCAATGTGGGGGAATGAAAATAGGCCGTGCACCATTCTTTCTCTCATCCTTTTAAATTGAATTTTTCATATCACAGGAGCACTGAGACATCAGCCGTTTCCTTTAACATGGGCAGAAAACCCATTTTATAATATCTGAGAGTCTGGCTTCCAGCTCCAGTATACACAAACGATATACCTTCAACTCAGGATTGATAAACAGGGCCACATACTGTAGGTATGTAGGTCTGCAGCTTGAAATGTTGAGGGTATTCCTTGCTGAGTGCACTAAAGTTGCTGGGCTTCACAACCTGTTAAAACAACTTCATTCTAACCTAAATAAAGTGCAGCTCCTTCTCATTAACCTTACAAACTCAACTTTCCCCACCTGTCTCTGTGTGGAAAATACAGACATGCTTTAACTTCTGGAGCCTCCCATTTTACCACTTTACCTTTATTATAAGAACAGGTAATACACCCTGAATGGCCAAGTTTTCCACAAGCAAATAGCACCTCATTTTCTATACAACAATTATATACAGCATTGTATACAAACAATAATTGAGTAGGTTAATGTTGAGTAGGTCATCAGCCCATTTCATGTGTCTTTCCTCAAAGGTGTGAAACTCTGGAAGCCACTTGTTCACTTTGCTCCTATTCAGAATGTTTTACTGGTCACAGTGACACAGTTTAAAGAATACCTCTGTGACTAACAAATGAAGGATGTTGCCCTTTGGACATGGGAAGCAACAAGGCATTTTATCTAAACACAGTGTTACGGGGACTTGTTTGTTTCAGCTTTTGGAGGAAAAAAAAGGACTTTCTCGTCATAGCAATGAAATATAGAGGGGCGCATATATTACTGCAAATAGCACATCATCTAGGTTTTCCTACTCTACGGTAGCACATGTTGTTATTTATCACCGGAGGAAAATAGATAATTGGATTGATTAAAAAAAAAAAAGGTTTTTCATGATTAATTCATAAGAAATAATTGAATATTTAACTTTGATCCAGATCTGTTTTAGCAAGCAGTCAGAGTAGCATAACTGAAGATACAATCAAAGTGGTATAAATGGGGTATCAACCACTTTGGCTTAAAATGCAGAGGTTAATGCCTCAAAGATTAGATGCTTCCTTGAGCTTCAAATCTCAGGTTAGATATTAAAGGAGGAACTGCTAATAAAATGCATACCAAATAGAGATAATGTTGTAGAAGAACCATCAAAGAATTATTCTACTATAAAAATAATAATATCGTCTTTTGAGGGAGATGCATTAAATGTGCTTCATCATTATGTTAATATCTGATTTTACCCTGTTGCCACAACACTCTGGATTGTAGTCCCACCATATGTACCAACCATTAAGCCGCCACTTGCTGTAAAATACAGTACGCCAGGGAATACTTTCCACAAGGTAGTTAAGTTACAGACAATCCAGGAGCCAGCTTAATCACTAAATGTTCACATCCAGATCAGTCAAAACACAAATGCAGACTTGGAAGCATGAGACAGATATCGAAACCCTAAATCTAACTCGCCGGTGACTTTGCTTGAAGTCTGCTGAAAAAGTGTCAGAGACGATGGAAATGCTTTTCCATCTGCATAAGTACCAGCAGCCCTGTGCACTGGCAATCAGTGAGGCTTGGCTGGATGACAGGGCACCTGACGGCAGAGTGGTGTCAGGTGGCTCCAGGGCATTTCACTGGACTCTGCGCCATGGGAGAGCACAACAGCAGTGGGGTCTGCTGTCCCATCAGGGATCAGTGGTGCAAATCAGCAATGGCAATATTTGATGCTCCACAGTCCCCAGAATGCCATCCTTGTTGCTTAGGCACAGCCATTTTCCCCAGGAATCCCTTTTTATTCCTCCATTCAAGCTGCAGGCAAATCATTTATTTTTTATTTCAAATCCAATCTTTAGGACAGGCTGTCCAGACTGTTATTTGCAAATGATTAGATGGAACCATTTACAATAACCCATCTGCGTCAGTTGCTGTGGAAACGACATAGGCGTGAGAACATTCACAAACTGGTGGTGCATTTATTCCAATATAGACACAAAACAGCAGGCTGCAGGCCGGGTGAATAATGGAGATGCATCCTCTCACTCTTCACACCATTGCAATACGTAGTCTCGGTACAGAAGTCCTTTATCACACCACAACACTGTGTGACATTAGTGACAGAGGTGGTTGATAAATGTTTTTTTTTCCCAGCAGTCACAGCTAGCTGTTAGGGCTGACAGCGCTCTGACGTCACTGTTATGTGTGATATTGCAGGTGATGGAAAGGGCAATTTTAAATCAGATATCAAACCACCCGTGAATGTGTTTTAAATCCCATTTGATGAATGAAATATCTATTTTGATGTCTCAGCCAAAACAAAATATGTGCTGCCAGTCCCAGCATAACCTAAAATTCCTAAAGCTTATGATTTAACATATACAGATCATCATTTATGAATATCTGCTTCAGCATTTTTCACACCTCATCAGTTTAACCATAACCAGTTGTGCCATATTTTGTTATGTTATCCAGTTCTTTTTATTCATCAGATGCAACTAAGAAGTTGAAAATACAGCCGGTCTTTATAATTCACCCTACTAGTCTGAATTCTTTATGTGTGCGCCAAACTATAGGCAAACACACACACACACACACAGACACACTGTAGAGCCCTATAGCCCCTATGCTTTATGTTGGCTTGTACAAATCAATTGGAGGATGAAAGGGAGACGTGTCTTTTCTTGTATAGGTTTTTATATTACATCAATAGTTCTGTTAATTAACACTGTGCAACTGCAGCTTACATAACAACCACAAACACAAGCACATCAAAAGACATTTAATGTACCATTTCACTTATTTTTTAACCCCTACTGTGTACCCATGAGGTTGCACTCAATGTAATTGTAAATTTTTTCGTTTTCAAGAAAGTGACGCGACATAATTTAAGCTACAAGGTGAAAGGATAGTTGGTGAATGTAAGATCTATGGCATTGAATAGCTTGGGGAAAATAGGTGGACATACAGCTGCTGCCATTTTCACTTTTTCCTTAATTTTATGTAGTGGCAGACACTGACTTGCCATTGTATAAAGTGAAAGTTGACACCCTTTATATGACAAAACAGCGTTCTTGATCACTTTTCATTTTACACGTGACCATTAAATACCTCGTCATATCATGCATACCGTAATGGATTCAGACAACAACGAAATAGTTTACTAAGCTGCAGCTTCTCATTCTGGCTTTTGGGCATATCAATGTATACATGGAGATATTCATTATTCGTGTCCAACCTGGAATTATTCTGGGGCAATCAGTTGTATATAATATTTCTGGAAGTCTGACAGAAAAGAAAGTGTCTCCAAAGGGCTACAGGAGCTCTAGGTAAGGAGTAGATGATTGCTGTGTATTGCTACTTTAAAATGTGTCTAGGTCCCATTGCAAAGACAGAATCCTGATGTATCTTTCCATCTGCTTTAGGATTGTAATATTAGGCATATAAATGAGGCCATTTTAGCCCAAACTAAATGGGGTTATGAATTCAGATGTCTTCATAAATGTCCCCTCTTTCATTCTCAGCCCCATAGCTTCCTACTCGTACCACAATGCCCAAACAATCCCCCTCTCCCGCCTCCAGTCTCCTAGAATCTAATCCGTCTGCTTGTCCCCTCCAGCCAAAGCGCCGTTCATGACTGCCTGACCAACTCCCAACTCCTGCTCAGCCTCCCCTTCCATCCTTCCGTCTTGCCGCATCCCTGCAGCCCCCAAGGCCTGGCAAAGGATTTGTGCTCTGACTAAAAGGAGAATCTATTTCCTATCTCTGCAGCCTTAGCTAGTTATCATACCCAGGAAACATGTTGTCTCTCTGGAGTGATGCCTTAAGGAGAAGTTTAAGCAAGAATCCATATTTAACAACTAAATGCCCCCTAACATGTAAATAGATGTGGAGCCTCAGCAACCTCCAATCAAATTTTAAGAATGCACTATTGAAGAATATCATGTCTGGACCAGATACATGAGTCAGTAGCAATCTTATTGAAGTATCACAGAAACAATAGTAGAATAACTTACTATTGTCCGGTGCAATAGAGGAGTTCTCTATTGAGACTCACTGTTAAATAGATTCTAATGTTACACTCTGTGTTGCGTTATATCATCTTTGTGAGTACTTACTGTATATAGATGCAACAATCAAAGAGCGTGTTTAATAGAAAGAAAACAAATTAATTTTTTTTCTCTTCCTTTTATAAAAAAAAAAAACTTTGCACATCCAACAATTCTGTTGTGCAGGTACGTTGGAAAGTATCACTGACTTGTAAAAAGGAATATCTGCATATCTCTTTCTACTGCATCATCATTTGTTAAAGAAATTAACGTTTCGGTCCTTCTAGACCTACGTCAAGAGTACTTATTGTTTATTTACATTAATCCCCCAAAACCTCTCTGCTCTTGCTTTCTTTCTCTCAGATGTTCACCAAGAATTCAAATCACTAGCACAAACAGAGATATTAAAGTTGTTTTGTTTCAACAATCTTTCTTTTTTTTTGGGGGGGGGAAATGTAATTTCAGTCCAAGACAACTTTCATACTCACACATCATTTAAATGAAAGAGCGAAACGTCTGTGAAGTGAGGAAAATGTGACTGGTTGAGATGATGGGGAGATGAACAGATTTCTGGAAACATTTTGAAGCCCACTAAAGAGAAAAAAAACACAATGTTGATAGCACTTACCTACGCCTTAAAAGCATGTCTCAATAGCTGGTGTGTATGTACTAAAAGGCTGATGGTTCAAATGATTTCTAGCATGGATTTGTTTGCCAGAAAAGTGGCTGAATGGTAGAAAGCACAGACCCGTGGTATTGATCTGGGCTGACTCGTGCAGCAGAGGCAGGCCTGTTCTGCTGTATCAGTGCTTTCCTGACTTTTACGAGAGGTGCTCATGTGTGGGGGTGGGGGAAGAGCACAATTGCATGTGCACCGTCAAGGAGTCATCTTTCTGTTGTGGATCGGTGGTAAGTAGCCATTAGTAAACTGATCTTTGGAAGAGGAAATTTAATGGTCTCCTAACTGTATTTACAAGCCTTTCAATTTGATAAAGGGTGTGATGTTGAATGAATTAGTATGCCGCTCTGCTCCTCTTCAAGCTATCAAATTTAGGATTTTATCAGTATTTTCATTCATTCATATATTTATTCTTTGATCAAATCTCATCAGTATCTAAAAGCAAAAAACAGATCTTATGATATATTCTAATGCACGCAAACTAGTGGCTGTCACAAACTGTCTTTCCAATGCTCTGTTTTGCTCTTTTGTTAGCCTTATTTAGATCTTCTTGGGATTCATTTTTAGTTAAACTGCAGAAATATTGTCTGGCTTTCCACTCGGTTAAACATCAAAAGCTGTGGAAATGGGAAATGTTAAAATATGGAGATAGGAAGTAGCTCACTGGGGCTACTGATTAGTGTACCAATCATTGTCATCAGAATTAATTTGGCTCTGGAAGATTCCAAAAATTCAACTTTTGTCTGACTAATAATGATAACAACAACCACAATACTTTTCACATTCTCAATTCTCAATATCTGTGACACCTTCTGACACTTTTCTTAAAATGATTGCTTTCAAGTCCAAGTTCAATCTCTTTATACATTTTTTCTGTCTGCATAGAATACCTCTATCCATGTTGTGGTATGTTGTGGGTATAATTGACAATTATACACAAATGCAACTTGTATTTGGATATTTTTTCCGTACATCCTGTAATCCACCCTTTATCTGGAGCCCAACAAGATGGACAACGAATATAAATGCACAATTCTTTACAATCTGTACCCTGGATTTATACCTATGATATTGTATATACTACTGTATCAGTTTTATATCACATACAGTATCAACATGCCAGATATCTTAAAAAAAGGTCATTTTTTAGTTCTTGAAGTGTACATCCTCTTAATTAGTATTTACAGAGCACACAAATATTTGAATCATTTTTTACATATACAGGACTATATCATTCAGTATATTTAAAGACATGCCCCGTAACTGTGGATTTAAATGTTGTGGTATAGTATACTGTATATATGGGAAATTTGTCTGTATTTTATGCCCCAACTTTTTCAGTTTCTGCTGTTGTTGCTAATTTACACACTCTCATCATTGAAGTCTGCAACCTCCCTCTGTCCACATATTTCTTCATTATATAATCTGAAGAATAATAGCAGTGCAAAAGACTGTTTAATATTTAAGAGTGTTTAATAGTTAATACTATTGTTTTGACTTTTGAAGAACTTTATAAGTCCAGCGCAATTCAGACCGTAATCTTGGATGTTGGGCTGGAGCTGGTTCCATACAACCCTGGTCTATGGAACAGTCAAAAAGGAGGACAAGTGTAGTTGAAAAATCACTTGTTTTGAAGATGTTCATTTGTTGTCTCTCTGTTCAGCATCCGCATCGGCGAGTGACCTTCTCCACCGCCAACCCTGTGCAAGACCTGCAGGACGCCTCTCAGCACAGCTACTATGACAGTGGCTTGGAGGAATCGGAGACTCCCAGCAGTAAGTCATCATCTGGTCCTCGCATTGGACCCCTGACCCTGCCTGAGGACCACTATGAGAGAACCACTCCAGATGGCAGCATTGGAGAGACCGAGCACCCTGAAAACGGTACGGTGACATTCCACCCCCGCCCATGCTGCTGTTTTCTTTATGAATATGTATTTGAATGTAAATTACTCTAATAGGCTCTTTCATTCACATTCTGCCTGTGTGTGCACGTGTGGTTATGCACGTGTGTATGCGTGCAATTCTGTCTTGTGCGTGCGTGTGTGTGTGTGTGTGGGTGTGTGTGTGGGTGGGTGATTTTTTTGATTGTGAACTGTGGCCATTTTAGAGTTGAAATGTTGTGGCACCTGTGATGTTGACTTGCTGTGTTTGTCGATGACAGTGTGAAATGTTATTGGTTTTTAAGCAGATCTGTGCTTGTGTGGGAGGATGTGTGGGCATACATGTGTGTGTCCTAGTCTGTGTGTGTATGTGTGTGTGTATGAGTGTGATCAGGGCTGGAGATAGCCGTGTCTCCATCCTACTTATCAGCAGGTCCTCTGTCAGACTTTCTTAATGACCCTCTCTCACAAGTGTGCTAATTAAAAAGCCCAACTAATGGAGCATTTGCCCTCTAAATAAATCTAAACCATGACATCTGTGCAGACAACACTGTGTTTACTCTGAGCATTTCCTTGCCGCTAGCTGGCCTTAAGTTACACTGCAGCTTAGGTGTAGAGGAGGAGCCATCATTTCTAGGCACAGTAATCAATACACACACTTAACAGTGATGGTCTCAGCATAGGTCCATGCTTAAAAAAAAATCATAGTCATAGCTGTTGCTGCTATTCTGTGAAGGGTGTATCATAATAATAATTTTGCCGCTTTAAGCTGCCAAATATAATCCATTACCTGTCTTGTAACACAGTATGATAAGTGATTCCCATGGTGCGTTTCCAGTCATTATAGTATTTTGCATAGCACTGCTCTCTGGGTTAGACACTTTTACATGGTGATAGTTCAACGCTCACCAAGAACGTCATACCCTTCTACTTATATGTGTTGTGTATACCATTAGGTTGTTGTGGTGATGTATGGTTTTATCTCAAGTGCATGTGCGGCTTTGCTTTTTTGCACAGGGTGTTCATTTAAAGATAAGTAAAATGTCTTTTAATGCCCCATACACAATGGGGAATGTATCACTAAGGACTTGATAGAGTTGTTGATCAGAATTGGCAGTCACTTTGTCACAGTGTCAGTGAAAAAGACACCGGCGTACCAGTTGTCAAAGGGGCTGCATATCCTGGGTGCAGAGAGAGATTTCTTTTTTTTTTTTTACGAGGCAAAGAAACTATTTAAATCTCAAGCACTCCCAGTTGCACAACGTTGTAGTATCAAAGGCTAAAATGTGTCACCGTCACGCCAAGTTCTATTATTAGTAGGGTAGTGATGCATTGCCTCTTCACCAGACAATTGTGTTTATTCTCATTAGCTAGCTTATTTATTTGTATTGCAAATGTCAATTGTTTATATATTTATGTCAATTATTGGCACCATTATTCAAGGGGTGGAGGGGGGGGTGGATGTGCATGAGAGAAAAAAGTCTGGTCAGAGAGGTTAGAGAATGCCTAACATCCCATTTAATAGATATATTTAGTCATATACAGGCTGGCTGTTTACAGCCCAGGAGCCAACAGTATACTTAGTGACTATTTTCATTGGGTTTTTGCACTTGGGATGTGTGATATGTGGATTTTATTTTTGTATAGTGTTGTAGCTGATTATTGTGTGTCTCCCATCTGCAGAAAACAGGTTTTGTCAGATAGGGCACTCTTTGTTGTCAGCAGCAGAAGAGCAAGATTGTGAGTAGAGATGGAGCAGTTAAAGGATGAAAAGATGGCACAAGATGGGGGAGATGTTAGATTGTGACAGGGAGCGGGGACTAAGAGTCTCCGACAACGAAGCAAAGCCCATAGGCTGAGCACATAGGACAGGGGGGTGCGAAGATGAAAATGCTAACCAAGGAATAGACCTAATTAAAATGTGATTCCCACTTCAGGGAGATAACAAAGAGCCCACATAAAATGAAGGATTAGACAGAAAAATCAAACGAGACAGAGGAATTCCTCCCCAGCTCCACCTGAATAGTGACGTGAAGTCTTCTTCTAAGCATCTGTGTGGCAGAGTGACAGGTTGTACTGGTGCAAAGCTGTTTTGTCATTGCAGTCGAGATGACTGACAGGCAAAAAAATGGGGAGGTAGGCATGGTGTGTCTTTCCATTTAAGTTAGATGAAACAAAATATATAAACCCCCGACTGTCAGCCTTTGCATCACTGGGCCCCGGAAATATCGACACGGATGTGTGTTTTGTTAGACGTGTTCAACTTTGACAGTGGAGAATCTACATTGTGAGTGAGTGTCAGGGGTCTACAGTTGGAGACTGATGTAGTTCATGATCTATTTTAGAGCCACTTTTGGAAGTGAGGGGTCCAGTCACACCTTTACTGTCTTTGCGTAGTACTAACCTGAGCTTGGTGGGCATTCCAGTGTGACTTCATCCCAGTCCATGCCATTTCCATATTCATTTCTTTATTCGACATGCTCAAAATAGGGCTATTGGTGCCAGTGATGGCTTTTAGCAATAATGCATTATTGAGTTTATATTAGTCGGGGACTTTTGTGAGGTTCTAATGATTTATGTTTGCTGCCCTTTAAAGATTCTTGCAGACTAAAGTAATATGACCTTGGCTTCTTAGGGTGGCAGATAGGAAGGAGAGTGTGTGGCCTGTAACAGGCTCTGCTTCACTGAAGTAGACATCAACATATTCCCTTATGGTTCTTGGCTTTGGAATTATGAGTAGATTCAACTACAGTAATAACATTTCTGATATATGACATGTATGCTGCTTGATCTGCAGCAATTAATTTCTGGAGTTCCGTTTTTCATATGCCTGAGCAGCTGCTCCCTCCTCCCATTTTTTTTCTTCTAATTCTTGTCTTCAGGCTGTGTTAGAGTGCACTCCATTTTAGTTTCCCCATGTGTATTTGCCACTCTTATGTTCACGCGTGCAGCGTGCACATCGCTCATCTTGTTGGTAATTCTAATCAAAAATGTTTATCTATCTGTTGCACGTGTGTGTGTGTGCACCTGCAGTAAATGCATGCATGTATTTGTTTGCATTGGAGATTGTTGCATCCCACCCCGTATGTCTAAATTGCTGTGATCACAGAGCTGTCTTAATAGACTCTCATCGTAATCACTGAGCTCTTTTATTTTCTCTTTAAATTGATTGCTTCAGATGGCATGAAAACTTGTCTTGAATGTCTGGTTGCTTTCTGGATCCATGATTTGTCTTCCACAATGAAATCAGAGGACTGGTCTCTGTCCATCCACTGTGTCTCAGACACTGCTTTTTCAAAAATCAAAGTAACTTACACAATGTATTACTGATTGGTTAACAGGAAAAAATGCATTACAGACTACATGCAGACTTTCTTTTAACACATACAGCAACTGACATTGTCTGACTTCCTGTTGCCCAAGAAACCTTGGTATGAGTCATCTGGAAACTGTGATAGGCCTATTTCCTCTCCTTGGGACACAAGTCTGACCAGCAATCCGGTTATGTCCAGTCCAACCAAGACTATAATCACTCTTCCGGGGATCAGTGGTTAGGCATCTTGGCTGGGATATGAGGGCTAGCACCAATAGGACACAAGTGGGTTGACAACTGGTATCAACGCGAGCACCCACCCACACACACACACACACACACACACTCATTTGACCACAGATGGAGGAATTTTGATGTGGCTGGTTGCCCAGCGGGACATCTCCCTGTGTCTTCCTCTTCCATGTAGACTATTGAGAATGGTGGGATAAAATAGAATACACGACATTTGCATAATAATGAGGTTATTTAGTAATGCTATCTGATTTTACGGCCTTTGATCTCTCAGATGATGTGTGAAGCGTCGTATAGCCTGTCATGGATTTTGCTCTCCTTTCAATGTTTTCCATATCAGTATCAACCAGGGTACTACAGTTTTAGCTATTACTGCTTAAACATTACGAGTACCCTGTGTACATCTGTTTGTGGCTTGTTTGTGTAGAAAGCATGAGTAACACTTTAAGCAAATAAAGATGTGGAGGAAGACGTTGTGCAGACAGAGAGGCAGATCATCGGCCTGATGGGGCTTGTTTGTCTTAAGAGTGCCAGCTTGGGCCACTTCTTTGGGTGCCAATATAGCGTGCTGGTGCAGGAGTGTGGGTTTCCTCCATGGATATAGATAAGACCTGGAAACAGCATTCGAGGCTAAGCCCTGTTCATTCCTATGAGAGTTGTTCAGTGGCACATGAAGTCATAAAAGTTAAATATGTTAGTAAAATATTACCGGGATGATTGCCGCTGCCTCCGTACAATGTGGCTCACTGAGCAGGCGCACTAGAGACCTCCACCGGCCGAGCTGGCTACTTCTGGTTTAACTCTCCGCTAACTTCAATGGGGATTAAATCATTTAATCATGCAGTTCTTCTAGACTTTCCAAATTAAATTGGACCGAATGGATCAAATTCAATTAAAAAAAAAAATGCATCCACTGATTTACAGATGTCTCTTTCGCCATATACGTCTATGGGAAAAAAGTATTTTTGGGCCCCGTGGCATCACATGACGAGCACCAATGTTGTAATTCCACAGTTTGGCCACTATGTCCAATTTGCTTCAAAGCCCAGCATGTTTCCTGAGGGCCGAGTTTCCTCAGATAGATGTCATTGTTTCTTGTCAAAGTCCCTGCCTGTTAGCCAGCCACTGCTGGAACTACCACCACCCGACCAGGAACAGGTCATGGGACTGGCAGTTTTGTGGAAGCTTCTGTTGAAAAAAAAATTACTTACAAGTGGTCCCCGGAGGCAAGTTGTCATGAGTAATATGCTTCTAATCCCAAGCTCATTCTAGCTCACGCATTATGCTCTGTTCACATCAGCTGCCGCTGTTTGTTATCCCCCAATTGTTTGTAATATTATTTTGAAGCAAATAGGTCACTGGAAGAGCCCAACTGGAGCAGAATTAAATTCTCTAACCTGGATTAGGCTTTGACACCATGGCCAATGGTTAACTATAGCCCTTTTACAAATGACTTAACGGGAGAATGCAGTTGAATCCAAAGTGGAACTGATGATGTGTCAACACGTCACAGTTTTGAATGTGTCTAGATTTCCCTTCGCCCAATTTGAATAAGAATATGTGCTTTCGCTTGTGTGATCACTGACAATGGGAACTACACACTCCTCCCAAACTTTGGCTGCAGATATTACAGTGTT
Source organism: Etheostoma cragini (assembly GCF_013103735.1). Classification (NCBI taxonomy): domain Eukaryota; kingdom Metazoa; phylum Chordata; class Actinopteri; order Perciformes; family Percidae; genus Etheostoma; species Etheostoma cragini. Next base: position 4,297,771 of record NC_048419.1, on the reverse strand, counting down.
TGTCAAATGACCGCGGACAGGCCAGACCTTTGAACAGAATAATTTGTGAGAGAAAAGACGTGGTATTACAGCACAGACCATTAACTGTAGCACAGTATGTAATTGGCTTAGTGTCTTTTAAAGTGAACAGACGTATTATTTTGTAACAAAGATGGCAGCCACTTGTGAAATATAAATGGAACCAGAAAAGAAGTCCCTTTATTCCAATAAATCTACCCCTTGCATTCAATTTCACATTGCCTTCTTTTACACATAAAAGTGATTTCTCTGTAGTTTCATCATTGTGTCCAGCTCACGGGAAGATTATATATAGTGATTTTTGTATTTGGGCTTTGGCTACTGCATGTTCTAGGAAATGGAGTAAGAAAGTACTGAAAAAACTGTTATATTAATGTTGTTTAAATAAAAAAAAGTAGGAAAGCAAAACTTATAAGTGATTTAGTAGAAGATTTCTGGAACATTTGCTAGGGACAGAGTCCCAGTCCTCTTCATTTTAATTGAGATATACACAAACCACTCAGCTCTTATCCACATGCATATAACATGGATGAAAACCCAGATGAGTGTTCTGAATTATGCGCAGAAAGAAAAGTACACACATATAAGCACACATTAGGTTCCATAAATAGGGCTTTTAACACCATGCAGCCACTGAAAATGTCCGGTTTTAGCACTAAGCTTGTAAAATGAATGAGTGAGCCAGTATGCCTAAGCCAGTATCCCTAAGCTTTAGATGTGCTCATGTATTACTCTAACAAAAGTGGATGGCTCTCTGTACTTAGGCAAAAATTGGATAGCACGCTGCCTGCTCTTGCTACGCCAGTGAGTCTGGGCAACAGCATGCTGAAGCAGCAGGTTTGGAGGTGGATGTGTGTGTGTGTGTGTGTGTGTGTGTGTAGATGCAGGCTTGGAAGTAGAATTTTATAAAGATACATGAAGAAAATTTTCTTAATTAGCCTGGTGTAACTTGTGGCTATTGGAGATGCTCCTTTTAGCTGAATGTCCACTGGCAGGTCCATAGAACCCTGAGTTGAAACTTTAAGAATAATTATGGAGGCAGAAATAGAAAGAGGTGGCGGAGCTCTGTCGCTGTCAGTGGGTCTTACCCAGTCTCACCCCAGGTGTGAATCGTAGAGCAGGTAGAGCTTTGTGCAACAGGGTGGGGACGCTGGCTAGGGGCCAGATCCACTTCAACCTCAGTTGGTCGGGCAGCTCAAGCCGGCATCAGAGAAAAGACCCCGGGGGTCATCTCTCCATCATAGTATGATGGGGACCGAGAGCCGCTGAACCTCCCTCTAACTAGTGTTCTGCCCTTCAATGATGGATGGCACTTGAGGGACTGGAATTGTACTGTATGGGTCTGACATGCATTTCCCCTATTTCCAGGGAGTTCCAGAGGAATGATGTCACTCTTGTTTTAAGGCTTTCTCACAGTCAGTTGACTGTACACTCAGAATTCACTGCAGTTCAAGGACCTAACAAACTCAATGAGGACTATCAGTTAAACTGAAAACGCCTTCTCAACACTAAATGGAAAGCAGTATTGTGTATATATATATATAAATTATTTTAAAAAAGGAAATATCCTCCTGGTGAAAGGATCAATTCTTAATTTGGAGGTTTGTGTTAACATGGTATATCATGCAGTCAATATTCTGCACGCCCTAAGCTAAATAGAAATAACTTGAATTGTCTTGCTTAACCTCATGACCAAGCTTGTCACTGTGTTATGCATTTAATGTGATGTAACTAACAATTCCCTGCGCTATTACACAAAATCGTCAGAATATTTCTTCATAGATTTTCTGGCTTTCAACACTCACTTTAAAACTGGCTCGTGCTCTCACTAAGGAGCCCTTGTTCTCAAGCCAAAAGAAGTCATTCTGACAGAATTTTGCATGATGATGTAACTTGTTTCTGGCATTTCTGCTTGATCTCTGCTCTAAGTAGAGAGTTTACTTTACTTCATTGTAGGAATGTGACAGATGCTTGCTAGTTCCAACCTGCAGAGCTGTGACAGAGACACAAACTGTACATGGATATATACTGTATATTCATGCAATTACTTTGTCACTGCCAAAGGTCCATTTTACTTAAAGAAATTATAATTTATTGTGAACTTTCCCTTTGGCTAGCTCCCTCTCAGAGGGTCATGTTGCAAGGTCCCAAACACTTGTCACTCATCTTGATGAGCTGTCTACATTGAAACAGTATCTAGCCTGGAGATGAGGTACCCATCAGCCACAACAGGCACTGAAAAAGCAGATGGCGAGTGCAGCCACTTTGATAAAAAAATCAACAGCGATGTTTACTCTTGTTGTGCATATGCTGTATGTCTTTTTTTCCCTTCTCTTCCTGCTTTCCCGCTTTATTGTTGTTATGGCTCCCTTGCACTTGATAGCTCTCTAATCTAGCTTACCACAAGCCACATTCACGTGACACAAGCATAGTGGATACACCCAGCATTATTAGAAACATCTTATTGAAAAGTCTCTCCCTTTTTCAGCTAAACATGGAGATTTAACCAGGGTCACAAACAGACACAGGCTACATGACCCAATTTGCCCATCGGGGCATTATATTTTCATTTTATTATCTCATAATGTAGTGGATGTCCTGTCCATTTTTTTTATTCCAATGTGATAAAACATGTATATTGCTGTTTTAATGTCTCTTTATTACACAGAGAGCACTTACATGCAGGTGTGGTCTTTATTCAACAACCAAAATACTGGGCCTCCCAGATATGCCCAATTGTTCCTGCCTCTCCCCCACAATTACTCCCATATCTGAGCACATTAGGCCAACTATGTTATTATTTTTGTTGAAGGGGTCCAACAACAAAGGACATGAACATTGGCCCTTCTTCACCATGCAGAAGCTTGTAAAAGTCAATCAAGAACAAACAGCTGAATACAATGGATCAGTAAGGAACAACAGGGGAAGGTGGAATCCTGCTGGCCTTAAAAGCCAATAAGATGACCCCCTGCTGCCTTCTGTGTTTTGCGTTTCTTTGTAAGTCCCTATTCCAAGATGGAAATTTGCAGTTTCCTTTAATAATTATGTCATGTGATCCCCCCCTATGCCTTAATCAAAGCCTTGTCAGAAAGCTATCGCCTGGCAGAGAGTACAGCCGGGAGAGCAGCATTGGGGGACTGCTGCTGTTCTCTTCTTTTTGCCTCTCTGCTACACAAAAGCCAATTTTTATATTTCATCATGCTATACATGTGAGTTGTCTTGCTTCAAACACATATTGTTGAGACCACTGTGGGAGCAGAGCTTCCCATCTGACTGCATTAGTGTTTTTTTTTACTTTCACAGAGAATTGTCAGTCATGCAGCAACTCTCCATCTACAGTAAACGGTCAAATAAAGCTTTACCTCTCCGGGGTTGTTGTTTAGCCGCTGCATGGACGGCTTACACCATTCAAAAAATCGGATTTTGTGAGATTATGTTGCTATTTGTCCATTCTTGGCATTTCAATAATGCATCTCCTGTGACTGCGGTAATAATGAAAACAGATTTAAATAATACAGTTATCTCTTTATATCACGTTGGCTGATATATGCATTTTGCCTGGAATGCGAACAGACTACGTAGTGCTCTAGTAGCAACCTAAACCTGATCAGTTGGTTTCTGCTTTGAGGATATGATGGATTATTAAATGACAAAATTTGTCTTGAAACCACCATGGCCATAGGCAAGGCTATATACATAGGATCATGTTGAGAATCACTACAGAGTAAAAGAAAACTCTTTGAAACTACATTCTTTATTTCATTTCTGTTTTCTATTAGCGTCTTACCTTAGCTCTCCCTAGTTAATCATGTCTTACATTGCAAAATGTGGAAATCAAAGGCAGAATTAGCAAAGAGAAAGCATCTTGATCGAAAGGGGAAGGAAAACAACAAATGGATCGTGGAAGACATCTGTTTTACAGGTCAATGAGATCAATGAGTGAAAGATAGTGAGCATGAAAGCGGTGCGTAGGAATTAAGTCCAGGGGAAAACCCTGAGAATAAAATAATTCCCACTTTGATGTTTAGACCTGTAGATCACATATAAGGAGGACTTTGATTTTCTCATTGATGAAAAGAACATTGCAAATGAGTTGTACCCTCGTTATTTTGTGTGATTTAAACATAGAAATCCTGTCAACACATATGGTGTGTATTGGGACATTTTTCACCTTTCTCCTGGTCTACATACAAAACAAAGCATTTTCTACTGGAATCAAGAAAGTGCATCTGTAATGGGTTAAATGGAGGCTCTTAGAGACAGGTTAGTATGTGGGCGACAAACAAAGATAAAAGCACAAAAAGTAACACTGTGACCTGAGTATGAAAGCCCATTATAGAAAGTGTTCTAGAAAAATTCAGTTCAAGGAAATAAACATGCTTTATTGCATTTAAATTGTAAGACTGAATGTTTCCTTTTCTGCTATTGCAAAAATCCAACATCTCCTACTTGCCAGTATGAGGCCATGGAGCGATGCCAGTGTGGTAGAAAAGGGCCATAGAGTGCAAATGTGAAAGGCTAAAGCGGAGGGGGGGGAGCTTCAAAGGCATGGGACCAAGAAAGAGACATTCAGACAGGAAGAAGAAAGAACATTTGGGTGTGAGACAGGAATAGACAAGCGACTCTTCAAGTAAATGTCACACAGTAATCACAGAAGGGTTGGTCGATAAAACGTCTGTCTAATTATCACGAGATTAGGTTTCATGAAATCATAAACTTCACAAAAACGTATTTTTGGTTGTTGTTTTTTTCTCAGCTCCATCTTCACTTCCAACCACAGTGCTGTCACCAATTATCAAACCAAATACAGTCTTGGATGTTTGTGTTTATATCAGCTATTCTGCACAAGAAACAGACTTCTGCTGCTTGTTGACACTTCCACTCCCAGCAGAGCTGAGCAAAGCAGCGTTCAAGATGTTCAAGCCAAAAATGTATTTTTAACATGGTTGAACCAATGGTTAAGCTTCCTTGACCTGTGCAGAATTAATGACGGAGTTACACTTTGTGGCAAAAAAAGAAGCCTATTGAGCATCCAGTCACAACCTCACACCACAGGGACTTAGTCTACATTTCTTTGAGCTTTTCTAATTTAATTGCACAGAAAACTGAATGGGAAATGTGAGGTTTCCTATTTCAGGAGGAAGTGGCAGAAGAAGGAGTAGAGTGGGACTAAATGAAATTATGCAAGCAGGTTATCGCCTAAATCTATAATAAGATTATACAATCTGGTAACCCTTTACAAAATCTCTTTCCCAATAAACATAAGACAGCTAACATGTCTATACAGGAATGCACTTCCTTATTCAGTCTTACATATTGTTATAATTTAAAAATGATTATTACAGTGCCATACCCAAAGCTAAACGATTATTAGTGTCAATTTAAGCTAAACTGTATTTACATTAAACTGGACATGTGTATGAAGAAGTGGGTCTGTATTTTAATCCTATTCAGCATCCCTTTGTTTAGTATTACTGCCTATATCAACTGTGGTGCAGCCTGCATTAAGGATTTAAATGAGCAGCATTAATAAAATACCTTTATTGGCCTGGAGAACAAATGCAAATTTCTAAATTTAGGCACTGATGTCGAACTAATGCCTTTCAAACTCAACATGCACATTCTAGTCTCCCTGTAGCCCTTTCTGCATGAATATGGGACTGAATACAGCATATAGAGTACAGCTGTTTATTATCCAAGCTGACTGCACTGATAAAAGATTCAACCAAAATGATGTAAGCACCTTTTCTCTCCAAGGCACCATTAAGTTGAGTAACAATACGTCTATGGTCAAGCCATTCTGTGCTCTAGCTTATGTAATGTCTTAATGTAAATGATTGGGTAGATTATCTGGAGACCTCCTTTATATTTGATTGTTACCTTGCAGTTCCACTTTCTGACTGTTAAAACAAAAGTGGTATTGTGTAAACTCAATTGAAAAAGAGTCACGGAACTGGGAACTGGACTTGTACTGGATAATCAAAAACCTGAATCGTTTTTGTGATAAATATTTAGTTTATGCTTTTTTTTTTGCATTGGCAGCTGCTGCAGATCAATATTGTGTTGTCAAGGTTCAGAATGCAATTTCCACTCCGTAATTGGCCAGCAAGCCAAACTTATTGTTGTGGGCAGGGGCATGAAGCTGTTCCCCACACAAGCACATCACAAACACCTCTGTGCATCAACAGAAAAAACGATTATCTTACTTACAAAACCAACTACATCATTATTTAGAACTGCGTCCTCCCTTTCCTTCAGCAATGTTTTGGATCTATTTTATCTGGAGATGCCTTGTGCATGTCACAGTTTGACAAAGTCTTAGTATTGGTTGACATATCACACCGCAAATCAACTTCTCAATTGGAGGAGCTGGTGCATAGCGTTATCTGTCAGCAGGTGCTAAGGCTTTGTCAAATGCAGTGATTCAAAAGGTAGTCTTCAAATACAGGAACCGCAAGACAAAATGGTGGATGGTGAGAGAACTGACAGGAGATGCACCATCACCCACTGAACCAACTACAGCCGTTTCTCCAGACAGTCAGCTTCCCGCCAACATGTCCACTCATCAGCCTTTGTCAGCAAGAGGCTGAGGAAGCCGAGGATTCAGAATCTGTGAAGGAGGCGTGTGCCTAAAACTTCAACACCATTTTTTATCCTGGCACCACCATCTGTGGACAAAAGAACCAATTAAAACCAAAACATTTAATTAGTTTTACTTAGAGACCACATGGCGACATAATGGTATCCACGGCTGTGAAAAGTGACACATTCATATGCTTTTGCAATATTTAAAAAATACTTTTCCCCCCAACTATACTTCTACAAAAGCCGGTGATGCTGTGTACAGATTATGAACTGTTGTACACAAAGCATGCTGCAGAGTAAATGTGTGCCGAGCATCTACACACTGCGAAAAAGGGGGGTTTAAAAACAAGATAAAAACACTAAATCTGAGGTAAAAGGCACTCAACACAAGTGAAATTATCTGTCAAGATAATAAAGCATGATAAATCAAGATAATTTGACTTGACAAGCTTGCTTGATTTAAGATTATAGTGTAAAATTGAACGCTTAAAAGAAGAAATTCCCCCTTTAAACAAGATAAATGCTGTAAACTTCTAAGTTTTTTTTATTATTGTGGTAAGAACCAAATAATTGGCAGTGCAGAATAACACCATAGTGCTAAATGGTTAATCAGAGCGTTTTAACTTACTTTCTGTTTAGGTGAAGTGAAAAAACCTTCAAGCCTACACATTCCAATTTTCCTCATGAGAAATGGAAGTGCATGTCTGAGGTTACAAGCTCCACCATTGTTCTTTTGTATTCCATTACAATGAGCAAGGAAAATGTGCACGTCAACACTGTGTTTGTCTGCTTGTAGCCAGTTTCCCTGTTAAAAATGCTCCCCACTGGAGGAAAACAAAAAAGAGACTGTTTTGGTAGCTTCTGCTTACTGTGAGAAACTGTTCTGAACACCTGAATAACAAGACTTGACATGTCATAGCGAAAGAAATACAAAACCCCAGTTTTGTGTTGTTTTTCCTCACACCATATGACAACCACAGAATACATTCACACCCAGTTATTACACTGATAGCCAGTACCAGCCACTAATGTCTGCTCAGATGTTGGATATTTCTTCTTTTTCCTTTTTGTTTCTTGGTACTTTTCAGTCATTAACCATATAAACTGTTTGCAGGGACCACAAATATACCATTAATATCCCTCACGCACTCCCAAACAATAGTAGCAGGTTTTCCCCGTTATCCCTCCATGAGCTGTGGGTCTCTCATATTTGTTCGCCATCGATCATAGTGGTGTAGCGCACACGCTAGATAGCAGCCGGTGGGGAGAGAGGCAGCATTTGCAATCAAACAGAGAGTAGCAGTGTGAAATCTCAGGAAGAGGCAGCTTCCCCCATGCCCGTGGGCATGGGATCAGACGATGAGGAAGCCTGCCTCAGACATTCAACACCTCCCACTGGCACCCTGATGCAAGCAGCATGCAAACCCACCCCTCACATGTATCTGTCAGCCGGGGGGTTAAGCTCTATGTGTACCCCCACTCTGTAACCGCACTGTGGACTGCATGTTGTGCCACTGCAGTGGAGGTGCTTTTAGAAGCTCTGCTAAGGTTCACTGTGAGTCGTTGGTGTGGCACTGAAGGTGGCAGACGGTGGAAATTACATTTTTTCTTTTCTCTCTCTTTTTTTTTTTTCACGACATTGCTTAAAGCAAGCAGATGGGACTGACCCAGTATAAAAAGAAGACGGCTACAGGTGCAATCTATCTCCACGTCTAGAGGAAAAGAATTCTGCTGTGCAAGGGAGTCAGCAATGTCATTGAGTCACTGCTCTTCAAAACCAAATCACAAGCTCTCTAAATCCAGTCAGCCTGTTCTAGCCACTGGCAGAAAAGCGTTGTGGTTCGCCCATCTGTCCTCCGTTGTCCAGCTTGGCTCTCCATCCATGACATACAAGACTATAAACTCTAAAGGGTTTGTTCCAGACTGTGAACAGATTTATTTCAGGTGTAGGTACAGAAGAAAACAGGCTTGAGTGGGTGAGAAAATACCAATTTTCCCACCATGCCTTTGGCTGCTCCTTTCCCCCTATGGTTGACTTATTTGCTTCATCATGTCCAGCAAATATGCAAACAACGATCCCTTCAGCGGATTGTGGGAGTGTGTTTTGATGTGCAGAGCAGACGGTATTCTACCACACTGTTAGTGGATACTACAGCTACAGATGGCTAATAGCCACAGCAAAAGGCAGACACAAAAGTATAATTGTCAATATTGATTTTTTTTGTAGAGATAGATTTGAGTGTGACAGAAAGGTCAGTGCAAGCAAATATAAAAACTTGTGCTTTCACAGATTACACACCCTATCATAACACCCTGTCATAGCGACACCATAACCAATTTATTATTTTTACGTCTTTTGTGAGCTGACATATGGGACTGGAAATGATATGTGCTAAAGAACGCTAAGACAGCACGCAGCAACAACAACTCCCAAAACGACAGGTTGCGGTTGAATATAGACCTCTTGTGTGTTTCATTTAGTATTAAGAACAGACAATGTCAGAGCTTGTTTTTTTTATAAATAAACCATACAACGTTTTGATGAAACGCTAACAGGCAAGGTAATGGCCCACTAAAATAACTGGCATTAAAGCATGTATGTTCTCTGTTGATGATGTGTGATATGTGCTTTGGCACTGTTGGAAGAAAATGGCAGACTTTGGCAAGCCAGACGACACATTTAGCTGTCATTGGTGATTTTCCGCCCTTTGATGATGATGAGCATGGTTCAGAATGTGCTTTAATTCCTGTCATCGGTGTATGCCCTGGTTTTACATGGCATGTTTTCTTTCTGCATTCATTACATGAAGACCAGATTATATTTACTAAAAACACAGTCGACCTAAAGTCAATTACCAACCTGACAGTCAGTGAGATGTGTCTTGTATCCCTTTTTTTGTGAGACTGAATAAGGTAAAATAAAATCATACATAAAATAGGCAAATGTGGGACATTTCTGATTTAACTGTGAGTCAGGGGCATATTTAGGATTTAAGAACATTGAGGGCTTAGCATGGACCTCTCTAGGGGGAATCACACCATAAACTCATGCAACGTGAGGCTTATCAAATAACATAAAATGCCACCTATATTCATGATGAAGAGAAATGCACTTTTGCCACAAACAGGCACATTCTAACTTCTTACCCTTTTTTCTGATTTGGAAATATATATCGAAAAAGATTGAGTTGAGTTTTTTTTCCACCTGGACGTGTAGCTGTGGCATTTCTTCTCTACTCTTCCTGCTGTGACTTGTGTCACTCGTCACTGACTCTTTCCACCCTCACTCTCACACACACACACACACACACACACACACACACACACACACATACATACACACACTCACACAGAGTTAGTTTCTGCATTTATTTTGACGATGCTGGGTTGCTAAAACTATCTCATATTTAAAATCATAAAGGTTTTTTGTCAATCTTCACAGGTGCGCTATCTCTCTTTCTCATGCTCACACAACATGCGCTCATACAGTATTGTATATTATTTTTTTTTCAGATCCATGGCTTTTCAGAAAGCTTTCTGGTCCGTAGCCTCGGACGCCCAGGTCTATCGACACCACTTCAGTTTTCTGTGCATGTATGCATGAGCCCTTTCACATGATGCATACATATGATGGCAATTTCTAATTAATAAAGAAAGTAACATGCTCAATTGTGGCATTTGAAGTGTTTTAGAAAACCTCTGTACGAGTACTTTTTTCGCCTCTGCACATTGATTTTAAGTTGTGGAGCTGCACAGACTTTTACTCAAGGGCATTTGGTGTGGCATAAACCTCCTGGAAGCTGTGGAGACGTTTTAATCAAGTGTGAAATCCGTTTGGAGTAGATGCCTACACGACTGCGCTTGTGCTCAGAAGCGTACTCCCCAACTCTCTTCCCATGAACATCTTTTTTATCAAGAGTCCGTTTCACTGCAGTGATGCATACAGACAACGCTCTTAGTGGAGCTGAGAAAATGAAACTCCAATCATCATGCACGAGGCAGCATATACACAGTCGCACTCTTGCTTTGGATGCCTTGTCTTTTCTTAGAGCTCCAAATTCAGTTTCTTCTTTCTTAATCAGGCATAAAAGTGTATTTCATTTATTTGAAAAGAATCATAGCAATTGGCCTTGTAAACAGTGAGTAGAATTTGCCACTTAAGCATAATTATATAATTAAGAATGAATAAGGCCAACCGTTGCTCAAATGTAAAGTAAATGTATTAAATTGCCTAAACATCTTGCAATTTAGGATTATTGGAACAATAAGATTAGCGTCAACAATACATGGAGCCATGCATTCTTTCATAAACAATGGAACAATTCTATATGGATTACACATGAGCAATGAATAATAGACATAAATAAGGTCAATGAAATGAGGAAATATACCTACTATTTTTTATGAAGTAGTTCAAAATCAAAATCAAAATCGGTCTCATTCTGGCTCTTGATTTATTGAAGCCTTTGTGGGCCAGATATTTCCATCCTCAGAGGTATGACATTGTGTAGAATAATCACCTTGCAACTGCTCATTCGGTTAGATTAGATTCAACTTTATTGTCATTACACAGGTACAGGTACAAGGCAACGAAATGCAGTTTAGGTTTAACCAGAAGTGCAATAGCAGTAAGTGCAGGATGGATATGTACTGAGTAAATATAGAAA
>NC_048419.1:4265865-4286401 GCF_013103735.1 Etheostoma cragini | reverse complement strand
TAATAATAAGTTAGGCTAAAATGAGCAGTATAACAATGGATTTGAAGGTAGTACAAATAAAGTTTGGGCAGAAGCTATCCAAATCAAAGTGCAGTGGAAAGTAATTGCATATTACAGTTACAGTACAGTATTCCAGATGTATATGTAAACAGGAGTACAGTACTGAGGGTACGTCTCGTAGGCTTACTGTCACGGTGGCACGAAATACGAATACATTTACTCTGTTTCACACCCCGTCCTGTAGCCACGAAACAAGACGTCCGTGATGGACGTGTTCTTCCATGGCGTGGACACCATCGAGGCATCACAGTAATGCATTTATCACGGCAATCAAAAGTTTACATGAGGGTGACACTCCCAGATCTTGGTTGTCAGCTCTTCTCTTCACAGACATTGATTTGGCTGTCCTAGTGTCTGCGTTTGAAGGGATAACAAAGATAAATTGAGTGGTATTTCCATTAAATCTGGTCTGCCTGTTTAGCTTGTCAACAGGTGGGCTGCTTAACAAGTCTATTAGCTGCCAGCTGCACATTTGTGGTAAACAAATACACCAGTTCTTCAGTGCCGTTTTACTCTCAGAAACCGTGTCATACTGTTTGAATGATAGCTGAAGCAAACTTATTTTGGAGCTTTCACAGCTCGTACACTTGAATGAGGTCACTGGGTCATGGACCCATTTATTTAATTAGGAACAGTTGAATACAAAATGGTGGATAATCAAGGGCAGGGAACTCATTTCAGCACTGTCAATCAATAACTCTTTCAACGATGGTTTCGCCCAAAGGGATCCAGCCATCCTCTTTGGAACCAAACATTGTATGTCACTAATATGTGGGTCTAATATTTTGTCTGTTCTTGCTGTCTTTTTTTATGTTGACACATATCTGGAGCACCATTGACAGCATACAAATCACATGTATCAGAAATCAATACATTGCTGTATTGAACATGTTAACAATGCGGTGATATATTACAAGTGAAAAAAATGTTACGTCCGCACCACTGCTTTAACCTCCCATAATTAAATACGTAGGCAACATTTCAATCCTAGCTTGTATTCTTCAGGCAATCAGTGGACTCATTTGACAAAAGGATATACTGTATGTAGGCATTACAATCAGCTGACCCAACATGTGACTTCAATTAGTTTGATTAGGTCTAGAAAGCCTAATAGCCCCACTCACAACTCAATTAAGAGAACACTTTCAAACATGTTTTTTAAAGACTTATACATCTCAAAAGAAGGCTGTTAAAATGCAATATCCCCAAAGGATTACATAACATTGCTATTCACAAAAAAGTAAAGGAAAAGAAAACCAATCAGTGGAAAAATCCGTTCCATATGTACAAGCTTACCACAAACAATTGAAGAACATTACCCCGCAACTTCATGTCTGTCAGCTGATTGTAATGCCTACATACATCCCTTTGTCAAATGAGTCCACCATTAGCCTGAAGAAGACCCAGTAGGGTCGAAACGTCGCCTTTGTGTTAAATTATTGGAGCTTAAAGCAGTGTTGCAGACAATTTTTTCACTTTAGTATTTCCCATTAGTCCTGCACTTGTCCAAAGGTGTGATGTGCACACAATTAATTTTATAAATATATTACAAACACATCAGATAAAATGCTGTTGAATACTTCTAAATGACATAGACACAGCATGCAATCCCCTGAATGTCACACATCAGCTAGTGGACTACACACACACTTGTGCTCATTACACAGTGCATAGCAACAGCTACATAGCAACTGCTGCTGACTGCTTAGCAACAGCTGCAGAGACATCAAGGAGGGGGGTGGGCTCCATGGCGTGTTTCAGATGACACCATTTCTGTTCACAAAAGCCTCTTTCCAACTTTTCATGATTGTTCTGATGTTTATCACCATGACGCTCTCTCCTGCCCACAGATATCCGCTCCCTCCCTGATGTGGCAATGACCGGAAACTGTACAACCGAGTGCAGCGAATTGGGCCACTCAGACGCCTGCTGGATGCCCGGGCATCCCTCCCCCGTACGCAAGACCAGGAACCCCCCGAAACTCTCCACCTTCGTGCCTTACCAGGAAAGAGGGAGCCTGGGACGCCTCGCTAACGGGAGCGCCAGGCTGGGTGGCGAGGAGCACCGGTCGCGCCTTCCGCCCTCCCGCAGTGCCTATTCCAACAGTGGTCATGACGCCAGTCAGGACTGCCCCTCAGAGGAGATGCCCCTGAGCGTAGCCTCTGAGTTCCAACCCACCTCTCCCTCTACCCACACTCCAAAAAGAGAAATTTACCTGTGAGGAATAGTGTCATCTGATTGGTGCACAAATGAAGAAAAGGTACACCCACTTCAGATGGAAAAACAGGCTGTCCACATGCTAAAGCCAATGCCCGTTTTGTAGTTAACAGTATTCCATCACTGGCATGAACACTTGTTTTTTGTCATTTCCTCCTTAAATTATTAATTTATTAGCATATTTATTAAGAATTCCACAAAGTTAATGGATGCACTCGCTCATTTATTTATACGAAATCGTGAAGGATACAATTCTAACTGATCAAAAGGAAGTGCAGATGGTAATTGCTACTTTAGTAGTAACTAATTATTGTTGTAGTTAGCCAAGTTCCATTCTGTGAAGTGATCTCTTGAAATTTGGAAGTTGTGATCAGTGCTCTTGTGCCATTATTAGCTATCATTTATTAGACAGCCAGACAGGCCCGTACAGAAGGCATAACACTTTCGACTAACAATCAAATGAAACGGTCTCTCTTAATGTACAGTGCTGTAAATACCTTTGAATGGTGTGTTTTACATATATTTTTGTCTGGCATAAGCTGAAAAAAAGAAATTGCCTCAGAATTCTAGCATATTTAAGCTTTTCTTTGCTGCTGCTGTTTAAACTTGATTGAAACCATCTCCAGAAGTGGAGTTCGATATTGTGGAAAGGCATTTATCCGCCCCTCACAATCACAAACACCTTGGACCCCTAATCATAGTAGAATAGCCATAACCTCTGCTCCCTGTAGTGCTCGGCCACTGGTGGAGAAGGCTGTGTGGCAACATTTAAACTGACATTATGTTCCACTGACTCTCAGCACTGTGACCTATCGTTCATCATAAAAACGGTTGACTTGGCCACAATACCCCAAAGTCACAATGACCATTCCGATTGGCTTTTTATCTTAAACCTTATGACACACTCTGTTGATTAAATCATACGAGCGTGTCATTTTTAAAAGCTCTTTTCTGTTGTGACAATCAGACGGGCTCTCACAATCCTTTCCCCTCAAAGCTCATAGTCCTCTCTCTCCCCTTATGATCCACAAGAACTTCTTTGGATCGGTTTAATGCATAAAGAAGTATTTACATAGAAGGGCACTTGAACACGTAGGACCACTGGAGAGATTGAGCACTTGGAAGTTGGTACATGAGTGCCCTGTTGAGAGTAAATTCTTTGTGTTTTAAAGTAGCAGTTCGCTCTAGATAAATACTTCTTCAGAGGTGAATTCAATACACTGTGCACACTGGAATAAGTGAATTCACAGACAGTGTGGACCTTGAAGTCTAATGAATAGATTTGAAGAAATCCTGGGAGGTTTTGTCAATAACATGAGACATTTCTAAGTAAGTGTTTGGTTTCATGTGAGTGAATATCATTTGCAACTGCAGAATTTTGTTGAGCTTAAACATAGGTTTATAGTAGGAGTGTTGGCTCAATTTACTGCAATTCCTGTTAATTATGATTTTCCCTCTATTGAGGACAACATGCTTAATAAATTATTAGGCATTTTCCTTCTTCTGGCTATTAAAGATGGAATAAAAAATAGGGCATGCCCGTGGGCTTCATTTATCTTTACAAAGATTTTCCAAGTGAATCTGAAGGAGATTTCTGAAGGACACTGTGTATTAGTCAGTAATTAAATGTTAATGATGACAACAGTAGGCTGCCTTACAACATTGTAGAGTAAGCCCGTGTCTGTGATTTTAACATTGATTTGATTAGATTTGGAGATAGCTCTCACCTCTGCAGAGTATTTCCATCGTGAGACTGTGCGTCCGACTAAGGGTGGAGGAGCCTTCAATGGACATTTCCTAATTAGGGTGAGTAATGAGTCCTGAGCTGGGGCATGTGTGAGCACACCCCCAGGACACGGCACCCACCAGATAATGCAAATCCACCCGCAAAGCTACAATCAGTTAAAAGGGGTATTTTTATCAGCACTTACCTCATCATGCTGCCATTGAAAACTGCGTTTAGAATAATTAAAATGAAAACATACGGAAATTACTGGACATGGCCATGATTAAATAAGGTGGGCCATTATCCTGCCTTGAGGGGGAGAAAGCACATCATGTCGTTTTCAAAGCCATTTAGCAAACTGAAATAAAAATTCAAACAACAGCTATGATACACTGTGATTTAACCCCCCCAGCTCCACAAAGCCCCTCTCGGAGCTGAACATAGCCCCTTCGCGAACTCAAAGCAGTGGCTAAACCACTGACCTGGAATTAATGATAAGTGAGAAAGATAGCATTGAGTGATAAAACCAATGTCACATAGCCTCAATCACTTTTATCTATTGAAAATGCCCCGGACTTGATTCCGATTCACAACTGCTTTGCATCCAGATTTATCTCGGGGGATAAATCGTAACCTGATTCCAGCCTAAGTACACTTATCGCTTTCAGGAATCTGGAATCTTCAGATTTGTCTCTTTGATCGCCGACACATGAAATAAATGGGGCAACTCTTAGTGGATCAGTCGTAATCATCTGTTGTTGCTCTGAACGGAATGACAGGAGTTTGATTTAAGTCCTCTGCGAAATGAGACAAAATAACAAGCCTGGGCCTATTTTTTCCCCTGTCTTAAGGAGTTGGACTCTTTCACTCCAGCCGATAATGACCTCCTGCTACTCACCCCTGGAACAATGTATCACCGGGTTTGATCTTTCTTTTGAACTCATGCTGAATGAACTGTGTTTTCTTCTCTCTCAAACACAGAAGGGTTCTCCTTGATTAAATTAAGAGGACATCATGAAGCACCTGAATACACTCAAAAGTATGTTGAATAATGTTTAATTTGTACTTAACATTGATTTAATGTTAAAGTCACTTGAGTATCTTTTGCCTCTCTGTAGTGTGTATCGTATGGTGATCATTTCTGTGGACAGGTGGACAAATTGCTGTACTGAAATTGGCAATGGATTTTTTTTTTTTTTTCTTACTGATCAAAGACTCTTGGAAAAGTGGTTGTGTGAAAAAATATTGAAATCTTTTGGTGGTGTAGTGTACATAGATCTCCACAACCCCGCGTCTGCTGTCAAGCAGGCGGCGATTTAAGCATGAATTCCAAAGATAATTGGTAGAAACTGTTTACTCTTTTCCTTTACTTTCTGAAATGTCAGTGCTGGTTCATATTCAAAAGGCCCTCTCCCAAAACAATCTGAAATTAACTGAACATTTCATCTTTTACACAGTTCATCTAGAACAAAGACAATTGCCTTGAAAATATGTCTTTGCAAGAGAGACTCTAGTTGTTATCCTAATTGTTGGTATATTTATATAGGATAAAATGCTTGTGATGCCATGTTTTTGTACAGTTTTATGTACATACAAGTGAAGCTTTCTAAAAGTTATGAGAAAAGCCGATATAAAAATTGTAACTTGTTTTCTTGAGATGTGCACATCTTGCCTTGGTTGGATTGACCTTTGCTGAGTCAGTGTGAATGTGGCCGTTCTATGCCTGCACTGTAGTCATTCACCGGCTCCCACCTCCTGAGGACTTTATCAGTTTTCATGTTTATTGTGAACAGTGGCTCGTCTTATCTTACCAGTTTGTTAAACTCCTGTGTTCTGCATTGTTCTGTTTTCGCATGTTGACAATTTCTCTTGTAATACTGTAAGTCCTCATGAACTTTGTAATTAAATCACTTCAGGGAAAAAAATAAAATGCTGTCAGTGTTTTCTTCGGTTTCACTGATTATTCGTCTCTTTTGAGTGTGGAACAAGGATTTGGCTGTTACGTTTGTGCAAGAGGCTTTTCAGCCTTGGAGCTACATTGTGTAAAAATGTGTCTCACTCTAGGACCAAGGCTCATTAAGAAGAACTAGTATTCTTGTCATGTGGGGACCAGCGCCTCATTTCTAAGTCAGGAAGCCCCAGAATGTTGAGAGTGAAGCATTCCAGGGTTTGAAGTAGTAGAGTCCCAGGACCTGTGTTCACTACTTCAACTAGAAAAACAATGTGCCTGAAGAAGTACACAGCCCCATCACGCACTCAGCATAATACAGAACATTTCTCTAAAGCATTGATGATCTGCCCATTGCTGCACATTTAGAGCAAGTCTTACAACGCTGCTGTCTTGTGATGTTAATTTTTTAAATGTATGTGTCTTTTCTTAACGGGAGGATAGAATTGTTTTAACGGACAATGACCCACGGTTGAAAGCATTCAGTGAATGGGGAACTCTTTCTATGAGTTTGATGTTCACGCTTCTATTCATTTCTACTGTGTTTGATCATTAGCACATCTGAACTTGAGTGAACTTAATTGACTTAATCATTGTTGCACAGATAACTATATTATTTAATAATGTGGGAACTACAGTAATGTTACATGAGCGATTAAGCAATTTTAGGCCTTGTTCACAAACGGCACCCATGACCAAGTCTTGAGTCACTCTATCGTAATGTAGGCCAGTATTCTCTCTCCCATGATTAGAGGGAATATAGCACCATACACCACTTTTACTCCTCACTGCTTGCCGTTTCTGCGCTCAAGGAATTTTAAGACAGCACTCATTTTTTATTCACTCGGGGTATAAAAATGGAAAGAAAAACCTTGTCCTTCATAATTATTAAAATGGCATACAATGAATATATTTTTTTAACACTACAAGATGTTAAAGTCAAGGGGTGAAGTCAGAGAGGTGGCTGGTACTCTGACTAACTACACATCAGGGTCTTTTCCAAAATCCAAGTTGATACATAATAATAATAATTATAATAAGCAGAAAGGTTATCATGTTACAATACAGAGATTTTATGATAGATCTAGTGTAAGGTAAACAAATATGTGAACAATGAGCTAGAGATATGTAACAAATGATTTCTATGGTAGTATGTCATTTCTGTGCACTTTATAATATCTAATATCAGTGTTTTCATTGATTGGTCATAAACCAAAGTCTTTTGACATGATGATGGTGCAAGATCAAACGTTAGGAGATCAACAAGGTTCACAGGGCATTAGTATCTTAACCAAATTGCATGGCAGCTGTGGCGCAGAGCGGGTCATCCTTCAATAACAAGACTGCCTGTTCAATTACCGGCTCCTCATGCGTACGTGTCAAAGTGTCCTTGAGCAAAACACTGAACCCCAAGCAGCTGCTGATGGGCAGGCCAACACCTTGCATGGCGGCAACAACCACCATCATGTTTGTGAATGGGTACATGAAAGGCAAATTGTAAAGCGCTTTGCCCGGTAAGGTAGAAAGGACCTTTATGAATGCAGTCCTTTTACCGTTTATGTCAAATACTATCCACTTTTTTATCCATATTTGTAGAGACATTTATGACACAAATGTCAACCGGGTAGTGGCTCTAGAGAAATAGTCAGCACTCAAGTCAGAAATCACAAAGTTTAAGAATAATAACAGCAAAAAAACATCATGGTAATCTATTTAATAGGTGCTGAGACATTTTATTCTGGAACAAAGTCGTAAATTGACCAGCCCACACTGCCATGCAGCTAGCCACGCTAAAAAATCAAGAGTACAGGTTATTCAGCACCATGGCCCTTGAAATTGCCTTGCATTGCCCTGTAACAGTGGACTAGCCTTCTCGACCTATTTTGTATTTACTTTACAGATCGAACATATGCAGTATGTACACTGAGACTGCTAAACAACTGCCAACAGAACTAACATATAGTGATTATTCTGGAAAAAGATTAAGGCAGCAATCTCTTGCCTGTTAATCTGCACTATTTAGGCACATCTTCCTCAGCCATAGCTGCCAGGGAGCATTATGGCTAAGACTCCAGCCAATGTATGGCTTTGTTGCATACAATTTCTGTGTAGTCAATTAATTGTGTGCTTGCTTTTTACAAATTATCTCAGTGAAGAGTGTCAAAAACTGACACTGAGTGCAAAATGGCTACACGAAAACGGCTCATCAGAGTTAATTGGATCTTGCAGGTGTTAAGGATTACTGTTTTTCTACAAAAAATGTATATCCCAAATACAATATTACATTCAAATCAACATTGGATCCAATCAAGTATACATGTGAGGATATGGGCCAATAAACCGTGTTTGCCTACTTTAACATATTTAAAAAACAGTTCGTAGGTTAATGAAAACAAAATAGACGTAAAGAGAGACCTCTACACAGCCAGTATGTACAATAGAGGCAGGGTGCTGACCACAATCTCCCCCACACAGGCCTTTAAAATACCATCACCCGGCCTCTTTACCTCTTTCCCAGCATACAAAGAGCTGCTGTGCGTCGAAGTGCACCTGTTTCACATAACATACTTGGCAAGCACAGGGCATAATTGTGATGCATTTTTTTCTTCCTGTGAAATGGAGGGTGAAAAGCATCCAAGTGGACAATCCTGGAGATGAGAAAACTCGCAAAGCTACTACAAATAAAGGATGGGTTTGGCCTCAGCATAGCCCAGCTCTAGTCTAGTCTGAAGAGTTTGTGACTTGGGTGGACCAAGAGAGCAAAGACCTCTCACCCTCTTAACTGATGTTAAGGCAAGCAGTAGCCGTGCCATAGAAAGCAGCCACTGCAAAGGGAGGCATCTCTAAACTCTAACATGTACCTCCATATGAGCACACACAAGACATATTTAACATAATATTTGGACATACAGTACATGATTTGCAATGGTGGACTATTAAGGAGTTTTGTTTATAATGGTACTGATTACAGCCTAAGAAAAAGTAGTTGAAACAATACCTCTCTGACAAAGTGTATAGGAAGTATATTTGAATGCATTAGGTTGCACAGGTGCACCAAAAAACCTGGTGTTTCATACCTGTAGATCATTACTCACACAAGTTTTGACACAACCTAAAACCTTAGCTAATCAGATGAAAGTTGAGAGGACATGGGACTGAGGTCTTGCGAGACACACAGAGGTGAGATCCATTATGGTAGCACCCTGTCACTGGGTGAAAACTAAATTTGTTCAAGTCGTGATTCACTCGGATCTTTAACCCGAGTCTTTAAATGGACTCACAATCATTGAGTCCAAAAATGATAACAGACACACAAACCTCTTGCAACATTAGCTACTACTATGCCTAGCCATCTTAGCTGCAAAAGGTTTTTATGAGTATAGGCAACTCCACAAGTCAACTCAAGCGACTGAGTGAGCAGGGAGACAGTCCGATCTGCAGAAGCACGCAGACCATGGGGTGACTCGTGAGTTGTCGATGCTCGCACGAATTAGGAAAATCAGTTGGCCACGGTGTGCATGAGTGGATCTGATTAGACGAGCGAGTGAAGTCTCTCCTCGAAGCTCAGGGCAAAGCAAAGCAACAACAAAAGCCATTCTTTTGCTTCTGAAATAACAACAACAATGTTCTGCAAGTAGCCTAGCTAGGCCCACTGTAGTTTTTGGTGTATAAATGTAATATGTTAAAATGCAATTAGAATACTCAGAATAACCCGAATCCAGGTTCGCCTGTCCTAGTGAAAACAGAAGTTTAGCTAATCCTAAAACTTTTAACTAATTATTGAACAATTAGACATTTTAGTGTTCCAACATGCCATCAACACTTTAGGGAAATAGCGGAATTGAAAGCACTAAGTGCATGATGGAAACTACTATGGTACGCCTCTGCTAAACTGACCAAGCACGTAAAATAATACAATATATGCATTTTTCAAGGTTTCCTGTGCGCCTTTGTATCCCAGTCGCAAAGACAGATGTGGGATTGTGGGATTTTATGGACAACCTAGTCTGGACCACTGCCCGAGAGGAGACCCCCGTCCCTGAGTAGCACCCCTCACCCTGTGATGCTGTGTGGGTGCTGCCGCGGCGGGGATGTGTGAGTCTCTGGTAACCTCCACTAGACCTGCACAGATATTTCAGTAAATTTGAGTGAAAGCAGGCTTCACTTATCCTGTAAATATGCCACACAAAACTCGGATAAGGGGGGAAGGTTAATTTCTAAATCACACAAGGTCCCTTGACGAGACTAATCCCATGCAAATAGAGTTCAAATCTGTCTCTCCCTGGCAAATAACACTTTTCTGTCACCTGCAATTACTACAGTTTAGTGGCCTCTAGTGGCAGATGCATGTGTGCTGTCTCCTGTTTTTAAGTTTCCTGTGAATAAAGTTTTAGGTTGAAAACGCCATTTTGTTGGAAAACCACATCAGTGAAGGCTGCATAGACATCCACCTCCATCCTCTTTGCTTACACCCTTGAGAAGGCATGATCTGTAAGTATGTTGTTCTGAAATACATTGTACATGTGATACAAGCTTCATGTACTGTAGACAATAAGTCAACTATGTTTTGATCTTCCTTGGTTGAATATCTCAGCAGTTTTCAACATTCTTTCATTGGTTGATTTACATGCATTCATTTCATGTTCATAGAGACATACATTGTAATTATGTGAAACTTACACACGTATATTGTACTGTTTCAGATTCACACCACTTCCATAAAAAAACATCAAGTCAATACCAGTCCGGGCCATTTTTGTTTAACACCCTGCGTAGAGGTAGGTGAACAGGTGGTGAGTACAGAAGAAGAAGACTACTGAAATTGACTACTCTCAATCTCCACAGCGCTGCAGAATAGGGTCTGGCTACACCACACATCCATTCTGGGATTGGAGGAAAAACCCCAAACCCTGGGTTGTCCCATTAACTTGTATGTCCACCACAGACCAAGATGACAGACTCACTAACACAGCAATTAACAACATATATCTAATCCATAATCTATAATTGCAATTTTCATCCATGGTCCCAACACGGATGACCCTATTTCTTTCACCTCCCCGTATGATTTCACAGATTCTAAAATTACCATTGGATGATATTTTAACACTGTTCCTGAACCAACAATACACTGATCAACAACAACCTGCAGGCAATGGCAATCCACTGAGAAATCAAACTATATGGAGGAGTTAGGATAGTTGAGGTATAAATAAGGCAACGGAAAATGGATGTTCATATTTTTCACTGCCACATCACTCATTCTCCCACACTGACTTTTCCCTCACTGGTAACTCAGTTATACAGGACATAACTGATACATCTGTCCCTTCAATTGTAATAAGTGCCTACATCTCCTTAGTTTTCCACAGTAAGCAATTGTACAAACAGCCTTCCAGATGGCACTTTAATGTTTCAGTCCTCAGAGATCCAGACAGGTTCTTTAGGAGAGTGGGCTTTTAGATAGACACAAATTACTTCCTCGAACAGCTCTGGAAACGGCAAAAACAGTAAAATGGAGTAAATAACCTCATACCTTTCTCACTAGAGGTAAAATGAATGTAAAGTATGTGAAGAAATGTAAACACTTACATGAGATGCAAACCGAAATTTAAATTGGAATTGACTGATATAACAAATAAAATAACTGAATTTCTACTTCAGCACCTACTGAATGACATAATCCCTTCAAATAGAATAATAAATCAGTGACATATCTTGCAAAAGAACTTCACCAAAAGAAAAAAAAGAACACTATCCCAGCTATAAAAAAAGAGAAAAACTCATTGGGGAGCTTGAGTTTTTTTGTGAACCATATCTTCTCTATTTTCAACCCAAGAATTTAAACTGTCTGGAACTAATAGTGGCTTTGTTGACTGCACAACAATTTGAAGATCTAGTTCATTTGACATTACTTTTGCAAGTGTAACTGGGCCAGAAGAGGCCTCGGATAAATTTTGTATCAGGTCAAATGTCAACAAACTCAGTTCAACTTTTTAAAGTGTCACTACTTCTTATTCTCTAACCCAGGGGGTTCCACTGAATCACAGGCAAGACCACAATTAAAATCAGAGATGTTGTTTGAGGAATAAAAGTATAATTTATATAAGAAATCAGTGTGTGTAAAACACATTTAAGAGCAAGACAAATAACTAATAGCTGGGAAATTATAATTACCTTAATTAGCTAAAACAATATAAAGGCTATATAAAAATATCTTTAAAAGGGGAGCAACAATTAAAAACGACCTGAGAGGGGCTATAGCCGGATTCAAACTGGGGAGGCATATTAGGAAAGTGGGTTAAAAGTTCACAACAGCAGAGTCACCCTTAAGGCAAATGCATGCAAATATGAGAAAAATGAGACACGTTAGCCCCCTGTGCTAATATAAGAACACGCTTTTATCTTTTATAAGATGTATATACTAAAATGAATAGTCCCCCAAACATGAAACTGAAGGCAAACTGAAAAAGTAAAATTCAATATTAAATTTATATGGAACCCTAGAGGTGAAATGGAGGGAAAAAATGAAGAAAAAAAACAAAAATAACTATGTACTGGGGACAAACACTAAACTCCAAATCTCAACTTTCATGGAGAAAAAAACTATAAAATAAAAACATGTAGCCTACTGGGGATATGTCATGCTGGTAAAGTAAGGAACTGCAAACCTAATTCTTTTTTTCTTTTTCTTTTTTTAAAATTTCCATCCATGTTGAAGTCAAGATCTTGCAAATAACACTCGAGATCTCTGAAAACAAAGTCAAGATCTCGCATACTTAATTACTTCTCATATACTTCTATATACTATATACTTCTCATACTACTTTTTTTTCTTCCTTAAAATCAAAGTGACATTTTCTTCTGAAATTACAATCAAGCCAAGTAAAACAATTAGAAAGCCATGCACTAGAAACCAAGTAAAAGTCAAAAAATAAATCAAGACAGTAGAACTCGAGTGAGCTGACAAAATGAGTTAAGTTGATAATTTAACACAGAAAAAGTAGCAGTGGCCGTCTCTTCTCTGCAGGGACACAAAGACGTGCCCAAATATTGGTCACGTGTATTCATATGTGAATTAAAATTAACAAATACTTATAAATACGATACTGGATGTACACAACACAAAGCAAAACTCTTGGCACCAAGGAGACCAGAATCCAGCTTCTTTCTACAGACACCTCGCTCCCAAGCTGTCACAGCTGCTAAACGTCAACATCAACAGCTGGAAAAACTAGCAAAATCATTAATTGAAAGAATTGCATTCACCATCTTGACAGATTTAACCAAAATTAAAAATAATAAATAGCTAAAATTACCGTTTTAAAAGTACTTTTTTCCAGCAGTTTAATTGTAAAGGCAATCTAAAAACAATCTCCAGCCTTCTGTTCGAGCCAAAAAAGTAGTAAAGCCCATCACCTCCCTGTCGCACTGCACAATATATATGTATGTGTATAAAATAATACATTCTTATTAAATAATAAACCCAGCCTACCACTATTTCAGTACAACATAAACCACTGAAGACATATTGCAGTCAAAAATAATGCACAAAATGGGTCTTTAAAAATCATCCATAATTCTAAATTTTAATCGACATATCTCCCTTTTTTTGTGATCTTTCCGCTCATTTACTAATGTTTATGTATTTATACATTTTGTTCTGCCAATTACTCCCACTTACTGGCAATGGGCATTCTCTACATATTCATACCATATATAGTAGGGCTACTTGAACCACACGGGATCGTCTGCCTTCCTTTTGCATTGCTTCTTATGTCACCGCAGTCTTAACCTATAAAATTATACATAGGTCTAATATTGTTTGCTGGAGTCCCTGTTTTTATTTTCTGTCTTGTGACAAATTCTATCTATCATCCTCTCTATTATGTTAAAGTTGCCTGCTCCAAGGTTCTCCAATTCGCTCTTTGTAAAAGGAACTTGTATGAGTAACTTTACTCACGTATCAGCTCTGATGCCCTGCTTATCTTGTTGCTAATTTTAGCCTAGGGAGTGAGAGGAAGCCAATATTATCAATAGCATGAACACCTTAAAGCTTGACATGGGGCAGCTAGCTTGCCGTGCATAAAACATCATCTACTCCAGTGATTTATATTGCGTGCTGAACTACAGCCCAGTGACTGGTGGACTAGGGATGCTCTTTTACAATTTCTACCAACCCAGTGTACCCAGTGCTGAAATAATAAGGCTTAAAGGTGGTATGTGTTTGACTACTTGCCCAAATGCTTAATTGATACAATACAAGTTTTAGTGGCTTTTGTCAGAAGGGAGCTTTTTGTATTATTCACAGATATTTTGTGATCTCAGTAACACTGCTTCAATTGTTACTGAGGTATTACAGCATTTCTACTCTCCACTGAATTTTAACCCAGGGTAAGGGGCTCCATTTTCTAATTTATTAGTCTATTAGACTTGCTCGGCATTTCACTTCACTGTTGTAGTGAAAGATGACATAACTGGCACCTTCAAGACCTATTTGCTGCTGGAAATTTCTCCTGTGGCAGGAACAGGGCTTCTCAGAATTGCCGTGTAGGCCCGGCTTTCTAGCTATCAATTATTAATGTGTCTATGTTCTGCTGGAGACCCTCTTACTTGAGGGATGTGCTGTCTCAGTATTATGGTTATTATCTGATTTTTGACTCATGGAAGTGTTTGCTATTGAGGGGAGTCACCTGGAATTGGGAGAGAGAGACTCAAGACCATGTGGTAATTGACAACGCAATAAAGATGAGGCCAGGAAGATGATAAATTGAAGATGTTAAATTGAATCAATAACTCCATACATATCTCATGAGCAGCCTGACCGTATAATTGAGTTTAACAGATCATATTCCTTTTAGAGTGTAGTAAGTTGGCATCGACTGTAATATCTATACTTTTTATTAAAGTTTAAAACGTGTGAATGTCAACTGTGGCATTTCAATAAATCTCCCTACGTACCGCATTTGAGACTGGAGGCCGGCCTAACATTTAGTTTTAGTTATTAGTAACTCAGATGAAGAAAGATACTGTACCTACACATAATCATGGAATGACTCAAATATATAGTACACAGACACAGGAAGTAGCTTATAGAAGTCAAGCATCAAGTTAAATGTATAGTGAAAATAGCAAAAAGGGACCAAGGACCCCTGGACTGAAATAGAGACAAAGGCAGAGAGCCACTACTACGTATTGCATAAAATTAAATTAAATATAAAACTGGGCTTACATATATGATTAAATAAGTCCAGAGCCTTTACACGTATACATTTTTGCATATAATACTTGATAATAATACTTGATAATACTAAGTTATTCAAATAATAATTGTTGGCATTGTCCGTCAACAACTAAAATCTAAATGAAAATGTGAAAGATGCATCTTACTCTTGGTAGCTGTTAACAGATTTATGAACTGTATTTAGGGCAGGGCAATATATCGATGAATTGATATTGCAGTATCTGACTAGATATTGTCTTTATTTTGGATATATTGTAACATTGGATACTATAAGTGTTGTCTTTAAAGTGATGTCATTTTACCAGACTGTTCTAGCTGTTCTATTATTTACCTTTACCCACTAAGTCATTAATCATTTCGTGAGAATATTTATCAAAAATCTCATTGTGTTAATAACAATTTGTCAAAGCACCAATACGAACCATACAATATCGCCGCAATATTGACATCAAGGTATTTGGTTAAGAATGTCGAGATATTTGATTTTCTAACTGTATTTATCTGAAATTCAACAACCAGTTTAAGATTATTATTTTTGTATTTTGTGGACTCAGAGATGCACTAAAGCTAATAAACATCAACCTTATGCTAGTATATATTTTAATTAAATGACTAAGACTAAAACTAAATAAAATCAGATGCTAAAATAAACAGAGCAGGTTCTATTAGTGGGTTTGAAAAACATGTTCCTCCCTTTCAAGCTCAATGTTGCTTTTTCCCAATACTGGCAAGTTCAGGGCATGTTTAAACTTTGAGTGTCTTTCCCAGCCAAACTACTGTTCATATGCATAGTCATAATTTTGGATCATACAAGGTCACCATGTTCCTACAGTGAAGAAGCCGTCCATGAATCATTTGGAAATTTAGAGAAGCTCCCTAGTTTTTGCTTTATTTTATCCCGTACTGACCGTTAGGCTAATGCAACACATTGGCTACGCTCTGCATCTTTCTCTTTTCCTGCTGGGCATAGTGTGTCCTACTTGGAACACATGACACACATAGATGCAGACCATTCGCAACAAAAGGGAGAGCAAGTTCTTCAGAAATTTGATTTGAAAATAACCAAACCTGAACGGGACTTGAGGCTGGAGCGCACCAAAAAAAAAAAAAAAAAAAAGATACTTTGTTGAAGTCCATCGGGTCAGTTTGCAGAACTACACTGCAGGGGTAATGATTATCCATTTTGGGCATCTGTGGATTCCAAAGATTTTGCATATATCTGTAAGATAAGCGGGGCGAAAACAGACTAGCCTATTTGTTCAGACTTTAAGACAGAAAGCTTTCAAAGCTCTCCCCCCTGCAGAGTTTCTTTCAAGATGGTGCACTATTATGCTCAGTTATTGGCCTACACAAGTCTAATCCTGAGGTTTGGAGGAAAATTGTTCCTCTGGTGGATTGTAGAGGCCCTCACTCTACAGGTTTGCGTGCATTTTTCAGCTCTCTAACATTTCTACAAATATATCTTTTACTGTATAGATGTTCATCATAGAGCTGCAGGAAGCGCTGCAGGGAAACACTGCTCTTCTGTAGCCTTTTCCTCAAGATGAAAACACTACTCGGCTACCGCTGCTGTTGCCGTGGAAACCTGGTCACTCTCACTCTTTTACCCACACTCTTCACCACTCGCTTCATTAAGTGCGTTGCTGCTGGCAATTAGAATAAAACCAGCGGCAGGGATGGCTGTCAGGAAATGCAGTCTCCAATTAAATACTTTCAAATAACATTGTTTCTTCAAACTACATCTGCCTCCTATATAATAAACCATGCACCTGGGAGCTATGCTTTTAAAATGCTGCACTGTGGTTGCTATACTGATGAATGACTTCAAAATCCACGTTCTATAGTACATTGCATACAAATGTAACATGGATCAGATGCTGCCTTGTTACTCTGATGCTTTTTTCAAGCTTGCTCTGTGTTCAGAAAAGCAAAAACAATGTTCCAGACAGTGTCACGGCTATGTTACAGCAGGAGAAAAATACTGTGAGTGATCATTTCAAATCTGCATCCTTGTGTGTGCACTATAAGTTCTTTTAAAGATAATTTTTTGGGGGATTCTCCTTTTTATTAAAGTCAGTGGAAAGACAGGAAGGGGGGAGAAAGATGGGGGATGACACGCAGCAAATGGCTTCCGGGTCGGATTTCAACCCCGGCCGCCGCAGGACTCCGCCTACACGAGGCGAACGCTCTGACTGGTTGAGCCAGAGGACGCCCCATATCTTCAAATACTAAAAACACAGAGCAGTTCTTTTGCTTTCATTCATTCAAGGCCATTTCTATATAAATGATTGATATCTGAAATGTAAGTGGAACGGATGACGGCTACAAGTCTTTAAGTCTGATCACACTCATCCATTTATATTGCGGCCTGACATTTTTTACTTTGATTAACCGACGATGTTATTACAGCATTAAAATTGATGAAGTAAATTTAAGTGAATCACCATTACAGGATGTTGACTTTAAGTGAATAAGTACTCTTGAGAAGTGCACTTGGTATGTTTCATATGCAACGTCATCATTAATTTATTCTTGTCCGTCAGTTGCTCTCACACATACTAAAAAGTGTGTGTGTGTGTGTGTGGAGAGGGTGTGGTGGGGGGTGGTGGTATGTGTATCAGCCGATACTGAAAGCGGTCAGTGCAACCTCTCCCCACTCAGCCGAGTCTGTGCAGTTTGCATCACTCAGTTAACAGTCTATTACCTCCCACCTGAGCACACGCTGTCATTACTGAATTACCTACATGCCATCCATTTGCATCGACGCACCTTTTTTAATCGTGCCTCAAGCCCTCAAACAGTCATACGTGATTGCTGATTCCAGAACAATTTTAGGTTCATGCAGTCAAATTGATAAAACAATCAACAGTATCAGAACATCTACATATCTTAAAGATCATTAATTCAACCTATATTTGGGTTATTTTGTATCATTTGAAGACTATGATTCCTGTATCTAAATGAATCTATCATATCACACAATACAGATTCACTTCCTGGCAAATCTACTCCCCGAATGTGAACCCTTTACCAGTCCTCAGATGCAGCTGTCACCCTCCCTTCCTCTATGAAAATCTCCAGAAAGTAAATTTCCGAGATAATATTTTCACTTGAGTAAATATTTGTCTAAATGGTGCCAGTGGATGAAATGTTTCAAAGTGAATTCAAACAATGGAGCACACTGCCGCCCGGACCAAGAGGGCTTGTTATGATTAGACGACACTGAGTGCGATTGAATTTTACTTCGTTGTAATGATTTGTTTTCACAAGAAAAAGACAGAATGACTGCGAGGTGAAAGGAGACTGTTTACTTTAATCAAAGATATCAATATGAAAGAAAACACTTCAGCACACAGTGGCTGCATTAAATTATGTCAAAAGAAATTGGTCAGAAATCTTCTCGTGCAATTACCCAGCTGTGAAACCAAGAGTGTTTCCTTTCAATGAATTCAAATGCAAATTCGTCTTTGGCTTTTGCTCTGTTAGGTGGTATGTAATATGTGGTGCTCATCTGAAAGATGTTCTCCATCCAATCAACACTGGAGACTTCAAGAGAAACTAAGCCGATAACTTCCCAGGACGCTAGGCAGAAGAATGTAAAAAAAAAAATGCATGTAGCCTGCATTGTAAGCACATTGCAAACCAACTATTTCAAGGAGTAGCTAGTAGTTACATTGAATCTCTAAAATCATCATAGTGAGAAAAAGAAACACCAGAACCAAAAGAAGCAATGACAAATGAAGACG
This sequence comes from Etheostoma cragini, assembly GCF_013103735.1. Taxonomy (NCBI): domain Eukaryota; kingdom Metazoa; phylum Chordata; class Actinopteri; order Perciformes; family Percidae; genus Etheostoma; species Etheostoma cragini. The sequence continues at coordinate 4,267,460 of NC_048419.1, read as the reverse complement.
AAGTAAAGTACAATGTTTCTTAACAGATCAGGAAGAGAAACGCTGCATGTGGGAGACAGAAGTCCTATTTAACCGGCTCATGGGCGTGGCTTTATTATTATCTTTCTTAGTTTAAAACCAAATGTCCAAACGTATGAAAGCTGTGCAATTGTTTGTTCATTTTAAAAGCGTCAGTCCAGTTGTTACACGTGCAGACTCTCATCCTTTTCAATCATTACTATAGCTATACTATTACTATATTGTTGTGTCAAGATATAGTGTGTCTGTGTGTGTTGTTATCTGAGCTTTGATGGTTTTCATTTCTCATTTTGATGGGAGGTCCGGCTGTGCATGCATATTGTCGGTATCGGACGCCAAGGGCCGTAACAAAATGGCGGTGTTTGACGAGTTGGGGGAACGGTCTGTGAGAGCCGTGTGGAGGCAATCCCAGACCACTTTTTATTTCAGTATTCCTTTAAATGAATATTTGCTCTAAATGACCCTTTGTATATCAATTACTCACCGATTATTGCCTTGGATTCATGAAGAAAACAACAGTTATTGTTGCATGCTTCCATGGTAAACCGAGACTAAGAAATTGGAGGAAAGTCTTTATAAATTGAAGAAATAGGGGTCCAGGTTTAACAGCAAAACTATATTAAACATATGTTTCCAAACTCTCACAACTCGTACAGTATAAGTCAAGTCTCACTGCTATATACTATATATAAAACCATTGGGATAGTAGTTTGTGTTGTGTGTATAGAAGTTTGATTTAACTGTAGGACCATGCAAGTAAAAACTTCTTCCTACTCCTACTTCCATGTAATATTTATGTTGCTTATTTATGTTGTTCATGATAATATGTATATTGAGTTTTGTATATGTTCATTTAGTTGTTATTCTTATGTTTTTTTTCTTTAATTAGTAGTTACATGTTTGATAAAAAAAAATCTAATGTGATGTTTGCTACACCGACAGGATCAAAGTTATGACATCAATGGCAGGTTAAATGTATCACATTAGTTGGAATTATATATTATGCTGGAAGTGTTGCTACAGCATTATTATTATTATTATCATTATCAAATTATCATTATCAAGCTGCAAATTCCTATTACATAAATGTCTTGATTCAGTGATCCTCAACAGGGGGTCCTCAGATACACTGCAGGGAGGCTGCCAAATTATTGTTTAATAATACTTTTTTTGATTGTTTTCCCCCCCAAAATTAAAATGAATATAACATATTATTACATTAGCTATGATAAATAGGCCTATTAAAAAAAAAACAATGTCATCAACATTGAAGATTTGCCTTCTGGCCAATAGATAAGGTATACTGTGGTACACTGTATGGGTATACAGGTATTCTGTGGTATACTGTATATACTGGTGTACAGGTGTACTGTATATACTTGTGTACAGGTATACTGTGAACTGATGGTTACTATGGTAGCCATCCAGAGACACAGTTAGGCTCATGGATTAACTGTGCCTTCCACATGGATGTTTGACACAAACATAAACATGATGACATTTGAATATGTAAATAGTGGATTAGTATTATAGGGCACCTTACAAGTTATGTATAAAGGCTTTAGCCCCCCCCCCCC
>NC_048419.1:4260890-4265771 GCF_013103735.1 Etheostoma cragini | reverse complement strand
TATACTTTTGTCCCTTTTTTTCAATCACTTTTGCAATTTTTTCAATGTTTGTCACTTTTCTTTTATGTTTTCAACACTATGTAGCACTAACTTATTAACTTTAGTTTTACAATTAATTTTGGAATTTATGGTCAATAAACCTCATTTGTAGGAAATTATACCAAAATTTTGAGTTAGAAAAGCAGAAATTAGGAATTCTTTTGACTAATATTAAAGGAATGTATGTTGAGGGATAATCACAGAATGGAATATGTTAACTTTTACTCAATACTATTTCAAAACCACTTCAATTATGTTTTCAAATGCTATAAAATTGAATAAGACACTCCAAAATGAATGAAGGTAGAGATTTGTACTTGCTGAAGAGCAATGTGTGTGGAATCAAATATGTTATTTTGGGGAATTACAATTTGGGTAATTAAAAAGAACATTCATATAGGATAACGGGTCAATTTGACTTGAGGACATTGTGAGAGTTAAAGCAACACTAAAGAACGTTTTTGCCTCGGCCCCCCTATGTTAAAAGCTGTAGTTTTTCCATTACCGTCACTATTATGCTTATGTGTCATTCGAACAACAGATCTGCTACCCGATCTGGCAAACTTGCACCAAAATAATTTACCTTAAAATAATATATAATATTGTAGTTCTTTCGTGTTGCTTTAAAAGCTGTAATGATAATCAAGGCTCCATTGTTTTGGATCAGTTGTTTATTCATTCAACAGTAGGGACCTGTAGCTCCATTATTCACATCAAATCTGCAATTTCCACATGAAGGGAATAGAAATCTACATTACAAAAGATTAATGAAACAACTTGTATTTCTATTGACATCAGCCAAGCCTTGTTCACAGATACCAGCGAGGCCCCTCCACCCCTCCCTCCTGCACCTGCTAGCTTTCAGGGTTGAGGCTGACGAGTTAATGCGGCTCAGGTGTTGTAATTGAAGATTGCCACCAGCTGGTTGTGGTGTAGCTTGGCAGGGCAGAGCAGAGCCGAGTTGGCGGTCGGGCTGAACAGGTGAGCGGTGCTTCAGTGCTGCTGGCCTCTGTTCACAACAAGCCCCTTGTTCGTGGAGAGGCACTTGTATCTCCAGGCTCCACACACACACACATAATGGCTCTAATGGTGAAATAACAAAAAAAGAAAATGAGCGCTTCATTGAATGATAATTTGAATCTGAAGATACTCTAAAATTACAACCAACTAACCTCATTAGCATAGTCTCGTTGAACGTTTGAAGTAGGATGAGAATGGAGTCACGATATCAAACAGTATTTCATTGTCCAAATAATTTCTAGGCTGACTGTAGCACCAAATATTCACTTAGTGTAATGTAAACCCCCCCCTCCCTCCACACGAACACATATGCTCAGAGGCATGTGGGCCAATTGCAATCCATATTAGATTAAATCAGACACAAATTCTCTTACAAATTCTCTGATAGCCAGGGAGAGCCTGCTCAGTACCTCTTAAAGGATCCATGTAATACTTTCCATTTACATCTTTAAACCTGACAAACATGACATTTAAGCAGTAACCTATTAATCCACCACTACAGGTCCAAATGGAATTAACACAGTTTGCTTTCGCTTCAGATGTATTCAGCATATACATAGATGAAAGTACATTAGCAATTTCTCCCTACTCTCATATGCATTTCCATTAACAGCTTAAGCTGTGCATGTACAATATCTACTTCTCTCTGCAATAACTAATAAAGGTTCTCGACATTGGAGGTTATGATGGGATTTTCTTTCTTTTTTTCTCAAGTGCCCACTTGAATTTCATCTAGTTTTACTACGAGAACCCCAGCCAGCTATCTATTACAAGCACCCATATAATATTATAAAAAAATCGTGAAAACTATTCAAAAACAACAGTAAGCATTTTAATAATATGTCTTATACAACTGGACTAATCTGGAGTAGGCAGGCGGGCAAGGATACATGATGTACATGCTTGCACAACACAAATACAAATTTTGCTTCATCTTTTTATTAGACCTTTTTCTTGGCTGCTGCTGCTGCCAGAGGGACATACTGTAGAATATGCAAGCAAAGAGAGAGCAAATAGTATCTTGCCCATTGAAAAGCTGCAGGGAGAAGAAGTTAGGATTCTGTGGTTTTGGGACAGTTTGGGTAACCACGGGCATTCCCTGCAGCTCTCATCAAATTTAAAAATCAATCGTTACGTTTACACACTGTGGCACTCTGGTGTTGGATGGGTGCAAGCCAGCACTATGCCTCTCAAAAGACTACAGTGGCACTGCACCATGAGGAGCAGCAGCACTCTGTAGAGAGACAAGTCAATAAACCGTTAGTTGGGCCAGAGTGTTGTTTGTCAAGTGCAATTACAGGAGAAAAAAACATTTTTGAGACTGATGTTACCCAGTTCAAACCAGGTAGAGATTGGAATTGAAAGCCAACTTAAATGATTGAAGATTGGAAGGATGGATTTTGTGCTCCACTGTAAAGAACCACAAACAGGGTCAAACTAAGCTGTTCACACAAGCAGGAGGTAACTGTAGACAGGGGGAGACAGAGACAGACAAGGGCCATGAAATATGCATGTTTGTCCTGAATCAGAAAAGATATAAAAGAAATGACAACAAAGACTAAAATAGGTAAATAAATAAATCCTATCCATAAAATATGCTAACAATTTCAAAGAATGATTGCTTATTGCTAAAAAAAGAGGAAATAAATAGGTCACAGTTTCAGAGCATGTTTGATTAAGATTGAAGATTTACTGTCAACTGAAAGGCGTAAGACATTCAACGTCATGTGTAGGAACAGAAGAAATCTCCCAGCAAATGAAATGTTAAAGAAGAAATCTCACAGCAAATGAAATGTTAAACAAGAGCCATGTGTAGAATGCCTGGGGGCATTACAGTCTGTTGTTGGAAGATAGTCTTAGCTTATTGTGACTCACAGGCCGTGATTTGTAATTAAATATTAAGTCTAATTAGCAGAATCTTTCTTGGTGAGTAATTTGTAGCATCAGAGTATCCTTCAGTAACTTGAAATGCTCTTTTTAGTGTAATGTAGTTTAATCTAGCGTTAAAAAAAAACAACTAATTTTTCAAATAAAAAAAGTATGTAGTTCTCACAAGTTATTCTGCTCATCATGCCTGCTGCATCGGCTTCAATGTTAAAGGGATTCTAGGTATATAACAGAGAAAGGTGTTTCAACAATTGAGGTGGTTTCATTATGTAACTAAAAAAAGTAAGAAAGCTTGTTTCCTTTCAGTACTCTTTGTAATAGTTATTTAAGAGCAGAGTTCACAGCCCACTCAACTGATACTCACAGCTAATCACCTGTCTCATACACTCTGTGAATCTTCAATGGAGGCCTATAGGTGATACAATAATTAGTTGTGGTCCCCTTTCTTCCAGGAAGGAGATGTTGAACCTTTTTTGGTTTATGTCTTCTTCTTTTCTCTGAGGGTGTTTAGTTTTAGGCGGCGGTGGAGTCATGTGCAAAATAGAAACACCCGGAGACATTTAGCATGCAGCGAGTTGACTTCGCCGAATGGTGAGAGCCAACTGTCACTCGAGCAGATCCAGATATCTGATTGGCTCATTACCCTAACGCCACATTATCTCTGTGTGAGACGTTACTTCATTTGGCGGCAGCAACCCTTTTTTTTTTTTCTTTTTTTTTCAACTGGGTTTTAATTGGCAAATTAATTTGTGAGTGCCTACAGAGCTCATAACTAATAAGCTGCACTGTTCAAACACTGCTGATTTTGTTCATAATCCAATGATGAGTTGAAAAGTGCCATATATTTAAACATTATATTTAAGTTACGCATGTTTTAAGTTGGATAAAATGCCTTGGAGGCTTTGCATTTTGCAGTTTAAAAAGATTTTTGCAACTGCATTCCAACTTTTATCGACTAGGCCTATCTGTGGTGAGATGTGCTTTTAGTGGGGATCAATATTACATAGTAGCAAATTGTATATCCTCAATTTATCCAAAGCCTATGCTATGTCTTTACTTATTACACTTTTACCCTAAAGAACATTCAGTACAGAAACATATTGATGTAATTTCCAAATAATGATGCATATTACACTGTTAAGTGAAGTAAGTATTCCCACTCTGCTCCCTATTCCTACTGTACTATAAAGTAATCACTAGTGGATTGTAACCCTAAGAAACGGCTGACCCAATCCCATGAAGTGACAGAATGTAACCTTTAGGAGGAACTGCCCCAACTCCTCAGGGACAGTCGGTGTAGACACCAAATTCACAGTGACCGAGTCTTTTAGAAGGCATCCGAAAGGGCACCGGCTTGTTTTGGGGCATACTCACACAGCTCACAGATGTCAAACCCTGGGAACTTTGCCTGTTCACCGCTTGATAATTGCTCATCTATCTACTCTCCTGTGATGACCAGTTTAGTTCCAGCTCTGTGGGTCAGTCATTTATTTCTGTTCTCGATGCTGCTTGTGTGTTTCCAGTTGTGTAGTCAGCTGTTTACTTCTGGTCTTATGATCAGACATTTATTTCTGGTGCTGCAGTCAGTGGTTTACGACTGGTTTCAAGGACATTGCAGTAGATGTGTTGTGCGGCAGCCATTTTCTGCCTGATTTTATTAATTGGCTTTAGACCTATTTAATGAAGTGGAAACATTGTGTTTCGGTCATGTATCCTAAACAGAGAGAGGCTAGAGAGTGCAATTTCTGAGGAAATTGCGGTGGGACTGCATTGTTTGGAAAGCTGGGAGCTGGACAGCATTGCTTGATAAATGTCTGGGAGATAAACTGCACTGCTGGCTTAACTTTGTATGAGGGGCCAGCTGAAGGAGTTGGAATGATAGGGAAGGGATAAAATGGACACACACACACACACACACACACACACACACACACA
>NC_048419.1:4234472-4260790 GCF_013103735.1 Etheostoma cragini | reverse complement strand
AACAGTTAAAGATGTTCAAATGTAACACCTGTGTAGTCAGGTGGTTCGTCCACACCACAGAGACAAGTCAAATTAGTAAATCTGTATCAGCTGTGTGTTGCCACCTGTAATTAAAGGTTGCCATGGCGATGGTCACCACTGAGTGACTGCTCGGTCAAACAGTTCATCTAATGGAGATTAAGCTGAGGGCCAATCTGTTTCACTATTCAAAGAGCGTAATTCCTATCCCCTTCTGAACATGTTGCTGTAAAACGTGATTTTTTTGTGGTGTCAAAAATGTGGAAAATGGAGTTGGCTTATGGTTTTGGTTTATATAGCTGTAGAGGTACAAGTGAGATACATTTTGAAGAAGAGTTTAACAGCTTAACTCCACTCTGTGTGTAGTGTCACCCACTATAACTCTGAACATTTTGTCCATTCATTTTAATTGGGGCATTATTATCTATATGTACATTTTTTGGAAACTATGAAAAAAAAGAAAAACACTTACAGAAATACAAAAGTGCAATATATCTTCGTGATTTTCCAGTGTGTGCAGAGGTGGGGGAAAAAATCAATACAGCATATAGTATCGCAATATTTTCCATGGCAATATTGTATCGATACACAGCCGCCAAGTATAGATCTTTTATTATAAATGTGGGTTGGTCTGCTTGACAATCCCATTTTGAAGCATTAAAATTAAAATGAGATGAACAAACAGAGAAATGTATCTTTTTAGATAAAACAAATGTTTCCTTTTGGGGACGTCATTTGAAATGGGGAAAAATTAGAAGTTGGAAAAAGGTTATAAGTTGCAATATATCACAGAATATTGCAATATGTTTAAAATGGCAATAATAAAGTATTGTGGCAAAATAATCGTGATTATATTGCATCGGGAGGCCTCTGGTGATTCCCACTCCTATGTGCAGTCACACTTCTGTATGTGTCATTTTCTATTGCTTTCATGCCATAATGCATGTCTATGTCCTCCATTAAAAGTGTGGGTTCTTTCAAATACCTGTCCAGTTGAGACTGTGATATGTACAAAGAAAAGTAGAATGTATAGTGTGTGTGTGTGTGAGCGAGAGAGAGAAAGGAGGTTGAGTGGGAGACACCCTCATGCACTATATTGAATGAAGCCATGGCAGCAGAGTGGGCTCATACCAAGATGAGTCAGCTCTGTAAATGCAGAGAGCGAAGTAGCTTATATATTGACTAGAAATAGGGTTGATGTCTCTGGTCATAAAGATATGATATCTACAGTATATGACAGCAATGCCTTTTGAGAATTTCTGCATAGAATTCAAATTGCTGGTTAATCAGTGAAGGAGGTATCACCTAATTGGCTGTCTCCCAGGAAAATACATTTGGGGGGAGTGTTGCTCCTGCATGAGAGCAAAATATTGATCAATCGGTATATTGCTCTCTTTTAGTAGGCGAGTTTATTAAACCTACTGCTTTAAAATTACTACCGGGTTTCATTTACAGATCATCGTTGGTTCAGCTTATAAGAACTCCAAGATGATTTCTTATGGGGATAAAGACTACATTCATTCACTTTACAATCATTATCCACTTCTATTGGGCTCCCTCAAAACTATTTAGACTCAATCTGAGAAGGAATCCCAAGTGACGAAGCACATTGGCTCTTTTGCCCTGTGATAGTTTGCTGGTAAGGATTTTAGCTACCCTTTCAAGATTGGTTTGAGAAGACTGTAGGTGTAAAATATCCATACTCATCCAGTTTCTTTTTCTTAACCAAACCAAAGCACTTTACTTTCACATGAGACAGCACTTACGGCCGGCTGGACATTAGTTAGAAGCGGCTATTATCAATATCTTTTGAAGAACTATAGACTAAATGAATGTGAAATGAGTCTTAACCCAAAAGGCAATAATCACCCAACTGCACATCCCTTCAGCTCTTAGAAAAATCTTTTGTTTCTTTCTAAACGTTGTCATTCTTACAGTTAAGGTTCACTCTAACCGCTATCATAGCAGCATTTTGGTCCGCAACACCAAACAAGACCCAGGTCGCAACTAGCCCTGAACATAGTTAAGATGCTGAAGAGCCAGATGTTTCCCTCTGGAGTTGGTGGAGACCAAAATAAGCCAAAAAGGAGGGTGAATATTGTAGTCCAAGTCATCAGGCATTGTCAACGCTGCGGTATGGTCTGGCTAAACCACTTGTCTATTCTGAGATGGAGGGAAAATACGCTTTGCCTGTTTGTATTCCTTTAAACCAAACTCAACCGACCTGGGCGGCGCTAAGTTATGCAACAGCTGCTTTGTGTGTATATATTTTAATTTTTCTGTATTAATTTTAGTGCTGTCAGTTGAACACTTTATTAACGGCGTTAACGCAAACCCATTTTAACGGTCTAAATTTAGTTTCCGCAAGATTTTTTGCCTAGCAAATGTTGTATTTTTTTCACATGCTGTTGCAACAACCAGTAATCTTAGAAAAACCACAACATCGCACGTGCAATATTTATTTATTTGTTTATACTCATCTCCTTTCACACAGTGTGCATTCAAACCATTTTATATATGAATACAGTTGCTTTCCGGACTGCACCAGCCCCCCCCCCCTTTTGGTTTTCTCTGCACTAACTACATTTACATTTTTTAAATTTTTGGACTTTTGATATTTTTGATATTTTTATATTCTTATCTTATTTTGTGTCAACACTTTCAAGGGATTGCCTCAATCTCAATCTCATTGTACAGGTACTGTGTACTTGTGTATAATTGTAGTGGTTTGTTGTTTTTGTTTGAGTTGGCTTTCGTCTTTGGCCTTCTTGTGTTTTTGTCTTTGTTTTCTCCTTGGTCTTGTGTTGTTTGATTCTGTCTTGTGTCCCTGTGTGTCTGTTGGTTTTTTCTCCTGTTTTATTGTGGTAGTATATTTCCTGCTTTACGTTGGCTTGTCTGATTGTCCAGCCCCGCCCTGATGTGCTTCACCTGATGTCTCACCTGTTCCCCATTACCTCGTTACCTCTTGTATTTAACCCCTGTGTTTTCTTTGTCCTTGGTCAGATCCTTCTGACTGTCCAGCCGTCCTATTGTGAGTTTGTTCGCCTCGCCTATCCCCTGTAAGTTGTTAGTTTATGTTGCCCTTGCTCCCTGTATGCTTATCATGCCAGCCTGCCTGATCCTGCCTGTTCCCCGGCTTTCCTTTTCTGGTTTTCCCCGGGAGTCCCCTCCCAGTTCCCGGTGTTCTTCCCTTCCCGTTTTGGACTCCTGCCTCTCCCAGTGTTGGGTTGAATTTATGTTTGGACTTTGCCTTTTGCATATTTCTTTTGAACTGTTGGAATAAAACCCCTCTGTATCGAACTATTCCTGCCTCCACGTCTCTGCGTTTGGGTCCTCCTTCCTGTCCCATCACAATAATGACGATAAAGGCGTTCTATTATATTGTATTCTATGTGTGTGTTTTGTTGTTGTGAACTGAACAATCATCACAGCACGTCCAGTCTGAAATACCACTTAATGGCCAAGCACACAGATGATGCCGATTTCCCCCCCCCCCCCCCCCCCCCCCCCCGTCAAAGTATTATTTTCACCTTTTTATTGATGGACAGTGTTGCATTGTGTGAGAGATGATTGGTTCCAAGTGTGAGCGACTGCTCCTAGTGAGAATGTTAGTGTGAAATTGAACACTACAGTAGGCTGTATGCCAATGTTGTTTTAAAAAAAAAAAAACATTTGCACAAATCAAGCCAATCCAGTTTTCCATGTTAAGAGCATTAAAATGAGAAAAAAATAATCCAGGGACATTTAGAATAGATACAAATGTGCAGTTAATTGAGAGTTAACTATGACATTAATGCGATTAATCGTGATTAAATATTTCTATCGTTTGACAGCACTCGTTTTTTATTTTATTAATGTTTAATATGCTTGTTTGTTTATGATTGCAACTTTCACCCCGGCAAATTTCACATAAGTGTACTTATTTGTGGCATTAACACCTTTTCTACTTCTGATTCTGATGCATTAATGGGGCAAAGTATGAACAAAATATATTTTGTTTGTTTTTGTTTAAATGTTCATACAGCACGTGTTACAAACTTATGGTAATTACACATTGTGTATAAAATACAAATACAATACAATTCTGAACTGGTTAATTCATTGCTGATCATTTAAGAAACATAAAAGATGTGAAGCATAATGAACCATGAGACTACTGTGTCAATTCTCAAATTAGGTCCTCAGCCTTTAATTTATGATTAAGACTTTTTTTTTGAGAAATTATATTTTTTATGTTTCTTTTTTCTTTCCTTTATAATATCCACATATTCCATAATTTTATCACAATCAATGAGACAATATTTTTAAAGAAGATGAGCGGTAGTTTAATTCTTTATCAAACATTTTACAAGGGATTACATTACCTAACATAATTACAATGTAAAAAAAATCCATTTCAATATAAAACTTGTTTTAATATTGAGTGCTTATAGCTACTATTTGGGGAATTTATAGAGAAATGAGTGAGGGGTTTCTTTTGGGTTTTAATAATCTATTGTGCAATTTTTTATCATGCTAAAAATAAATAAATAAAAACTGGCCAAAAATGGCAGCCATTGTGCCCGGCCATTTGAAAGCAGCACAATATTCAATGCCAGATTGCCTCATTTTATTCTCATTTCCTTTAGCGTGCACATATTCTTATAGCTGATGCCATGGAGAGCCATGAAATTACCAAATGGGTGCAGGCAGGATAATACCTGCTTGTGCCCAATGAGTCTGCCACTTTACAAGGTCACTGAGCTACAAAATTAAATTGACAGGAAATGAATTTACTAATGAAACCAACAAAAGAACTAAGCGCTTGTTATCTTAAATGTCGCCAACAGTATTTAAAAAGTACATCGTCCATCTCTCGTTTTCCTTCAGCAATAATGAAGTCTCTCTTGCTTCCAAACCGTTTTTTCAAACACACCCAATTAGACTTCACAACCTCTCACTGTCGATCTTGTCTAATTAAGTCTCTCATTCTTCCCCTCGCCACATGTGTCTGCTACTTGTCACGTAAAGGTCTCGCTCTTCCCTTTTTCTTTCCGCTCCCAACTAAATAAACTCACTTCCCCTTCTTTCCCCCTGCATTCACGTGCAAATCCGTAATTGAATATCGCTGTCTCCCTCCTTAGGCTGGAAGCGTGCTATCTGCTCCTTCAACACACCTCTCAACTCGGTTCGCTGCCAAAAGGGTTTTGTCTCTTGTTTACTTCCTCCCTGCAACTCTCAAGCTCTTTTTATTAGAATCGAGCCCGTTCTATTAGATGTTTTAAGATCTCAACATCTCATCTGTTTCCTGTATGACTCCAAAATGGGTGCCTAAAGGTTCTGGTTGCTCCTCGGCAGCCTCTCTTTTGTTGCCCTAGACATATAGGATGCAAATCGGAAGCATCACTTTTTATCTTCTACATAGTTTTTCCCTGTTGTACAGCCTTCAGAGCAATTAAAACTGCATTTTCCTCCAATACTAGATGTTTTGGAATTCTGTAATTAATATGTCAAGTTATACATAAGTATTGTTACAGTAAAGTCTGCACTAGATTAAGCTTTACATGCCCTTATAATATGAAGATAGCACCAAATTACAAATCAACATTTCTACCATGTATTTATGAAAGGTTATAGGAAAATTATGGTAAATTATGTCCTCAAAGATGTGCTGCTCTTATAACTCCAACAACATTGTTGCACAATTCATATATGCATATTCCCAAAGCAAACGCATCATTTAAACAACTAAATGATATGTTTGGAGTTTATTTTTGTTCCCCTTCGAGATTATTTGCTTCAAAGAAGTCACATTGTTAGTAACTCTGTAGACCTCTGACCAAGCCTTGAAACCAATACAAATCTTCTGCTGAGGCTTTAACTTTTACTTTGCTAGTTGTTTATTTGGGAGATGACATCAATCTCTTGAAGTTTGTACTGCATGCTGTGGGGGTGTAGGGGGCATCACAGGGGGTGGCTGAGGCTAGAGGAGTCAGGATGTAATGTGAGGCTGCTGCACCTGCTCACGTACTTTAGCCTGGCTGTTTATCTCCTGCTGAGCACCAAATATCTCAGGAAAGGAAAGTAATGTAGTCTTCCTGGCTGCCAAGTGCAGAGTTCAACTTGACATTTCCGCCAAAAAGATTTTCCTAAACACTAAAGACGTCTTGATTTTGTGCTCCCTAATGAGCTGAACTAAAGTTTTTGCTAATGTATTTGTGCCGCCTATCTCCCCAAAGATATCTTGGTGTGATAGAAGTTTTTTGGGAGTTTGTATGGTATGACATACTCACAAAAAGGCAATATCAGCTCTGAAAGTTGAACAGTTGGGGACATTGCTTGCCAAATACTGAATGGCAGCAGATAATCAGTTTCGAGAAATCAGGACTGATTACAAGTGTTTTTGGAAATGCAGACCAGAATAATGAAGTTGTGTTTGCTTGGCAACATTGCAATCCGATGACGTTAACTAATCACACAGTATTTAAGAAAATCTTCAAAACAGTGATGACATGTAAGTCTAGTTAAAGCGATTTTACCACAATACCTGCTACTGTTTACTGGGATTACATCTTGCTGTTTGGATTCACTTGTCTTCTTATCCGGCCTGAAACTTAGTGAAATGAGCAAAATGTCTTTAAATGCAAACACATGCTCTCACAGCAACAGAGACACAGCTAGACATTGGTCTTTAAAGATGAAAAATACAGCACAAAGATTGTCAGCCTTGATCTGTGAACACTGACAATTGTATTGTTTTTTTTCCCTTATAGTTATGGTGTGAAGCAAATTGAGTTTTTATTTGATTTGAGTGTTTTTCTCAAAATCAATCATTGTGAGAAAGAAGGCTGTATTTATTAGTCAAGAGTCGGCAAATGCATTCTTGACCCTGCAAGCGTCAGCATTTGTGATATTGTATTAAACATGCCAGGACACTAGAATGGACAATTTTCCTAGAATTCTAGGATTTTTTTTTTAATCCTGTTGTTTCACACATCACCACATGTACCATATGCTACAGTATGTACTAGGGGTGTAAAGACACACTGATACGAATCGATATCCATTTGTGTTATCACAGATTCAACTACATTGATACGCGGACCCCTTCATCGGTCTAAATGGACCAAGATTCCATGGTATGGCCCGGATCCAACGTTGAGAATCGGTTGACTGAAGCTTAGCTGTCAATCCAACGAAGCTGCTGCGGTGTGCGTGATACTGTTAAAACAGATGTGTGTGTGTTTTCTTTGAGAGGGAGACAAAAGCCTCACCATTTGTGTTATTAAGGACTTGGTCATTCATGTTCAGGATGGATGGCAGGGATCAGCCTATCGGGGACTTTGTTTGGGTTTGCAACCTAAAACTTGCCGCCTGCTAAGTTACATTTTTGGAGTTAGCAGTGACAGTGGCTGAGTGGAATACATTGCAGATATTGTGAATTGTGTATTAAGTTTATGTTGACATTTATATGCTCTAAGATTTTCAGTTACAAAACAGTATCGCTAATGCTCAAAACAGTATTACTGTGCTCACATGCGTCTGAGGGTTTCTTCCTAAAAGGGAGTTTTTCCTCGCCACGTTTACATTAAACGCTTGCTCTTGTGCAAATTACAAGAATTGTTGGGTTCTTGTAAATTATAGTGTGTGGTCTAGACCTACTCTATCTTTAAAGTGTCTTGAGGTAACTCTTGTTATGAATTGATATTATAAATGAAATAAAATTTGAATTGAATGAGTACTCGGGTAACACTGTATATGGTTATTATGGGAGTTCTCACAGTGGCTGTGTAATGTGGACCTATGTTTGAGTTACTGTCTCTAAGATTACAGCAGCCAAAAGGCAGTTTCATTTAATATTGAGCTGATGTGGATGCTATGTGGTTCCAAAAGGAACTTATACTATTACTACTACGTCCTAGCTTACTATTTCCTGGTCCCCTTTACAAAATACACTGTATATTAATGTGAAAGTAGGCAAAGCTTCTTTTATAGAATTGGTTTATTTCAATTTATAATTGGAAATGAATGTGTGTATATTAAATGAATCACCGTGTCTATCGGATTTAATTGATCTAAATTAAAAAGTATGGTATCGAAGCATATCGTAGCATTTGTATCAAGTTATGTATTGATGTGTCTTATAAGGGAGACATTCACATCCCTAGTGCGTACAGTATATCGTATTGATGAGGTTAGTTTGTGTTTTCGCACTGCCCCTCCGATGGATCACTTCGAAATCAAACATTTACCTTTTGACTTCTCAAAACTATCTATGCTCTCCACCATAGAACATTTTGTGTTATTTCCCCTTTTTAAATCCTTTTATTGAGTAGGTAACATTAATGTAGCTTACTACAGGTATTTTTTTTTAGGTCATTGTGGTCGGATCTCAAACCAGTGCAAACCATCTATGTGGCAGGGGATTATTATTGAGAGCAATAGCAGGTGTGTAGGACAGCCAATATTGCAAACGCTTAAACTGTTATTGCCTGACAGGTTGTCATATCACCCTATCTGTGATGGAGATTTAGAAAACGAGTGCACAGAACCACATTGTGTCCAACTCTTTTTTAACACAAGTAGTGACATAAAAAGTTCACAACAGTGTGGTGAATTGAAAAAATTAATTTAAAAAATGCTCAATTGGTAGCTGCCAATATGACATATTTGACTTTCATAACGAGGTGCTTTTCACACATGACTAAACTTGTATTTCCTCCCTCACTCTTACGAGATGGAGGCCATTTTTACTCTCTTTGGCCATCACAGTAACAGTCAAGAAGATTTGACAAGCATGGCAGGTTTCTTCCTCTCTGTCTAGAAATGGAGGACGAGAAAGCTGCAACTTCTGAAGCCAATTACTTAAGTTTGGCCTGTTTTCTTATAATTCTCTCACGAGAAAGGATTAAATAAAAACGTCCTTCAGTCTTCTTATCATATGGTAATAATGCACCATATTTTTATGTGCCAAGTCATCTTCACATCATTTATTGTCTTTATTTTGCAGTGCATTCTAAGCTCCCTTCGTGTAAATAACTGGTACTTAGGATATCCTTTTGTAGAATAGCTGGTTTCTGTGCTGCTGAAGTGTGCCAACAGGGAACATTTACTCAGAGATTCTTCGCAGTGTTTAGATAAGACTTTGGATGCCGGTGACAAATCAAATGCATGTCTGTGGGAGTGTGAGAGGACAGCCATACAGCCAATCATGCAAAGCTGTGTTGCCTCTCTGCCAAAATGAGATTCATATCAGGAGTGAATAGCTGTTTTCTCAAAAGACAGCACTAAATAGTACAAAACTAGTCACTAAAATGAAGAAAAAAAACATAATGTATGTTCATGCCAAATTCTGTAACATCTGTCACAATGAAATAGAGAACTAAGAAAAAGATGTTCCATTTATTTTGGAAAAGTCACCTCATTTAACACAAACAGTCAAAACTTTAGTGCGTAACTTTTTGATATTAATTAACGTCCGTTACATTCGAGCCATTGCTAAATAAGTTGATACAAAGCTAATTAAGACTTTCAGCTCCACACAACACTGTCTGTATTTCTCAATATGGCTATGTTCAGAAAATAGTGTCATCCGGCCACTTTTGCTGAAACTCTAACTACTTGTATCATATAGATGAGCCGACAGTTTGGTTGTCATTACTTAGTATACCTCACGGGGAGACAGAAGCTACACAGTAAAGCTTTAAAGCAACACTATGTAACTTTTTCTGCTTTGGTCCCCCTACAGGTTGGAAGTGGAATTGTCCCGTTTTGTCTCATTCAGACTACAGATCCGCTACCCGATCTGGCAAACTTGCAAAGTGCGGTTACAGCCGCTAGAGAATGCAAAGGCAGAAGTGCTGTCCACCCTGTTACGAGTTGATGAACCACTGAAACAATTTTGGAAACATTATTTTAAGGTACAAAAAGTTCTCTACTGTTGTTTTAAAACAAATAGAAACAAATTTAAATTCTGTATGGTCAAATGTTTAGGTGTAGTAAATAAAACACCCGTTCATAATATATTTTGACAATAAATGTAATGGTCCCATATTGTAAAAAGTGAGATTTCATTATGAAGTGGGTTGAGGTGCTGTATAAATACTGTGAAAGAACAAAAACGCTAAATCACAGAGAAATGCACAGTATCGAGTACTTAGAAACTGTGCCTTTTTAAACGAGCTGTCAAGACTTCCATATGGTTGTGATGTCACAACAATACTATATATAGGTAGAAAGTGCTGTTACAGTCATTTCCTGGCAGCAATGGTGGTACACAGACTCCTAGAGGGGAGAAGAGAACTGGAAACGCTGGACATTCAGAGCAGAGTGGGCTTTTTTGGCAGCGGGGGCTTAAAGACGTAAATTACAGATATATTCAGACTGACGATATGAGAAAAATAATGTTTTTTGAACTTAAAGGATGTAAACGTGTTCAAGTAGATACCCAAAATACAAGTATTAACCTGAAAATGAGCGTGATATACAGTAGAACCTTTAAGCGATTCTAAAGCTGATTTAATACACTGCACAGCAGAAAGACATGTTTCTGGTTTTGTGTGCGACGTGCTTTTCTACTTTTATTTATTTGAAGTTTTTACATGTCGTTTGAGGAACAAATAAGGTGTAGCTCCATAATGAAATGTTCCACCTCAAGGTGTGTGACTTTGTCAGAGGGCTAAAGTTAAAATGGCTCTTTCCCATTCTTGCGTGTTGGCGTGTTGAAGTAGCCAGGGGGGTTGCAGTGAAAGAACGGAGGAGGCAGAGCAGGTTGCATATCATCTGTCTGTCTTCCAGCATTGTGACAAACAGTTTCTCATGGTTCTGTGAAAATAGTCAAGAAAATTATAGCTGTGCCTCAAACAAATTACCTATGTCAAAGTGCTCCCAAGACAAAATGATATTTCATGATGTATGTATATATTTTGATATTACTTCTTTGAATATGACAGCTGACTTTATAGACTGTAAATTTTACTGGAATGTAAATGACTGAAGCTGTGACCCTGTTATTGTTCCTGTTATTTATAGATAACAGTTTAACCTTAAAGGTCCCATAACATGGTGCTCTTTGGATGCTTTTGGATAGACATATCTGAAGTCTCTTTTATATAGACCTTAGTGGTCCCCTAATACTGTATCTGAAGTCTCTTTTATATAGACCTTAGTGGTCCCCTGATACTGTATCTGAAGTCTTTTATATAGACCTTAGTGGTCCCCTGATACTGTATCTGAAGTCTCTTTTATATAGACCTTAGTGGTCCCCTGATACTGTATCTGAAGTCTCTTTTATATAGACCTTAGTGGTCCCCTAATACTGTATCTGAAGTCTCTTTTTTAGTGGTCCCCTAATACTGTATCTGAAGTCTCTTTCCCAAAATTCAGCTTTGGTGCAGAATTACAGCCACTAGAGCCAGTCCCACAACAAGCTTTCTTTGGTATGTGCCATTTCTGAGTCTGTAGATCTTGAGGAAGAGAGAGGAAGGGGGGCGGCTTGATCATTTGCCACTTTGCTTGTTTAAAAGCCATGATACATCTCTCTCATGGGTGGGCCAAATTCTCTGGGCAGTCACAGCCGAGAAAAGCAAGGTCATCTTGCCCCTTATGACTTCATAAGGGACAAGATTCCAAATCTCCCATCTAAGCTTTAATTTTCTCAAAGGCAGAGCAGTATACCCAGGGTTTGGTTTACACTTATCACCATTTCTAACCACTGGGGGACCATAGGCAGGCTGAGGGAACGCATATTAATGTTAAAAAACCTTACAAAGTGAAATTTCATGCAATATACAGAATACAATAATAATAACAATAATACATTTACGCATTACAGTGTTGGTTACATACAGAATAAAACACATAGGTGCATGGACAGGCCTGGGCAAAATGGAGAAATGGGCAATGGGCAATGAAAATGAGGGAAAGTGGGGGAGTTTTAAGGGCCTGTTTGAAAGATGGTAGGGTGCTTGACTGTTTGACATGGTCGGGGAGGGCGTTCCAGAGGGTGAGCTGAGAAGGCTGCGTCGCCCCAGGTCCGGAGCTTAGTCCTTATGGTCTTGAGTGTGTTAGTATCGACGGACTTGAGGAGGCGGGCGGGAGTGTGGCGGGTGACGAGGTCGGAGAGGTATGGTTGTTAAGTGCTTTTCATGTGAGGAGAAGTAGTTTGAAGCTGATCCTGTGTTTGACTGGGTGATGTGGTCGGCAGGTGGAAGTGAGAAGGCGGGCGGTTGAGTTCTGGACGTTCCAGAGTTTGTGTGGTAGTCTGTATAGAATGCTGTTGCATTAGTCCAGTCTGGAGGGAATGGGGGTATGGATGAGTGTTTTAGCTGCTGTGGTGGACCGAGAGGGGCGGAGGCGTCCAATGTTACGAAGGTGAAAGAAGGTGGTTTTTGTGACGTAGTTGATCTCCTTGGATCAGGGCGCTCCAAAGTCATGGTAGCAGCTGTCGCCATGGTCCCGCTACACGTTCTGCGATACTATAAATAAAATTGAATTGAATTGAATTGTAGTTGACAAGTGGTACAAAGGAGAGTGTAGGATCGAAGATGGTTCCAAGGTTGCCGATACAGGTGGAGGGGGGCAACGTGGATGTGTTGAGGAAAAAAGGTCTGGGCATGTCAGGTGAGGGAGTCTGGACCAATTATGAGAATCTCTGATTTATTGCAGTTGAGTTTAAATTTATATTTACGTGTGTATATATAAAAATATTAGATAAAGGAGTCTAAATGAGACTTAAAAACACAGATGCTCAAACTGAAAAAAATCAATAGAACAGTCAAGGGAAAATAAATAGAAAATCACAACCTAAACCATATGTCAACTGTGTTGCAATATTTGCAACAGTTATTACTTTTATAATAATACCCCACAGGATCAAATTGATTTGAACCTGTCAACCAATTGATGTCTTATTGTTAAGGTCTGGTACATCAATTGTGAATTTATTTAATTTGTCCTACAACACAGTCCACTTAAACACAAAGAACAAAATATAAATATAACCATTTCTGGACTTATATTTTCATTAGTTAACAGGCAAGATATTGCAATGAGACAGCTCCAAGTGTCCTGTACATGAAAAAGTCCTGCTGCATATAGTCCAATAAGTTTGATGAATCATCAAACTAAGATCATGTTCTTTCATAAAGATGTCTGTAACACTTTGCCCCAATTGATTGATGGGTGGCACTAATGAAGTTACAGTCTATTCTCTTTTCTATCAGACTGTCGCACAACTTGTCACTTTAATTTCTGGTTCTCCCCACTGGCCTGTCAAAGCCATGATCAAGTAGCAAAGGCCTCTTCAGCCATTAAAAGGGTCACTAAAACCATCACTCCCATTAGTCCATTTTTTACATGCCAAAAACTCTACTAGATTGAAATACAGTGTACAGAAATTAACACAGTGGTTTAGCTCAGAAGTTAAGGCATTTATCTATTATGATCAGGATGATGGATTTAATCATTCTGAAATTATCAAAAAGGAGGACCATGAACAGGCCAGCGAGGGAAAGCCCAAGTTTTAAAATGAGAAGAATAGAAAGTAGCAAGTTTACCAGACCTCTGTAGCTCACTCCTCATCCCAATCTTGGACTGAACTGGTGGAGATCAAGTTGCATTATGGGTAATGTAGGTGCCAAGGAAGAGGGTCCCTCTAGTTATGCCACATTGATTTTGAGCCTGTCTTTTTGAACCGCCCATCGTGAGTCCGACAGTATTATACGAGTGCAGTGTTAAATCAGTGTCGTGCACTTTTAATGCTAATGATAAAAACATGCAATTTGTCCACCAGCACCCTGCTTGAAGAAATAGGTTGTCATGGAGAATGATTACGTAAATCTGTATTTAGATTTCATGCTGTGAACTGTCACTTTGGTGTGCTGTCGTACTGTTGGTTTGAACAATGCATTCTGTTCATTTTTTTCTGTGCTTGACTGAGCTTTGGCTTGCTTTTTTTTTTTTTTTTTATTGTCGTCTTGTGGTTATGCTTGTTTCTTTCTGGTTGCTTTGAGTGCTGATAGACACTTTCCGCCTGAATATTCAGAATAGTTATGTCATTTTAGACTTGGATTGGTACACCACACCAAAATGTAGTATCAATCTCTATTTATCTACAGTATCTATTCATGTATATGTGTGTGTGTGTGTGTGTGTGTGTGTGTGTGTGTGTGTGTGTAGACACTAAGCTGTATATTTGAGGTTTACAGAGTGCACATGTTCAGTCTCATTGGGTAATAAAGCCTTTTTGTGACATTCCCAAATGGCCCTGGTCTTTTTAAATTTTTTTATTATAGACTGACAGTCCAACAACAATTCTGACACAGTCATTAACCTTTTGTCGAACATGTGCACCCGAATCATGTTTTTGACCTTTCTATCATTTCACACATTCTGACAGTCAGAGCCTCATACTGTCAATATTTAGTTTAATTTGAGGACTTGTGTCTTTCTCTGCAAATGAAGCCGCCCAAAGCCTCTCTGGTTGCACTGCATTATCCTATCTGTGTCAGTTCATAACACTGTCTGCTTTTTGTGATGCTTTTTGTGTTTGATACTGATCATAGTGCACCTGCCCTTCTAGTTTGATTGCGTAGACTTGACCGTGATTGCTCATTAAAAATCAAAATCAGTGGAAATGGGAACGCTGTTACTGAAATAATGCATTGGAGTCAGACAGCATACACCCCTTGGGAAAACTAGATTCCTCCTCTTGTCTATCAGTTGGGTCTGTGAGATAATTGTTGAACGTTATCATGGAGAGAATTTGTTTACATTAATAAATGCTTGCAAACATACGCGGCACACAGGCAGCCTTAAGGCGGAGTCGTAGCATTGTGTCTGAGAGGAAAGGGGCACATTCTGTGGCCTCAAGAGATTCAAACTTGGTCTCACTGGGCTGTTCCACTATAATAAATCCAACTATATGTGTCAGTATTTTGGAAAACTTTCCAGATCAACTGCAAATGGATTTTGGAAAACTTCCCAAAAAACTGTTTATGTGAATCAAGGTTAGTAAACCTCAGCCTAAATGTGTACTTTTCCTGTTGTGGTTTGACTCTTCTAGTGAATGCAGTTTTGCTTGAATTGCCTTCTGCTGCAGCATGAATATTCATGAAAGCCTTGGTTGTGTCCTTCCAGTTTCTCATTGAGGCATTCTTTGCACTGAAATAATTAGTTACATCACACAGAAAAGACAAGTCACCTCGGCTTTTATCCTCGAGCTGCATAACAACATTTCTTTTGCTGCCCATGAAACTAATTTCCTCACGCATTTTGCAGAATCTGGGCTCTGCTTGTCATAGCAAACACAATTCTCCATACATTCCTTTCTTATACACTTTTAAATGATTAATCTTCAGCACCAAATCTTTTTTTTTTATTTTATTTTTACATTGTTTAGATGAGTTGTATTCAACTTCTTATTTAATATTCTCCTATCATGGATTTGAAAGCTTGCTGGGCTGCACAGGTGGCCCAGAGGAAACCCACTTGCCACCACTACAGACCCAAGCTCAATACCCAGTCACGGTACCTATGGTTTGGTTGTGCGACTACAACAACAAAACAGCCATGTTCACTGGTCGGAAAGTAAAGAGATATCACGTCTTTCTTGTTTCAAAAGCGACTTCTTCCTGAGTGAGTCCAATCTGGGGGTTCATATTAACTTTCTCTCGCGTGTTATGGCTGCTCGCTGGTAGGGGTTAGCGACACCATGTGTATCAGAGGATGTGTGGCTGTGTGCACCCTCTCCAAGCCAACAGCGGAGTGAGCAGAGACACGCACTGCTGGGAATTGGCCATACCAAACTGGAAGCGAAAAGACAAGGGGAGGGAAAATTAATTATGTGTGTTGGACGGCGTGACAGCTCTGTCTGTTTTGTGTGCACCATGTAATTATGTACTATACTCTATGTGTGAGCATCCCAACTAGATAGGCCAAAATAAGCGGACAACACAGATCTGTGCCCTGTGCATGCCAACTTAAAATTTACGATGGGCTGCCTTCCACCTGTGTCTCCAGTATAGCAGGATTGAATAATGGGCAGTCAAGTTTGAATGTGATAATTATTATTCTACCAAACCAACTGAAAATGAAGGGGAAAAGACACTAATTTAATTTGAATGTCAAGGCGCAATTAAAAAAAAAAGACCAGCAATCTGGGTATGTGTTCTGACTCTTAGTATGCAATGGTATGAATAGAATCACTAATTTATATTGGAAGCCTCTTAAAATATAAAGCTGTGACTTTGTTGACGCTCTAGTCTAATGTGAGTGAGATGCAAAGGTAATCTAATGCAAATGTGTACGTCTCGTTGGCAGGCGACCAGCCTCCTCTTATTGCCCTGCAGTGTTGATTTTGGCACAGCGGCAGTACAAACATGTTGCTGTGGAAGAGGCTACTTCCACTGTAATGTATTTACTGTCTAATTTGTGTCTCAGTGAGAGACCATATATCCTGTTTAGGGAGTGACACCTCTCCTCCTCTACTTTATGGAGCAATGCAGGCATTTGATGGGGACTTGAACATGCTGTGCTGATGGATGAGCTTGTCATGGCAGCCCCATGATGCTCTGCTCTCTACAGAATGCACAGGGCTGGGGAAACTCAATCATATAGAGAGGCATCACACCAAACATCCTTAACACACAACACCTGAAAATAATCTTCTTAACAGTATGTGCTTCACTTGTGAAGATCGGTTTACAGTTTATGGCGCGTTAGTGTCAAAACATAACATTCTGCACAAAAAATGCAAATTTATTGTGTTGTGACAACTTACTTTTTGCACTTATAAACATGCCTAAGGTTGAGGCTGTAAATGTGTAAAGAAGCAGATTTTTGTCTTTAAATCACGTTGTTTGTTGCTCACACTATTCATTACCTTCACTAGTCTGCCTCCACTGCCATTGCACAATGCTGAACGCTGTGCCTCTAATGTCAGAAATTCAGCTCGAGGCAGAAGTTCTGAAGCGCTGACAGGTGTTTCAAAGTCTTCAATTTGTGGGTGTTCTAAAACAAATTCTTGAAACATTGTGCTTTAGTACGTCTCTTTGAGTGACTTTTGGCACTATTTTTGTCCCTCTATCTTTGCTCTGTATTTTTTGAACAGGTCCAATCAACAGCTATCCTGAGTGACGCTTGAATATATTCTAAGGGGCTGAATAATTGACAACAAGTAGTATTTTAAATTATAACTACAAACTACTCTATTACTGTGCTTTTGTAAAAGTTTTCTTGGTACTGGATATATCTGATTAAATTTTACCGTAGGGCGTGTAAAGCATGCTGCTACTGGGTTATTGTTGGCGGGTTTAACACAATGCCGATAGTGAAGCGACCAAGCAGCTTCAGCCTCCGCCACCAAAGCACAGCAACCCGTCGATGCCGCTGTCGCTTCTACATCACCCGGATCGTTGGTCTGATTGGTTGAAGGCTTATCCAATTGCGTACGGAGTCATTTGAACTGTGCCCTTTGGTCACGCCTGTTGTGCAGAGAAAATACAGAGCAGACTCCCCAGACCAACGATCAGTCTCAAATCTATTGAGTTTGGCTTGGTCTGGTGATGGCCAGACTAAATGTTACCTGCATGAGCGGTCAACCTGAGGCAAGATGGCAACAAAGGGATGGCATTCTGGCCTGTAATTTGTCTCAGTTGACTGCAGTAGCTGAAGCAATAAGGCATTTTATTTACAGAGACCTAGGCTATGTTCAGACTGCACATTTGTTTCTCAAATCAGATCTTTAAGACAGACTGCACGGTTATTTGCAGGTGCTAGATCCGATTTATATGTCCGGACATCACCGACCTGCTCTACCTGCATGGATTGCTGTGGTAACGACATAGGCGTCAGTAACTACGTAGCTACGTAGCTGGCTTCCAACACAGCTTTCAACACAGCTTTATAAGGCAGAAGCATGATAAATGGAGGTGCAGAACATGTTTTTTTTTTTTTTTTTTATGGGTCCCCATTAGCTTCAGCATAAGCTAAAAGCTAATCTTCCTGGGGTCCTGCAAACTGGTTCTGAAATTGATGTAAACAAATGCATGCTGTTTACTTCCTATTGTTTTCTACTATGGACTGACAGTAGCCCTTTGGAGCATTCAGTAATTTATACATGGAATTAAAAGTAAGCATATTTTTTTTCTTCATGTCACTTCTAGTTAAGTTCAGGTTGACTTTAAAATGTAAAACCAAATGGTTTCAAATCATTGTTTTAATATTGGATAATAAACAATATCTAAAATATACTGCACATGAGACAAATTGTCTCTATATTACTTTGCTTATAAGTAAATGTTGATTAAGTTGCAACGACGTCAGCTTCGATGTCATGTAAACACATGAAGTCAGCATGAGTAACAGCGGGTATCTTTTATGTCATTTCCTTAAAAGCCTCGATGGACTACAGGAGAAAGATGCATAATACTGTAATTTCAAGGCTAAACAACTTTGTGTGTGTGTGTGTGTGTGTGTGTGTGTGTGTGCGTGTGCATGCAGTATTAGATTGCAGTAGGTTAAACATATCAGTCACCGTAAAATATTGCATAATAGCAGAAGCCTATTGCATAGTCACACAATTTGCCATAAACCGAACAGAGTACAAGGTTTTTACATAAAGGTATGGATCTTGGTCTGAAACTGGATATGTCCGGTAACAATGCCATCAAGAAGCTTTTGTGTTGTTATTCAAAGCCCTTGCACGCTGGTAATTGAGCCACAACAGCCTATTAATTGATGACACACAATCTAAAATTTAAAATGAATTATTCCCAACTTAACTGCACAGTTAACAACATGTCAACATATAACTGGGTAAAACCTTCTATTAATGCTTCATTAATTATCATGAATTGATGCATGACTTCAAGTACTTCAAGAACTTTCAGTAATGTACAAGGATTAATAGTATCTCCTGCACAACTTAATGGAGGTACAATATAATAACTAATGCATCAGTTATGGTATTTCAACCATCATGATTTCTGATTCATTAATAATGTTCATCTTTTCTTCATAGGTAAATCTGTAGTTACAGTGACAGCTGAATTGTAGTATTGTACTCATGATTTACAAACATAACTTCAATACTACTTTACTTCCTCATGTCTGTGGCCCTTCAAATTAAGTTCTGACCTGCTCCATCTTTAACATTGATAAATAATATTTGATTAATCATGGCATATGCAGTAACCATCTTTGTGAACGATAAAAAAAAAAAAAAAGAAAAAAAAATAAAATTCCGAAGTTTCAGACACAGTAAAACGTAATATTTAAATATATCCTACTTGGGGGACCATTGTCCTCAGGTATTACTGTTTTAAGTGCCTTATATTCTCGTGAATATAGCATTAATAAAAGTGCATTTGCAGTATAATGTATTTTGTGTTAGTGTAGTGACCTCAGTATACTTCTTTAATTATTAATACATTTAATGTTGGACCAGGTCACCACTTCATTTGAAGGTCCACAAATATGATGAAGTAATGAAGACATAATATTTAGTTCATCATGATTACAATTCTTCAGAATATATGTACACTCCTGTGACTTCTCAGAACACATGAACATCATTAATAAATCAGAAATATCATTATTGAGATATCTTAATGGATGCATCAATAAACTTATTGTTCCTGCATGAAATCATGCATGAGACCCTATTACTCCTTGTACATTACTGACAGTTCATGCTTTTTAATGCATGAAGTCATGCATTAATTGGTTATAATGCATGTGCCATTATTATAAAGTGTATTGTTATAAAGTATTTTGACAGTTATAAACGATAATTGTCAAAATACCAAGAAAGGCATGTCTGTAGAAAGAGATCTTAACACATGCAAACTTACATTTTAACATGAAAACCCAACAGGTTATATTGTTAAAAAGATTAAGCCACCATATAAAATGCCAGCCAGTTTCTGGGTGGAAAGGAAAGTGGCACATGCATGAATACAAGTAGAGCCTGATGTCTACTAAAGCTCTGACAACTGACAGGTAAATTGTGAAATATTACAAGGTTCTGTCAAACAGCTTATACCCACCTCCTCTCTCCTAGTGAGCTCAAGCGTGGTTCCCTCAGTAAACACAAAAGATCTTTAAGATAGGCAGCAGAGGGAGTGACAACGCACATTGTACTTGCTTTTCATATTAAGGGACATTATAAAGAACGGGGAGGAATTACACACCCTGTGGTTGCTGATGTTGACTGGTACTCGTGCACACTAACTCCAAGAAAAAAACATTTGATCAAACAATCTATCTTCCATCGAGAGTGGACGTGTTTTCAAAATGTTGCCAATTCAATGCAAATGGAGTCAAATTTCTTAAAATTATAAAATCCCAATTAAACCACATATTGATTTTGGGTCGGCATTGTGTGCAGTGATGTGCAATGTAACCAGACACGTCTGCCAGACAACAGTTTCATCACTAAAAAACATTTTCTCCTCTCAGTAGGGCTCTTTAGAGATGCATCGCCCAGCTATTTGAACGGGTTGGCTTGCTTTCAGGACAAGTGTGGTTTATGGCGGTAATATGCGTCTGAAAAAACATTGAGATTGTGTGACAAACACAAGTCTTGCATCCATCAAATCCATAGTGGCATTACCCCACCCCGACGCACACGCACGCACGCATGCACTTGCATGAGTTGTCCCAAAAATATGTACACGGGATTTCTGTGTGACCCTGAAAGTATGTCTGGGAGATTTTATGACACTCACTAAAAGATTTGCCAGTTTTGCTGACTGCATGTCTTACACTGTCAGTGGTGCATAACCGATTTCCCCATTCAGAACTGCTAATATATGCTGTCTCTACACACACTCCTCTAGCACACTGTAAGGAAAACAAGCTCAGCAAACAAGCGTTGGTAGCAGAAATGACACCAGGAAAACATGCTGCTGTTGTATGAGCTTGGGCATCTTCGCAGAAATACAGGCATAGTTTGTGATTGATTTATGTCTCCTGACATGGCTATGAGTGTGTCTTTTTTCACTGGGGTGTTATGCTATTGCTCTTTGGGTAACTAAATAATACATTGTACAGTTGTCACACAAACAACAACTCTTTTGGAGATATGCTTTTTGGTGAAACACGTTTTGAAGATGTGGCAGTGCAGTTTATTTCTGCTTGCATTAAGTATTATAATGATAATTGGTCTACGCTTGACTTGATGCTTTTACCCCTTCTAATAACGACTAACCACAACAGCAGCAACAATCTGAGATGAGACGCAAATTTGCATTTTATTTTGCTGTGGCTTAATATTACAGCTTAGGCATGCAGGTGCGGCTCCATTGTTAAACAAAGCATTACAGCCCTGATTTTGGAAGTATTCTTATGATGATGAAAATATAACAAAGGTCTAACCATATATATAGGCCTATATATATATATATATAGTGTGTGTATGTGTGTGTGTAAATATATACATACTATGTGTGTGTGTGTGTGTGTGTATACCAATGTATACTATGTATATATGTATATATATGTATATCTATATCAAATACACTCCCTGAATCAAACCGTTAATGTTTGTTAAATTAAGCACATTTTAACAATTCAGTTGCATCTCCATTAGCAGTGTTTTTTATTAAATACTTTTTGCTCTCACTATTTCTACAGCTGGAATACATGCTAGTAGGCTTGTTCACAGTCAGATTGACTTGTCAGTGCCTGGTGTTTTTAAAGGGGCGAGGGTGGCTACAAAGTCGTGTACCTCCATCTCAAAGGAGTCTCTCACCTCCTTACAAAGCAAACTGTGGGTGAACTTTACAGGACAGAAGCACTCCAAATACTAGTAACACGGATGTTTAGCTGTGTGTATCCATAGCCACGAAGAGCTGTGAGCATTTGCTTTAAACTCTGGCAACTGAGAATGTGAGAACTTTCTTTGACTGTCAATGTCGATTTTATTTGTGTAGCACCTTTTAATTACATGTAAACCCAAAGAGATTTACGTTAAAAACAGCATACACATTAAAACAAAGCATGCATAGAAATAGGACATCAAAATAGTGCGACCACACAAACACACACACACACTAGTTAAGTATTTATCAAATGCCTAAAAAAGTAAAAAGTTTTTTTTGTTGGCTTTTGAATGAGGATAGTCTGCCATTGCATGCCATGTGGCTAAAATAACTGATTTCTTGTGTGACAGAACTTAACTTGAGATTGATTGAGAACTAGACAAACAATATTTCTAAATAAATGCCAGCCTTCTGAAAGTGATCACTTTGAAAGATGACAAACTGTTAGAGGCCAAAAAAATGGGAGCTAGACAAAAACAAGAACCCATCATGTATGAGCTGATTTATTTGAAGGAACACATTGCATTTTTGATTTGGGTGACTCTTTCAATATATAAAGCCAAGCAAGACTGGAAAGACCTCAAAATGTGCAAGCCTTTGAGCGACAACACAGGAAAAAATAATAGTGGAATAAGCTAAGACACATCCAAGTAAAACACATGTCAATTTTCAAATTAAGAAAACAGGACATTTCGAAACATAGCAGCGATTTGTGGATAAGTTTTGTTTTCATACATTACATACTCAAACCAATGTTTTAGCTAAATATTTTTTGGGGTCTTTGACTTCCAGCGTGGCATTTGCATGCTTGGATGGAGATGTCAGGATGACAAAATGTAGTGTGTCAGTTTAGAAATCTGACCGCATGATTCATGAAAGCACATCAGTCAGTCAAACGACATAGCACGCAGGCTACAGTTAAGGCAGGGATTACCTGCAGGCAGTGAATCTAACACAAAATCACAACTGCCATGTTATAAAATGTTCTTTTGGCAGATGATAAGGCTAGTGGCAAAGGACTGATATGAAGCTCCGAAATATTTGACCTTTACCAAAAGGTTTGGAGATAAAAAAAATGTTTTCTATTTTTTTTTTTTACGTTTTATATTCATGTTGAAAACTCAGCGAGCTTGGTTTTTGAACTGCCATGCTGAACAGAATGGATTGGTGGTAATAGCAATAGCAGGTGACATGGTAAATAAAAGTTAGCTTTGAAACAATAATTTAGTTTAAAAACAGTTAAATATAAAGTATAAAAGGGAAAAGAATTTTCTGAATATTCATAAGAAATCTATTAGTTTTTCGCCCAGATAGCTCAGTTGGTAGAGCGGGCAGCCATGTATAAAATGCAGCGGGCCAGGGATCAACTCCACTGTCTTCCTGTTAAAAAATAAAGGCTGAAAAATGCCTCCCCCCCAAAAAATTAAAGTGTATTGGTTTAAAAATGCATCATTTAGTAATGTTTAGGGCTAATAACATTTCAGTATTGTGTGCTTCCAATTAAATAGCTCTACGTCGTAGCATGATTATTAGATGTAGGTGGTTTAGTTTAATGTTAGTTGTTGGAAGCGACGTTTTTTTGACTGTGCGTACAATACCTATGCATAATTTTATGTTTTATAAGTAAACATTTTAAGATCGTTTGGTTTGCTTGTGTTTCAAATACGGGTTGTAGTGACACAGAATAATTAGAAGCAACAAGGTGCCACTACAGAGACTTAACATCAACACTTTCTGATTTGAATGTAAATGCCTCTCTGAGGAAGGGAATATCAGGAATAGTATCTTGACACCAATTCCAAAAAGTCTTAATGTGTACTTTATTAATCTTTCACGAGCTGCACATTTTTTATTATCTGCAGTAAGCCAGAACATTTTGATTACAACAATGTTCACCGTAAGCAGATGCAACTTTTCACATCATGTTTGCTGTAAATATGAGCTAATCACCTCAATCACTTCTTTTTTTTTTTCTTCAACTACATACATGTATTTTTCCAGAGCAGCAGTTCTCAGTCATGCCTTGTTGCTGTCCTTCAGTGTGTTTCACGTCTGCATACTGGAGAAGGTGGAAAGAGAGATAAGGCTTCTCTCCTATACTGCAAATGGCATCATGTCATGTGTTTGCACCTCGTCTGCAGCATCAGATGTGCATTCAACTTCACAAAAAGTTAAAATTACCTTTATTGATATTTTGTAGTAGAAAGGAGACGTTCAAATCAAATGTATCGACACTCAAGTATTGATCGGTACATTTCAACACTGAAATATAATTTACCCATCAGAGGGATGACACATAGATAATGACAAACAGACACTTCTATTCACACCCGTGCACAGTTTTCAGTCTCCTGTTCAACAGACTAGAGTCCAAGTAATATGTTGCCTATGAAAACATTTTTTCGGGTTTCTGAAAATTCTTTGTTGGTACACAGCATAGTGGCTGAGATGGTGATAAATCAAGACACATCTGCAAGCAGCAATCAGAAACCTGGATACTGTTATGATCATGTATACGGTATAACCAGGTTATTCATGGAAGCGTCCAACAACATGACAAGACTCAAAACCAGGATGCTCTGGCACATGTAAACGGAAAACAAGGAAATTGTAAAAGTCACTGATAGTTACTGAAATACACTGCTGCCTAACATAAACATATGGTATATCAATGCAGTGATTAGGCAAACAGAAACTCAGTATGTCATACGTAGAGAAATAAACAAACCAGTCACACTTCACTGTTGGACAAAACTGATATGCCTTCCAGTTTCTTTTCATTTCATTAGCAGTAGAAATTCTCCATCATCATCGTTCATTGTTCCCTCAATTATGTCCTCAATCACAGGCATAATTGTACGTGCTTCAATTCACTTTGCATTCCAATTTGTGAAAAGTAAAAATGGTTTCACTCCTGAGCACAGAATAACAGTAATTCAATGTGTCCATTAAATGTCCCATGACACAGTGCTTTGGATGTTTTTTTATAGACCTTAGTGGTCCCTTAATACCATATCTGAAGTCTCTTTTATATAGACCTTAGTGGTCCCTTAATACTGTATCTGAAGTCTCTTTTATATAGACCTTAGTGGTCCCCTAATACTGTATCTGAAGTCTCTTTTATATAGACCTTAGTGGTCCCCTAATACTGTATCTGAAGTCTCTTTTATATTGACCTTAGTGGTCCCCTAATACTGTATCTGAAGTCTCTTTTTATAGACCTTAGTGGTCCCCTAATACTGTATCTGAAGTCTCTTTTTTATAGACCTTAGTGGTCCTCTAATACCATATCTGAAGTCTCTTTTTTATAGACCTTAGTGGTCCTCAAATACCATATCTGAAGTCTCTTTTTATAGACCTTAGTGGTCCCCTAATACAATATCTGAAGTCTCATTCCCAAAATGTAGCCTTGGTGCAGAATTACAGCCATTAAAGCCAGTCCCACAATGAGCTTTCCTTGACCAACCGCCACTTTGCAGGTTTGAAAGTCATGATGTCTCTCTCTCACGGGTGGGGCAAATTCTCAGGGCGGGCAAAGCAGAGAAAGGGGAGGTAACCTTGCCCCCTTATGACCTCATAAGGCTTGGAAAACTCAAAATAATGTTAAAAAAAAACTCAAAGTGACATTTACATGCCATGGGACCTATAAAGGATCATGATCTATTCTATGATTCATGATGGACATGCGGGAAAGTCGTTTAATTAGAGTGTATGAAAAGCTCCGGCTCTTTCAACAGGATTTCAACTCGGTTATGAGAGTAGTTACCCTTCCAGTGTCACTTATTTTTCCCTTTCTACTGCACATCATATACACATCAAAGTCATGTGCCAGCAGTGCACTGCAGTAATGAATGGCCCACATTTCTGCCGCTCAAATTTGATGATGTCCTATTGAAGTTTTTCTTCATGTTCTAATTAAATCTGTTTCTTCTCTAGTTTCTAGTAGTTTAAGGTTATGATATTATAATAGCAGCTTTGAGGTTGCATAGCAATTACTTAAGTCACTGCTAATGTGCTTTGTTGCTTTCTTAAATGCTTATTTTATTTAATTCTTAATTGAAGACAACAATGTATAAGACGCGATTGTTTACAATAAAGTAAGGACTTCAACACAGTTTATTTAGAAAGAAATGAGAGCAAAGGATGTAGCCCAAATATGAGGGGAAATAATGATGGTGGCACTTTTGACAGCAAAAACTGAAGTTCTATTATTGGTGAAATACTCAGTGCCAAAATAACATTCCATCTCTTCACTTAGGAATATGCATGGTTGCTTTCTAATTACTATCACTCCTTATCTTTGATGTCAATTTTATTTTATTTTATTTTTTGTACTATATTTCAGTTCAGCTTGGGTTTGATGTTTTAATATCCATTTAAAGCTACACTGTTTTAATAAAAATAATGTATATTCCCCTACAAAAAAGTGCATTTATATATGTATATTTGTGTATGTATATGTATGTTTATATATGAATGTATTTATATATATATATA
>NC_048419.1:4220345-4234372 GCF_013103735.1 Etheostoma cragini | reverse complement strand
TATGTATGTATTTGCACTGTATCTGTATGTACATGTATATATGTGTGTACATATATATAATATATATACATTTTTTGTAATATGTAAGACTTCTAATAATACAAAGATGTGTTCCAACCCAAACAGCAGTACGTTAATGTAATTTAGCCTTACTATTAAATAATAGGCTGGTGATATTAGGAGTGAGGGGTGCAGAATGCAAGAGCAAATCAGAGGATGGGTTAAGTGGGTATTTATAGGGATAGCGGAAGAGGCATATTTGAGGTGTAGCCCGGCTCCTTAAACTCTATGTTGCATCAATTACATAAGTGTGGAAACTTGAACCCTCATGGACACATACAGGAGAAAATTAATTTTTTCCACAGTTAATTTTAACACATTAATAGCTATATCTTGCATAATGATAACTGTGAGTCAATTATTGTCCCATTTATTTTACATTTATAGACAAAGCAGGGGACTTGGGGGGCGTGGCTACACTCCAACTTGTTGTTCAGGACAGAGGCTTAGCAATGCTAAGCATTACACTGTGTACTTTAAAATAGCCGTGAACATATTTTTGGTGGTGTCTATGTTTTCATCGTAAACTTTAACCTTCTCACTGTATGTTTTTGCTTGTTCAAAGTTAAATGGAACATTTTGGTTGCCTACAATTTTCTTTCATTCTTCCATTCTGAATTCTTTCAACCAATACTGCAAGAATTAGCTAGTAACTTAAGGTAGAGTTTGCTGATTTTAGATGTACTGCTGTATATGCAGGGAATGGTGCCAGGATCTGTGTTTATACGCAGGTTAATCTCCAAGGAATGACTTGCTTGACAAGGGTTGAAAATTTGCAACTTTCCCTCTTTAGCATTACCTTTAGCACAGAACCATAAACAGCACTGCTTTTTCTGTGTCATCTTTCCCAGCTCCACCCTTTTGTCCAAACATCGTCATGTCTGGTTTAAAAAAAAAACATAGTCAAATTGCCAAAGTCCTGGCTTTAAAACAGCAGTCCACAAACCAATGGGTGACATTATTTTTTACAATGTATGTGAACTCCATACATAATTTTTCTGTGTATTTCAATATCAGAGCTTGATTTCCTCACAAAAATCAGTTGCATATGGTCTTTAGTTAAAGCATATAAAGAAAGCAGCTGCTCTCATAGCTGTACCTTCAGCAATGGAACAGATTATAGCCTGATTTTATGTGCCTGTCATTTCCATTCAGGCACAGCCCACGATCCTGGCAGCAGATCTATAAAAGGTCTAAGAGTCATTTGGTAAGATCAAGGGTGAGATCAGCCAGTGATCAGTGGTTTGCTTTAACGCTTCACCCAAGCAGTCTGATTGCCACTTAAATGTGGTTGGCCCGTGGGTCCCCCGTGGGTCCCACTCTTTATTCTGGTACCAGTGCAAAAAAAGGCTTTACTGCCGTTTTCATTTCGTGTACAACAATCATAATAAGCAAGGCATAATGTGCTGCCAATGCACATGAATTTATTCTATATCTGCAGGGTGAAATGGCACATGGGTCCCACTGTGGAAAGCATTTGGGGAGTCTATGTGCCAGTGCCATATTGTGCAGTACAATGCAATGCATCATATTTGCTGACGCTGTCTTCAGCCACTGCTGCAGTCTATGATGGAGCACGTCCATGTATTTGTTTTAGTTTTTTTTACTAAAGGGAAGCTCCCAAAGTTATAAGGTTGGGGAATAGGATCACTAGGCCACAGCTTAAGTAAGTAACCCCTGTCACAACGATGAAATTACTGTGATGAAAAGTTGACAGCAAACAGGTCTGGAGTTACTAAATCTCAAACCTCATGCTTACCAATATGACAGCTATCCTTGAGCGAAACATTACCTGGCCGCAAACAACAAACCTCACTCAGAAAAAATATGTATACTGTATATGTACTTCTAATGTGCAAAAGCAAAGCCAATAGATTTTGAAAGACACATAATCATGCTCCCTGGGTACCAATTTTTATCAATAGAATGGGGAAATATTTCCTATGGATATGTGTGCCAAGTTGCGAAAAATGTAACATAATTGCAAAAACTTCACTGACAACGCAAATTGCACTACATCTGCTTATAACAAAACAAGCATGTATTGAACCACAAGATTGTGGTTCAATAGAGAAGTCAAAAGTGACTCGACTAACCCTAACCCTTCGTAGGAGTCAGAATGAAAACTCCTGTTTCCCTGTCTCCAAGGGATGTGTTTTGTAAAACATCTACAACCTGCTTCCTGCACTGTGCATTAAACAAACCTTGCACTTTCTTCACCTGAATAAACATTGCCACTTAACATAATCCAGGCAATTACATTTCACTGAAAGCACACAGTATATGGCAATACAATAGTGTATAAATATACATAATTGTAAGAAAAGTTCCAGTTGTGCTCAAAAGTTGAAGAATTGGTAATATATATACCATGTGAAAAGAAAACATGAGTGAGCAGGCAAAACACAACTCTTATCTGTTATGGGATTCACATTGAACTGTAGGTCTTAACAGAATGGTACAATCATACGACAAAAAATGAACAGACCACTGTTCAAAAGACATACCCTCAGTTCTTAATTCTGTGTATTGTCACCTTTTAGCATCAATGACAGTGTGCAGTCTTTGTAATAGTTTGATAGTTACATCCCGAATTCTTGCAGGTGGTATAGCTGCCCATTCATCTTGGCAAAATGCCTCCAGTTCATGCAAAGTCTTTAATCGTTTTGCATGAACCGCACGTTTGAGATCTCCTCAGAGTGGCTCGATGTCATTAAGGTCAGGAGACTGTGATGGCCGCTCCAGAACCTTCACCTTTTTCTGCTGTAACCACTGGAGGGTCAACTTGGCCTTGTGCTTGGGGTCATTGTCGTTCTGAAAAGTCCAAGAGCGTCCCACGCACAGATTCCGTGCAGAAGAATGCAAATTGTCTGCCAGTATTTTCTAATAACATGCTACATTCATCTTCATAAGATTCCACGTGCCTTTAGAGCTCACACACCCCCAAAACATCAGTGAGCCAGCACCAGGCTTCACGGTGGGGATGGTATTCTGTTCACTATAGGCCTTGAAACCTCCAAACACATCGCATCGCATCAAAACACATACCCCTCCAAACACATTGCTTACGTTTGTGACCATAAAGCTCTATTTTGGTCTTGTCACTCCAAATTACAGTGTGCTAGAAAAGGAAAGAATCAACGCAGTAAAGGCTTCTTTCTGGCGACTCAACGATGCAGTTAATTTTTGTTCAAGTACCGTCGTATTGTGCTCCTTGCAACAACCATGCCATCTTTTTCCAGAGCAGCCTGTATTTCCCCTGACGTTACTTGTGGGTTCTTCTTTGCATCCCAAACAATTCTTCTTTCAGTTTTGGCTGAAATCTTTCTTGGTCTACCTGACCTTGGCTTGGTATTGAGAGATCCAATAATTTTACACTTCTTAATAAGTGACTGAACAGTACTGACTGGCATTTGCAAGGCTTTGGATATCTTTTTATATCGTTTTCCATCTTTATAAAGTTCCAATACCTTGTTACGCAAGTCTTTTGACAGTTCTCCTCTGCTCCCCGTGGCTCATTATTTAGCCTGCTTAGTGCATCCATGTGAGAGCTCACAAACTCATGGACTATTTATACACAGACACTAATTGCAATTTACAAAGCCACAGGTGTGGGAAATAACCTTTAATTGCCATTTTCACCCCTGTGTGTCACTTTGTATGCCCATAACAAGGCCAAACATTCAAGGGTATGTAAACTTTTGATCAAGCCATATGGGTTATTTCTGTTACTAATACTGTTAAAAAGAAGCCAAACAACTATGTAAAAAGATGTGTCTTCATATGATCACTGTGCTTGAATCAAAGACAGTTATTTTACATGATGAGTCATATTTTCAAAAAGTATGCCAAAATTTCAAAATGTATGCAAGGGTATGCAAACTTATGAGCACAACTGTAAACCTTCATCGATCCCCAGAGGGGAAGGTTAGGTGTAAGGAGACATAAAAATCACCAAATTGAAGTAGTCATTAGGATGAACCTTTTTGTTAGGTGCTACATACACTGGAAAACCAGGCGTTTAAACACGTTGAGTTATATTTAATGTGGTAGAGATTTCCACACAGACATCTGAGTCAGAATCCTGAAAAACCTTTAAAAAAATGAGACATTTCTCCATTGTTAAATAACAATACCATTTAATTAAAAATGCATTTATTTTTTTACAATAGATTACTGTTTTGGGCGACTTAAACATGCAATTTGAAAACTAGGGATTTTCCTTCCCCAATAAATGTAAATATTTTTTTTTTTCTGTTGCATTGATAAAATCACAGTATGACCTTATTCAAACGTGTTTTTCTGACAAGTTCTATAGCTGTCTCATCAACTGGATTACAAGTTACCTGCATTAGACTTTGTTGAAGTGATGTAGCCATGTTCATGCATTTAAACGATTACGTCATTGAGTAAAATGTTATCATAGCCCATAGAAACGAGATGTAAACCTACAAAACTAACATCTGAATTAAAGAAAGTTAAATTACACTCAAAAGCCATACACACATGATAACGATGTAAATACGACGGTATCACAGTGTATGGTGTTCTTATCATTTTTAATAATTTGCCTGTGAATTGCCAGCCTTTTTAATAATATAAAAAAAAATAAAAAATAATGAAGCTTTAATAAAGTCTGGTTATGAGATATCGCAATCATTGACGTCATTAGCATATGCTCCTAAAGTTGTCCTTCAGAGATCTAAAACCCGCACAATGCAATGCTTCAAGTGTGCAGGTTTCCTTCCTCAATTCCAAACCTTTAAATATCTCAACCATATTAAAATGTAAAGAACTGATAAAAAAATGCTCACTGTGTGTTTTAGTCACTTAGACCCCATGAAATATTTCCCAGAGTGCAATGAAGCAACCAAATGAGGCGAGTGGATGACTTCTTCCAGGCCTGGCCACAGCTCTCACATTAGACAGCCCATCAAGAGGCACATTTGCACAGAGGGGAAAACACTGATGGTGTGATTAGGCTGGAGGTGAATCTCAAGGCCTTAGACAGCAGTTTAAATCTTGGCATCCAATGACCATAGAAAATGTATTATAGCATCCAGCTTACTATAACGGTATATTAGTTTTAACACAAACATACCGGTGGCAAGTTATTATTTAATTAAATAAAAATATTTTTATGCCAAGATTAGAAACACAGGGATATTTGCAACATGAAACATAAACCTTGAAAGTAGAAAGGCCACATGGCAAATCTTTTAATCCTTCACAATCTGGCCTGCAATGTAAACCAGGGACAAGAGGAGGAATTAAGCTGTTTCCATCCATCTGGGTTCAAAGATCCAGTACAGCTGTAACCACTAATTCCACAACTTGTGCTATATACAGTACTTATACACAAGGAATACAAACACTGTAATAGTCATCTTTGAAGGAAAATAACCCTGTGTTGCCGTTCAGTATTACTAAAGTAGGTACAGTAATACAAGTTGTATTGAACTGATTCAGCTAGTTAGCTGTCCCACTCCAGGTCAGACTAGAGAATATTGCAGAGTATGTCGTTATTACAAAATGAAGTATTTCTTAGTGAACTCCTCTGTCAGTTGTGGTCAGTTTTAGTCATGTCCAGTTTGATGTAATTTCCAAATTCATACATTTACCAAACAAAATGCCAAACATTCATTTGCTTCCATTTCTCAAATCTAAAGGTTTCTTTTTGATATCATTGTAATATTTTTTTTTTCAATGTCTCTGGGCTCAGGTAACCTGTAATGGGCATTGTTTTAGTATTGATTTTACATTTTACTGACTCATTGGTTAATCTAATAATTTAAAAAATAATTAGTTTAATTAAAATCATCATGACATTAAACATAACCAGATTACCAACATCTTCATGCATTACATTTGAATATGTCAGTGTGTTCATCTAGGATGATGATAATACTCCCATCTTGAGGAAGTAATTTCCAACTACCTGATTGGACCAGGTAAACCTAATGAAGAAATCAATAAGTCATCATACAATAGTGTCTACTAAAGAGTTGAGTGATAAACATGAGTTTTAATATCTAAGGGGTATCATTCTGCCTTAATCCTTATGTTATTATCCTTAGATGGATTTGTGCAAAAGGTTTCCTATTGTTTGAGAATGCACGGCACAGTGCAAACACCGTCGACAGCACTTTCTTACAATACTAGCTGCGAGGAAGAGAAGAAATGGATGTGAGGTGCCACACATGCCTTTGTCCATTATACTTACTTTTCACTCCCCCACAGGTCCTCAGCAGCCTCTGCCATGTGGCACACAGAACGCTGGCTGGGGACAGAAACTAACTTTGATGAGAGTCCAAATATTCCTAGAGAGGAATCACTTGTTTTCCAGACATCTCTTCTCACATCAAAATGCACCGGAGGATACCGCGTAAAACACAAGTTGGGTAAAAACATGCAATGTCAGTATCTATCAGTAGAAGGAATCCTTTTTTGTTTTCAGCCATGCATGGCGCGGCGGTAGTGGTCAGTGTTAAAGACTAAGCTTGTGCTCTGAAAGGGTGCTGCTTCAGCAGCAGCGAATCTGGCTGGGGAACTGATAGAGCAGTGTTCTCCCCTCTGTCATCCACCATAGCTGAAATGCCCCTGAGCAGGGCTTTAAACAAGGCATGGTGAAACTGCAGTAGTAGATCTGCTCTGAGGCCAACAAGACAAGGGTGTAGTGTTTACTTGGTAGCTTCCAGCTGTGAGTGGGAACACATAGCCTTTAACTTCCCTCATAGCTGTTGCTGTAAATAAGGATGTATTTTTAGAAAACATACCTTGTTAAATCAGGAATACAAATTCGTATTCATTGAACACTGTTTCTGTCATGACAGTAGAGTCAGTAAAGTCTTACAGTGTGTTAAAGGTGGATGCCTCTCTGCACTCCAGGCAGTTTTTTTTCCTGTAAGGCTTGAAGCAGAGGTTCAGTGAGCAGTCTTGTAAATTTCACGTAATAGGGAGTGTCACCATCCCAGCATCTTGTGCTCAGCAGGATGTAAGTTGGCTCCCTGGTGCTGGTCTTGTTTAGTTTATTTGTTGGTTTGCACTATAATGAATGATATGCTTGAAGTTTTCCTTATGAGCTGGAATAAATGGCAGTGCAGTGAAATACTTCTGGTGAGACTGTGTGGGAGGAAGCGACAGAGAGAGAGAGAGGAAGGGGAGAAAGGGGTAATTGTTTGAGAGCTTGTTGTATCATCACTGAGTAATAATTGCTGTAATTAGTGAGAA
The DNA here is from genome assembly GCF_013103735.1 of Etheostoma cragini. Taxonomy (NCBI): domain Eukaryota; kingdom Metazoa; phylum Chordata; class Actinopteri; order Perciformes; family Percidae; genus Etheostoma; species Etheostoma cragini. The sequence continues at coordinate 4,227,082 of NC_048419.1, read as the reverse complement.
TGTACATCCATATCCTTCAGATCGGCACACGGAAAACGGGATGAATTTGACAATATAGGCCAAACAGATTGTTTTGTTGCAAAGATTAGTCAGTTTAAAATCATATCAGATGTAGGGGAAATCTCCTCAGTATTCAAGCAGTCAGTGATAAGAGTCTCTGGCGATCCATTCTGTTTGTCTGCAGTAATTAACTTGAGGTGAAGATTATGGGAGATTTCTTCTCTAGTGTGTACACATCATGCAGAATTCATATTCTGACCAAAGCCCAGAACAATGAGCCTCATTTATAGCTTCTGCTCCAGCTGATAGAGAATGGATTTGACAGCGATCAAAACTGCACATTAATCTACCCGGCTGGCATTTGTCATTGATATGTATTTATGGCAACCGCAACATGCATTTTAATGGACTTTTACATGCAAGAGAACAAAAGGGGAGATTTCCACTGTCACTGCAAGAACCTGGTGGACTGAGGGAGTCTATATTATTAACTGCCAATAGTCAGTAATCATAGCATGTCAAGGTGTTTTGGCTGTGTCTTCTTCACAGAGAAAAAAATGTCTGTATGTTGGCTCAGCTGTATAATTATGTTTGCTTTGTCTTTGTCTGGTTTCACTGACTTATACTAGTACAAAAGTAGGTGAAAAACCCCCAAACATTTTAACAAAATAAACACAGCCATTGGATTATACCACGATCCAAACACAAGAAAAAACATCTACAGACATAAAGTCATATATGTATTTTACATATTTCAGAAAAACATCAGTGACACTTTACTTGAAGGTTTCTACATAAGAGTGACATGACCCTAACCCCATGACAAAGTCATGACACATGAACCCTAACCATAACCATAACTTGTCATGACAAACCCAATAACCCTTGCTAAAAGAAGCGTTATGTCATAAACCTTTGTGACTCGTTTATGTTTTATGACATGTTCATGACAGTGTCATAGGATGTCAGTCAACCTTGTGTCATTTTAGTCTCAAGAATTCCTTATTCTGGTTTTCGAACTCCAACATTAGGTATGATTTTCTATAAGTCAGGTTTATTGACCATAAATTCCCAAAATAACTGTAAAACTAAAGTTAATAAGTTAGTGTTATGTAGTGTTAAAAAAAGCCCCAAAAATTGAAAGAAATGCATCAAAAGTGTTGATAAAGGGACAAAAACGTGAGAAAGTGTTAAACGTTGACAGGAAGACCACACAAGGGTTTAACCAAAAGCACGGATTATGAATCCATGCTCTTGGTTTATTAAAGCAAGGACACAGATTATGAACCTGTGCGTACAGTTTATTAAACCGAGGGAGCAGATTTGTATTCTGTGCACACCTTTTAGTTTTGTTTTCTCGGCTGACCCCAGGGGAGCTCCGTAACATACAAATGATCTGGACTTGTAAAAATAAAAAATCTTCTGATGAGTATTGGTGCTGGGCTGTGAGAGACTCACTCAATGCAGGTGTGGTGCTGTTGTCCTTGCATGAATGGCACTTTGATTTGAATATGAAGTGCCAAGTCCTTTTTTATGATTAGACATTAGCCGCTTCAAGAACAATTGTAAGCTGTATGTGCCACTTTTCAGTTAATCCAATATACATCCATCACCCACCTTACAGAAACCACCTATTTTACTCCCTGGGGACTGCCCAAGCCAGGGAAAGGGTTTGACTGTAGAAGCTCCTGCTATTAACAGAATTAACTCCAGCCAGGAGCACAGCTCAGGGAGAACACACCAATTCCATTATCTCAGCTGGACGGCAGCCATTTTCTCTCTGCCACTCTGCAGCCAAAGTGCTCCAAGCATGGAGCCCACCAAAACCCATTGTACAGTGACACAACATGCACCAACTCTCAAATGCACTCCATCGAAGCTTTTCTGCTTGAAATATTCATCTAGCTGGAAAACCACATTGAAATCTTTTGAAAAAAATAAAAGGTACAAATATTTAATTCGTTTTTCCTTTTTACTTAGTGAGTTAAGTGAACTACAGTGAACCCAGGAATATTTGGTACACTTCACTTTGCATAAATACCCTTTCCCAGGACATTCTAAAAACATTTTTCTCCCTCAGCTGTCCTTACTGTTTAATAAATATGAAGAGGAGCATAAACAGACAGTAGTTTGAATAATGATTATATAAAGCAGGAAATAGTGTGTTAAATAATTGATAGCACTTTACACAACTTAGTAAAGCAATACTGGCGTGATGAAGTGGTAATTACGGGTTATATGATAATATTATTGAGAATAATAATGAGAAGAAATTGGAAATTGAAAGTTTCATCAACAGGGTAATAATGTGGCAAAAACATGAGGATAATACTAGAGCTAACAATGGGAACGGACATCAGCTAGAGGATAACATTGGCCAAAATTATTATAATCAGGTAATAGTAGTATCATATTAGAGTAATGTATTCCCAAAATACATAGGGTAATACTTTTAGAACAATATCAGAAGACCTACTTCGCACATATTGGTAACTTTGCCTCGCTATTGTGATGTGCGCCTCGTCTAAAGAGGAACAAAATACACTAGAACACACATATGTACAGTATGAATAACGAACACTGAAATTACCAACAAGGAAATTTCTGAGATGTGTTTTCACATTATTATTAATTTTTCTCATCCATGAATAGTATTAAATCACTGCTTGTGCTTCATTGTCAATTTGTCACACTGTCACAATAGAGAAAAAAAAAAAAAGACATTGCACTTTATTTATTTTTTGACAAATGAGTTCATTTTAATTGAAGATGTTTACAATTCCATGTAGGTTTATTGGAGGTGGTTCAATTTAATTTTAATTCTAGACAGAATATGTTTTAAAACTGAAAAATTAAATTAAATTAAAAACGAATAACTTGCTTATCTCCTTAACGTTCATATGCCAGTTGAATTTAGCCAACAAAAAGTGATTGTGAGCCGGGTACAGAGCACTGTAAAGGTTGTGTAGTCACGTAAGCGGCTGTTGCAGTTATGTTTACCCGTCAAAAGGTGACTGTGAGCCTGAAAGAGGGCACTCTGAGGGTTGCAGTTAAGTTTAGCCTATAAAAGGTGGCAAAATTACTAGTTAAGATTATAAAAAAGATTGTGGTTTGGGTTAAAACCCGGGTCCCTTAAAGAAGTACTCCTGGGACATGAAGTCCTGATTCCTGGCAGAAAGTTTTGTGTTTTCCCTTTATTTTCTTCCAGGACATGAACCGCTTGTTAGGCCTGTGTTTTAACACCAATCCCCCAACCCCTGACCTCCTCCCTACGCAGATCTGTGCATTCTTATTCAGCAGCAGACAGTGTGGTGCATGCAGTATTAAATATATGATAAACATACGAATTACAGCGCATATGCACAAATGGTTCGGGAGAACAGCCGGATTTAGTTGGGAGTGTGAAAATATAAGGGCCAGCTGTTTATAGAAGAAGTTTTAAGTGGTTCCTCTGTTAAAAAAGAACATGATTTCAAAAAGATTATTGGATTTTAACTTCATACTGCATGTGTTCTTAAAGGGAAGTTACATATTTCCACATTTGTCAATGTGAGGGAGAACATGGAAGTCATAAAACAACATCATTAGTAGTGTACATGATGCAACGACTTGGTTAATATATTCCATGTTATTTTTAGGACAAAGTGTCAAACAGCAAATGTGTCCCTGCTCCAATCATGTGTATACAGTATATATCTAAAGTATAAAAAAAACTACTATAATACTTTATACTTTTGTACAATAGTTGCAATTGGTAGCAGCGGTGTGGGAAGTCATTTTTGGCAGGGGACGCTGGGAGGAGGGGGGGCATGGTCCACGTAGAGTCTAAAGGTACTATGTTACCCAGGCTCTGTATTCTGCTGACCACTTGCCAGCCCCTCCCCTCCATGAAGTACAGCTGAGCTTACACTGTACAAACTATATCCCCATATCCCTACTACATATTACAGATATAGACATTCTAAAAACGTGGTTTAATGTACCTAAACAACAATAGTCGGGGTTGTACCTTTTTCTGGTATGCTGGATGAGGAGTCAGTTGGACAAATCTTGCCAGTCCTCGGGTGTTTGGGGTTGGGCGATTGAAAATAATCCAAAATTCTCCTTTGAGACATTGCTACGAAGTGCTGATAGATAGTAAAAACTCATACGTAGTAGTGTGTGGCTGTGAGTGTGCGTGCATCATTCTGCAGAGGTATTTATACACTATCATTTTATTGTCATGCCGTTTTTACAGCTTCGCCACTGGGGGTGCTGCAGCACCACCCGCACCCCCACTTCCCTCGCTTATAGTTAGTAGGGTTCATGTAGTCTTACTACATTGCAGTGTCCACTAATGTCCTGTTCCTATTTTCTTTGACTTGAGTTTATTCAGGTTCTTACTGATTTCCAAGTTATTGAGCAGTTTATCACATAGGAAATCAAATATAGATTTTCTATCTGTTAATTCCTCCATTTTTAATGTAACTGAAGTTTGGATAAAGGCAACCTTTTGTTATATTGTCAGTAAATTGGTGGTTTTACTACAATATATAGTTGGATGCAAGCATGCACTCCAAGCCAAGGACAATTCAAAATGCACAGTACAACTGTGTGAATCAACTACAGTTCCTAGAAATTATATAAGGCTGTATATGCACTTATCTTCTGTATGTAACTTTGCCATCTGATCATATAAAAAGAAGCAGCATTCATGGATGTTCCATTAACATGAGAATATCTGTTCCGGCTGAATTTATTGAGTAGGTTTTATCATTTCCTTCTAATTTTGCATTCTGCACTTCATGAATATCCTTGAATGGAAATGTCACATTTAAAAGAAAAGTAGACTTGTCAAGTTGAGATAATTATAAAGTGTATGGACACTGCTGCAGTGTTTCACCTATGTTTGTTGTTACTAATGGAACCCACCACCCACCCACCTTTTAAAGATAGGTTATTTGTCAGCCTAAGAGCTTATTTTTACACTATATATAAGCAGTCCATTGTGTCCTTGTAGGCACACAACAGACCATTAGCATACTTTAATAAGTAATATTTATGTTCAATTTTAATGTTGAATTTATAACAAATAAAACTTGCTTTTCCTCCTGGCTGTTGGTAAAACAGAAAGAATGAGAAAGCCTGCAGGCAAGGCAGGTTGAATTGAGCGAAGACCAGATTAGGAATACAAGTCTGGGTTGTAAAGTATTATCACAAAGAGCATATAATTAGTATTTGATGATTGTTTTCACACAAGTTTGCCTCATGGCTATACAGGCTGTGCAAGGAATGTTGCCTTTTCCCACGTGGCCTCCTGCAACCATTAACCATTTGGAGACAAAAAATAAATCCTTTTGTGGTACAGAGGGTAAAGTAGGAAAAAATACTGGAATAAGCCCACAGTGGCTGTTGCACGGTGACTTGTTTACAATTTCCAGTAATAAGACACACATTTATTACCATTTGTTTGACACCTAGCAACTGTTGTTCTTCCCGATATGAAGGAGAAAATACCCATTCTGTAGCATTCTGTGAAAAAAAAACAACAACACATCCCTACTACGCACAGAAAAACAGACAAATGTATGTCTTAGTGCCTTTCAATGCACGCATCAAAGAGAGAAGCAGACATGGCGAGAGCCAGGCAATGAGAGGAAAGAACGACTATGATGGCACACTTTGAACTGCATTGTTATTTCATACAGCACACTCCCGTGACATTTTTGGCAACATACATGGGTAATTCATAGCAAGCGCGAGATCAAAACAATAAAATAAATTGTTGGAATCATATACAGGTTGTCAATACAAGCATCCCAAGGGAGGCAGTGGAAGATACAGAGAGAGGAAAAAAAGAGATAGCATTACAGAGAAGTTAAGTGACCAGGTAGCTTATATTATCAAATAGAGCATGTCAGACATTATTTTCTGCAACTTCATCCCCCAGGAAATCTATTCTGAAAGACAGAAAATGTTGTTAGTGATGCATTCTAAAAGTGGATCTAATATCTAAAAGTGTATTTAATAAGGTATACCTTGTACTGATCCTCCGTTTCCAACAGTCTGCCATTTTGACTTAAAGCTTTAGTGCATAACCTGTTGATATTAATGAACGTCCAAAACATTCATGCTATGGTCAAATGAGTTGCTACAAATCTAAATAAGACTACCAGCTATAGACAACTCTCTCTGAATGTCTCAGTATGACTATGTTCAGAAGGATGTGGCGTATGCAACTTTTGTGTGCAGAAACTCGAGTGAAGGTAATTACTTCTTCTGAAGAGTCAGAGTTTTAGTTTTTTTTAATCTTTTCTGTCCTCCTTGGCTACTAGCAACTGTGTGGACAAAGGGTGGGGCTGCTAAACATTTAACCTTTAAAATGTTTCAAAGAAGAAATTGGGTGGTAGTCATGCACTTTTGGTTATAATAATATTAACCTGCGTTCTCATGTGCCAATGATTTGAAGAGTGCAAGTGTTAGAATTTGAACTGTAATGACTTACTGTTGAAATCGTGCCTGCTGATGGTATATAGGTTGAAGGAGTAAATACATAGATTTAAGAAACTTGTGTATCCCACAGGCCAAGTGTGGATATGAGTTACTCATGAGGTAATGTATTTTCGCTTTAATTTAACTTTGAATGTCTGAAGAAATTGGACAGAAGTCCTTTGTTTATTGATTGATGATGATGATGAAAGTTGCTTTCTCTTTGAAACCCCACTGACTGGAATAAGAGTGGGAAGATGATTCTTTTA
>NC_048419.1:4218890-4220245 GCF_013103735.1 Etheostoma cragini | reverse complement strand
TACACCTCCCGCTGCCCCAGCAGAGCAGAGATCATCATCAAGGACAGCTCCCACCCCGGCTCTGATCTGTTTGACCTGTTGCCCTCAAGAAGACGCTACAGGTGCATCAGAACAAGGAATAACAGACTCAAGAACAGTTTCTTCCCAAAGGCCATAACCACCCTGAACTCACACATGCACTGACTCCACGCCACACCCTACCCCCGGCCCCCAGACTTTCTTCTTCCCTCCTCCTGTGCAATACTGTTATATAATACCTTAAAGGACAATGGAATCTGTGCAATTTCATACAGTGCAATATTTATTTATTTGTTAATACTTATCTACTTTTCACACAATGTGTATTCAAAGCTATTGTATACATGTAGATAGTTGCTCTCAGGACTCAGGACTATGCCCCCCCCCCCCTTTTTTTTTTCTTCTTCTCTGCACTACCTAAACTTTATATTTCCATATTTCATGTCAACACTGTAAAGGGGCTTTTTCAATCTCATTGCACAGTTACTACACTTGTGTATAGTGACAATAAAGGCATTCTATTCTACTCTACTCACACCTGGGTTGTGTCTTTATAGCGCGGATCTGGACACAGCTTTACTATTACTCATTTTGGTTATATTATCAAATAAATGCTTTATTTCACTGTGAGCGCAGGCTTTTCAAGAAAATGTTTTTTTTTCCTGATGTTCAAGACATTTTCATTTTTTTTTAAGTAATAGTGAGAATGGGATTTTTTGAACTTTGTACTTTGGTGATTAAAAATTAAAGTATACTTTATAATGAACAATTAAAAAAAAAAAAAAGACTGTCCCTCTAAACTAAAGATTCTAACAGGCTTCAGTGAAAAATGAAGACTAAATAACCATGCTGAAAATTTACCCTTGGGCCAACCAGCAAGTACAATCATCCAAATCTGACCTGCTGCGCATGAATTGGGATATTATCAATCATATTGTAGCCTTTCTCTCTATTAAAAAAACACTTTGAGCCTTTTGATAAAGGCAAAATGGCAATTTTACATTAAAACATGGAATTTAATGCTGACAGAAACTACATGCAGTACAAACGTGCCATGTTCTATAGTGTGTTATCATTGTTGGATTAAGGTGGGTGGGGGGGCATTAAAAGAGAGAGCATACAACATGACTATATTAACAGGAAGAATGTAGGAGTGTGGCTTATGCAAGTGAAGCTGGGGTCTAATATGTGTGTGAATGTCTCAACATGTGTAAGAATGTGTGTAAAAACAGAATTATTAAAGTAGAATTCTGTTGGGGTTTGGTGTTTATTTCCTGTGTTATTGTGTAGTCTGTTTTACTGTATATGTCTTGTCTTGCAGTTTTTGTAAGGTTTTT
>NC_048419.1:4185725-4218790 GCF_013103735.1 Etheostoma cragini | reverse complement strand
CCATATCCTAGCTAGACTACCTGTCCAATCTGAGTTTTCTGTTGCACGACTTAAACAACTTTTGAACTTTTACACGTTCCACCAAAACAAGTTCCTTCTCGAGGCTATTTTGCAACGGCACCTTGGCTCCGTGCAGTGCTTAGTGCCACCCATGACAATTGGAATTGGTTTAAAGAAATGGCAATAAACCAGAGCACGTCTTTCTCCTATCCCAGAATACTGTGGGGACTAGCCAGACCCTCCTCCACAGCGCTGGTGGAGGAGGGTCTGGCAAAGCGAGACTACATATCCACTAATAGTAGATCTTACAGTTGCAGTAAAGTATAGCTTAGCCATTATAACCCTATTTTAAATCCGCTTCTCATGACTGTAGCTGCACCCACCCTTAACATGCACTGTGAGAATATTATAACTCCTTATATATGCATATTCATTCCCTGCTCAGCATACCACTAATTAAATTTAAATGAGTTAAAAAAGTATTTGCCGAAAATGAGATTGGGGGCATCCTGGTGGAAGAGAGGTTGGGGCACTTACTATATGGCTGCAATATCCCAGTTCTCTACCCTCAATTCCTGTCCATCTCTATGCTATTAAACTGTCCAATAAAAAGGCAGTAGTTCAGGTTATGACATATGAAATAAATGTTAAGGACGATAACTGCAGCCTTTTATATATTGCCTTGCATATCATAAATAAAAAATCTGCACCCTATATATATATATATATATATATATATATATATATATATATATACATATATATATTACATTTTAGACTTTAGCATTCAAAACACTGCAACCAAGTTGCACTATAGCGACAGATCATTTCATCCAACTGTTAAAAACCTAGTAATTAAATATGCTTTAATTGCCATCTAAGCAAGTCATATCATAATACACTCCAGCTAGTACAAGTTTACATGGTGCATATATTGTTTCCCTAATTTCAGTCGTTTTCAAAGATTGCCTCTTCTTTGTAGTCAGTATTTAAATGTTATTCCCTCTCCACACATACATTACATAGGGGCACATTCTTGTTCTCTGAATCTCCGCCAGAGATCGGAAGCTGCTGTGCACAGTTTTTAGGGTGTATCTTCAGTGTATACAAGCTTTATAAATGAGCCCTCAGAGATCCTCGTCTATGATCTGTGATGTCACATTGATGTACAGCCCGAAGCTGTTCTTCTTCAATGGATGGGAAACTGACTTGGTGGATTTGTTAACCATTATTTATCCAGTTAAACCTGGATAAGAACACATGCTACTGTTCCGCGTTATTGTACTTGATTCCCACAGCTGTCTAGTACAACCATAGTGTGATACTATTGATCAGTCTACCTCTGCCATTGAAGTGTTTTGAAGGGGTGATTTTTGATTCATATGTTAACAAAACAATGGCCCCATTGCTAAATGTCAGAACCTCAAAACTGGATGTGGCTCTTACATTGACTGACAAGTCTTTTTGATACCGCTAGACTGCATCTCAATTATTAATACCGGATGGTGGGTAGTGATGGTATTAGAGAATTGTAAACAAAGGAGTGCCCTGGAAGCTCACCTAGTTGAGTGTGAAGCCTCATTTACAAAGACCCAGTCCTTGTTGCAGCGGCCGCTTGTTCGATTCCAACCTGTGGCCCTTTGCTCCATGTCATACTCTCTTCTTTCCAGTTGTCAGCTACCCTGTCAAATAAAGGCCTAAAATGCCCAACAAATAACCTTAAAGTGTATTTTATTTTTTTTGTACACTATATATATGCAGTAGGAGTCAACTGCCTCAAAAACAATTAGCATGTGAAAATACACTCAGAAATGAGTGATCGGTCCCTTTTGTGCCTTGTTATGTTGTCGTGTTGGTTATGCAACACTGAACACCGCCTTCTGTTTCCTCAAACATGTCAATCCATCACGTACCATTTTACAATGTGGATGAAGGCTGTATAATTAGGAGAAAGCATTTTTCAGACGTTTCTTTGAGAATTTTCTGGGATTCAAACTGACAATGTTACAGTCACTTGTCTGCTTTTCCAGCTGTAGCCCATTAAGGCAGGATTTTGATTTTACACTCTTCTTACTTCCTTTCAGTATTATCTTTGTGCACTCTTTTCAAACCAGCTAGCCTCCCTTTAAAAATCAAACTCTGTTAGGCTTATGTCACAGTTTCCTTTTCTGTCCTTTCCCAAATCAATTATGCATCAGTGTGGCATCTCAGGTTTGGGGCTAAAACAAACTTTTTGGCTGTCTTTTCTTCTTCTCTACACAGGAGGAGACTGTGGTGAACGTTCACTAATACTGAATAAACTATCCAAGGGCACTGAATCTCAAAATTCACAGGTGCTCCCCTGGAACATCCAAATGTATTCAAATTCACTGGCATGGAGCTAGATTGAGAATGCTTAATAGGCTGTTGGAATTCTATAAGGATGTGTTGGTTTACCCACGAAAGTTAGAAATGATCTATCTGGAAAGAAAAAAGAAAGAAAATGCAAGTTAAATGTCACAGAACGATTTCTGCTCTTACGTGGACCAAAAGGTTAAAGGCTTTTCATCCATGAGGAAAAAGGCTCTCCCCCATGCATTTATTTATACTTAGGCTGTTATGGCTTTTTTCAAGTGTCCCTACAGGGCTGTCTGCACTTCCAGCACCTCTCCACTTTGACGCACCTCCCCTGGTGGGGCATGGCTGCACTGGCGAGCATGTAAAGCATGTCTCAGAGCACTCTTCTCGCTGCCTGGGGAACGACACCCTCAGAAAACACCTACATGAAAATGCAATTAAAAGTGTCTTTCTTTGAATAGTACATACTGTTTTAGAGGGACAGTGTCAGGGAATGTAGTATGAGAGCAACATGGTCAGGATGGATGGAGGATGAAGGGAGGAGGAGTGTGCCATCTGCATTCTCCATTTAAACCACTCATCTTACAACCATCATTTCAGCACTCAGTCTTAATTTAACCTTTTTTATTTGATGAAACACACTGACATCGTACAAACCCTACCTATTTATAGCTGGACTAAACACAGCCAATATTCTACAACATCCACCAATCTAATCTGTAGTGTAGCAGGCTTTTTCAGTACAGTTCATGGAGGATGAATACATTCCTATGTGATTTCATACAAAGGCTGACCAGTACTGCGTATGGCTTTAACACTTTATTTCTAAAAGATATATTTGAACTTACAGTTTGTAATCCTTAGATTTGAGTCTGTGTTCTAAATCATCTAAAAAGGTGTAGATAATGTTTTTCTATGAGTAAGTCCTACCTTTGAGAATATTCAGTGAGTGTAAAGTGGCCAGGGAAAGCAAAGTATGTGAGCCAAATATTTAATTGCGCAAATGTTTCTGTTAAGGATTAGTCGGTCTCTTAAGAATTCTTGGAAGGACGTTTCAACCATGTTCGTTTCAACCTGTTCTGTAGTTATGGATTTCAAGAAGAGTCTTAACTCTTTCCCTGGAGCTGTTGGATATGATATAGCATAGATTTTCAGCGCATATCCATTAATCCTGATCTCAATAAACTATCCAATCAAATGGCCGCAGAGCTATAACCCTGTAGCCTTTTATAAGTAATGGCAATGATTAAGTTGCTTCCCATCGTTATGTCTCTCATGTGTTTGCATGTGAATGTGCGTAAAGTGCATAATCAGGCAAATAAAAGGCTTGTTTAGTGACAAGGGAGCAAGCAAAACATTCCTCCACCTTGCATTTATGTGTCCGTATAATTGGGTGTGGAGATGTAAAAATACCTTTGTGGCATATGGAACACCCCCACAGTACAGTATACAGTATACAGTATAGTATTCGGTGGAAAAATGCAAGTCATGTCTTCAGGAGAATCTTGGCACAGAATGTTCCTTATCCTTTATGCAAGCCATTTGCAGATCCAGGAGGAAACCTTTAAGTGGCATTAAATAGGGCACATAGAGACATTGTTGATAGCCAGCGTAAGTGTCTTTGGGCCAGTGATCCCTTAGTTGATCAGAGTGGAAGTCTTGTATCCCTTGTGTGCAGCAGATGCTAAAAAGAATCAAAAGATCTTCACGTGTCTTTTGTCCGGCCTTAAAGCCTCGGATTTATACATTGCGGCAGTGTTGTAATGACGAAATTTGTTGCTTAGGAGGCTGTGAGTTTTACGTGCCAAATGGCTTTACGCTCCAGACATAAGGTGCTGTACCAGCATTTTAACAAGGGTTCTGAAGCTGAAAACACAGTGTTGCTGTTGTAGTAGCAGCAAGGTTGTTCATGAAGTCTTGTCTGCTCTATAAAAGAAAAGAGCAGGGATTCACATGCACCTTACTAGGTTTTGTGCAATCTGTGTTCATGTCATAATGTTGCTTGTTGAATCAAAACAAAACAAAAAAATACTGATTTAGTTACAGCGTGTCTTCGGTTTGCTTTGCTACGGACTATTTGTGCGCTGCAGGAAGGCTATCAAAAAGTAATTATCGTGAAACAACATGAAATTTACTTGTTTTTAGATTGCAGTGTGGGAAGCCATGAAGAAAGTTATAATCATTTAGAGATTATCATTAATGAAACTATTTCTCTTACGAATGCAGAGTTGCTATAAAGGCACCATACTCTGTGTGGGTGCTTGATTGTACATTAAGCACTTCATGCATTCAGTGTTACTGTATAATGCAGACATATAGGTACCCATTATATATATATATATATATAACAAAAAAATCCATTCTTTTTTACTGTGGTACATTTGCATTTTTAACCAGCCCCAATTTTTCAGCACTGTGCTGCTGAAACTTCCAACATAAATGGAAATGCGCAACATGGGGAGCTTTTGAGTGTCGCTACGAAATGTGTGGGTTTCTTTTGTTGTGTCATTTTTTTCCCCTTTTCCTCTGCATGAGAGAGCAGGGTGTGATTTGAGGGGAAGACGAAGTATGTACTTTAAACACAATACTTTGAAAACAATGTTGAAAAACAAATGGCAAAGCTATTCATACACATCAAGCACTAAACTCAGGATTTTTTATCCCATATTTAGTGACACACAGATGAAGCATGCAGTGGCTAGAAATGGTTTACACACCCATGCTAAAGATGATTAAAAAGAGGAATAAAAAAACCTCTCTGGAAATTGATCTTAATGCCTTAATTAAAAAAAAATTGGAAAATCCAACCTTTTAAGGACTCCAATTTTCTTTGTGAATGAATAATATCTTGTAGAGATTGGCATGGTTTTAATAGCTGGGTTGATTTGCAGTGAGAGATGATCTTATGGAAAGTTCCTTATGCCTATCTCTAGGTATGATGAAGGGTATGTTATGATAGGGGGGGGTATTTTAATTCCAAAGGCCAAGGGAACTTTATCAGGATGCATAGTATCCTGGATCCATGAAATAACTGGCCTTTATAAATAAAAATGTGCCTGCCTCTATGGGAATTTAACAAAGGGGTGTGTATACTTCTTGTATGCCCCCTGTATTTTAAGGATGAACATTTATTTATTTACATACATTATTCATTCCAAAGAAAATTGGTGCCCTAAAAGGTTAGATTTTCTCAATTTGTTTGAATTAAGGCATTAAGATCAATTTCCAAAAGACGTTTTTTTTTTAAAATCCTCTTTTTAAACCACTGTAACTGTTATTCTTTAGTGGTTCTCTTCCTCAGCACAAAGGAGACCGCTGTATTGTTGGCCACATGTCTGCTCTCTTGATGCTGCACAGTGTGCTCTAACCTTAGGTTCAGATTGCCCGCACAGCAAATCACCTTGTGCTTCTTCTGGACTCTAATTGCTTTAGATGCTAATTGGACTGTGGAAACGGTTTCCCGAATTGCATTGGGGATTTCCACAATCTGAATTCAAAAATGAGAGGAGAAGCAAAAAGGTTTTCCAATTGCCACAAGACATCTGGATGGCCTTGCCCTGAAAGCATATTCATAATTAATACACAAAGTGTGGTGGAAGATGGCTTTTTTGACTGAAAGGTCTTCCTGCATTACCCCACCTAAATATGAAAAGAAGATGTAAACTTGGCAAGGAATATGACATTTGAATTAGAGCATGCAGCTCTCATTAAATTTAAATTATAGAGGCCTAAGTTGTCTGTGCACAGACTTGTCACTAAATGTAAAGGACTGAAAGTCCATTAGATGATCATAAAACCTCATTACAAACCTCAGGTTTCCTCAGTCTGTGCGCATGCATATAACACATTACTCTAAACCAGGGCTGCACAATTAACCACAATATGGACTAGAGCAATATTGAAATTGTAGGGTAAGCCAATTTACCAATATACAATAGGGTGTCTGGGATCTGTAGGCGGTTCTCAGAAACAATGCTGGGAGCTCTCCAAAGTACCTACTAAGACCACCCACATACACAGTAAATTGTACATATTAGTTACTGTGCCAAGCTTGGGGGGGCAGTAGCTCAGTCAGTAAGGCGTTGGATTGGAACCTAGAGGGTTGGTGATTCTAGGTCCATATGGACCAAAGTAGGGTGGTGGACTGGTAACTGGTTCACCTCCTTGGCACTCCCAAGGTGCTCTTGAGCAAGGCACTGAACCTTCCAACTGCTTGGGGCGGCTTTCCATGGGCACCCCCCTCCCTCTGACATCTTCCCAATAGTGCATGTATAGGTACTGTGCATGTGTGTGTAGTTCAGGCATGTGTGTACTAACAGAGTGTAATTTCCCTTTGGGGGATTAATAAGGTATACATCATTATTATTATTATACTAAATAATCCAAATCCTATTCTGAAAAGAGTATTGTGGTGCTGCAGTGATGTCCCGGCCTGCAAGTCATTATCTGAAGACCAAAGAAAAAAATATTTCTTTGGTACAGATTTGCGCATTGTCATTTTTGTATATTGTTTCATGAAAATGTGAACAATATGCAAAAATGAATCATACTACAATTGCAACATTAGTAAAAATAACTGCAACTAGATATTTTCCTCGTTTCATGCAGCTCTACTCTTAATCCAAGCGCTCTTTAAACCTATTAGTTAAAAAATAGCCTTACATATACATTGGCTCACATTCACATATTTTCAAATACCTTAATCTTAAATGCACTATAATAACATAACGCTGTTATTTCCCATTGCAAATGTTAAGGCTTAAATGCTAAAATCATGAACACAAAGATTGTTTTTTCAGACCGGGTGAAGGTCTTTGATATTGTAAAGAATGAGGATATAGAAAGAGATGGATCAGTGGTGAAGTGTTGAATTTTGTATGTGGCTAGTGTTGTAGCGTTAGACATAAAGGTCAGATGGTGTTGATGGTTCTGCCATCGATGCGTTTTGAAAAGTATGGCAATCTGAAAGCAGTGGTTGCCTTGAATGACTACACAAAGGCAGAGCAGCTAATGGAGACAAGCTCTTTCCATTACAACACCATCTGTTCCACTGAACTATACTGCTGGCAGCTGCCCACATGTTGGAGCGAGAACTAGCAACCAGACAGAAAGGTCCGAGTCCTTGTGCTCTGAGAAGACCTGACGGAGCCAGTTATTTCACAACAAAAATGTAATTACCTAAAGTGAACTGACTTCTGATGAGTGGAAGTCCTTTGAATCCTGCGTTTTGATGTTTTTTTAATCTGACACACAAAGTGTGTTGATAATGTGGAATTTTAATTTTACTGAGGTGAGGTAACAAAGGCAAACATTAATCATACTGGGTCATTTCTATTTGTTCTGCTATGAGGATGTGATTTATTAAAGTAAATGGATGATTTTATTTACATCTCTTACTAATGCGTTTGTGTGCACCGTTGTCTTCCATACAGTGCAATTTTGTTACTGCAATACTATAAAATACATGAAAGCAATAAAATGTGGCTGTTGATTTGGTCAGAGGGATTCACCGTGAAGCCATTCTTCTACATGAAATATTTATTTCTCCTAATTCTCCTTGCAGAACCTTTTGAGTGGTAATAACATGTTTCTTTCCGCTTGGCCGTGCCAGACGAGCGACAGGAAGACTGTAGGCCATAATTATCCTGTTTGTTCAGAGGCCCAGTGCTTTTATTATTTAAATCTCCTAGGGCTGTGAAAGTGCTGAGAGGCAATTCTTTCTCCCATTTTTCGCCATGCTGTGTTAGTCAGTGTTAATGCCGCTCTGTAATTTTTTTGATGTTCTGTTTGCTCAGTGTTCATCAAGTATGTGAAAGATGCCGTAACCAAGAAAAAGAAGTGGCATGACAGTGTAAACAAATAACTTGAACAAATTGCTTTATGCGGACATAAGTACTGAAGATAAAAGACATCAAATACCCGTATTATTATGAGGCATCAACTTTTGCACTGGATGAAATGATGCCCTTCAACAGTGCAAACACTGAGAGCTTACAGAGATGGAAGTATTTTTCTGTTATCCCCCTTTATCAAACTGTGTGATTGGAATATTTATGAATTGTTAAGACCGTTGCAAATAGCTAGCTCTAAGCATGTGATAATATACACATTTTACATTTTGGCAAAACATCCCTACAATATATGTATATAGTCTCATTATATGGTATTTCATTAATTATTGAAGTATGCTGAAAATCTTCACACAGCACTAAAACACACATCATTTTACCGTACATGATGACAGAGATCTCATATACTTAAATTGTACACTTGTGTCTGCCATGCTTATTAACATTGTCGACAAATTGTAGTTTTTCTCTTCGGAGAAAAAAATCGGGTACAATTTTTAGGTTATTGTACTTGATTATTTCCATTTAATGCTACTTTATTCTTCTATTCCACTAAACTTCCAATACTAATACTTTTTTTCCCACTATATTGGACAGCTACTTTGCAGGTTAAGATTTCAAACAATTTCAAAAGACTTATGAGAATGTAAAATACAACACATTATTGAAGATTTATCCAAAGGTTTCCAATCTTATTGAATTGTGACCTTTTACAAAAAAGCACTGTCTAATTGGGGTCTCTTGTCACAGATTTTAGATGTCTATGTTAGCAATTCAACCATAGACTCCCCTTTAAATCATTCAGATAGATTCACTTAAATAACTGTCCAAGGCTCAAAGAGGTAAAACCATCCAAGACATCACAAAAAATAGTCAGGCTGTCACCAGACCAAGCCAAGCTCGATAGATTTGAGACTGAGCGTTGGTCTGGGGAGTCTGCTCTGTGTTGTCTCTGCAGAAGAGGCGTGACCAACGGGCATAGTTCAAATGATACTGCACATGATTGGATAGTCCTTCCACCAATCAGACCAACGATCCGGGTGAAGTAGAAGCAAAAGCGGCATCAACGGGTTGATGCGCTTTGGTGGCGTTTGGGGCCGCTATGTTGAATGTAAACAAGAGCCTTCCCTACCGTCATCGTGTAAACCCTTGTGTTGTCTTCCCGTCGATTTAAAAACACACACTTTTGTTGAGGCTTTTTTATCACTGTTTTTAACTTTTTCTTACGTCTTTGTCCAATTCTTCCACACTATGTAACACTACCTTATTAACATTATATTAGTTTTACAGTTATTTTTAGAACTCGTGATCAATAAACCTAATTTCTAGGAAATTAAACCTTATATTTGAGTTAGAAAAGCATTATTTAGACTAAAATGAAAGGAATGTATGTTGATGGATAATCACAGACTGGAATATGTCAACTTTTGCTCAATACTATTTCAAAACCAATTCAATTTTTTTCAAATGCTATAAAATTTATTAAGACACCCCAAAATTAATGAAAGTAGAGATTTGTATTAGCCAAAGAGCGTTGTGTGGAATCAATCATGCTATTTTGGGTAATTTCAATTGGGTAGTTAAAAAGAACATTGCTAGGAAAACGGGTCCACATGAGGCTTAAACCAGCCAAATCATGCCAGGTAGATGAGCCAGTTTGTGATTGGTTCCCGCTAAATTGTGAAGTGAAGTAGGAGAATTAAACATGCAGGTTACAGGTGCCCTGATAGCTCAGTTGGGAGAGCGGGCACCCATACATAGAAGTTTACTCCTCGACACAGTGGGCCTTTGCTGCATGTCGTTCCCCTCTCTCCCCTTTCACTTCTTTAACTGTTCTGTCATTGAATGCCTAAAATGCCCAAAAAATAATCTTAAAAAGGTCAGGTTTCCAGACCTAGCTGCAGTGGGAAATCAAATTGGCAGAAGAGTGGGCGGGGCTTACCCAGTCTGACAAAGACAAAGCACAGATTAGACATTTTTCAAAGAATTAGTACAAATTTTTAAACCAGGACTTGGTTTTTCAATCTTGCCTCTCCCATTAATCATAATTTATTTCAAAATGCTACTCACACATTACTGCACTAATATTAAGAAATGTTCTAGTGTGTCCACCTTCTGCCTGCATGTGTCCATAAACACACACCATTAGGAAATACTATGAGTCACTCTTCCTTTCTAAATTTCCAATCTCATTATGAAAATATTTACTGCACACCAAATACAATTTTCCTTTCTAGTGTCAACCCCCCAAGGCTTTCTAAGAAAATGAATTCAAAGCTGATAGTGGTGCTGCAGCGCACAAGCTCCTACAAGACAATTGTACGCGAGACAATTGGAAGAGAAAGAAGCCGGAGCCTGGGAGAGCTGAGATATTTGAGCAAGCATGAAGAAGCCTCTGTTTTGCTTATGCTGTTTGGAATGAGAGCCCAGCAGGGCTGTACTGTCTCCTCTGTTAACTCAAGTGTGTACCAGTAAGGGAGTATAGGCCATAAAAGGTGCTCTGCTTAATTTCTCACTGCATTTGTAGGCATGTATGCCGTCTTTTTACTCAATGCATTTTAAGTCCCCTATAGATGACACTTTTTTTTAACAAACTGATTTCAGCACTTCTTTAACCGTGAAAAGAATTTATGCTTTGTTGCCCCTCATTAAGAGCTATTCAACCGACTAGAGCTATATTTATGTCAGGTTCTGGCCAATAATGGGCTTTTATTGCACATCAGTCATTTAGTGTTGCTGAGGTTCCTCCTTAAACACAAATAACCCTCAGCTATGTCTTCTCTTTCTTCCGGAGGAACATAGTTTGATTAAAAGCAGTTTTTTTCTGCAGTTATAGTATATTTGGGGACTTTAGGAACCTGTGTTTTTTTGTATTTGGTTTGGGGATTTGAATGATTGATGCATTCAATTTAAATATGCATTATAGTTTGGGCTTATTTCTTTTTAGAAATTGCCTTGCAGCTTTTCATATGTCAAAGTTGTGTAAATGTGTGCTACTTGCATCCTGAGTGTACCATAAGTACAAGGTATGGTGGCCCTGAAGGACAAAACACAAGAACGTTTCAGAAAACACGACATTTCACAAAATTCACAAAACATTCACAATTGATGAATTGGTGAAATAAACATTCTCCAATCATATTTGGCATACAAAATGGCATTTAATGTGGTTTAAGCAGGGAAGATAGGAAATCTGTCTGCATTGAGGTTGATTCAGTATCTGCTGTCCACAGCTGCTTTATACTGTACGAAATGTTCTCCATCAGTTCATGACATCCCTGCAGCATCTTAAGGCTGCAGGACTGATACGGTGATAAATCTGCAGCCTCTGAGAAGTGCAGCGCCACAGCGCAGTGTCGTTATGCACAGCCGTTCTCTGTTTACCTTCATTAAAGCGCCTGAAAACGCCACCGGCTGCTACAGTACAGTATACTGTAACACACATCAGACTGCTGGGTTATAACTCAAGATTATAAAGCACTTTTACAAGACATCTAGTTACCAGGCTCCTCATAGCCTATTTTCTAACTTTCTTTGGTAACACTTGATGTCATGCCCATGAACCATAACCATAATTTGTTATGAGGAAACCAAATGACACTTAGCAAAAGAAGCGTTATGGCAACATTGTTGACTTCTTTATAAGGCTGTAACAATAACCAAAGCCATGATTGGGTTCATATCACGATTTTTATAGTAAGTCAAATAAATAAATAGCCAAAACTAGAACACACAGCACTAAACTCCATTATGGCGATGATTCAAGCATGTTGAAAATTCTTTGTTAATCAATTCTCTTACATTTAAAAAGTAAATGAAATGGCTACTGTTTCACCTTACTGTGCAGGGTCCAAAATTAACACTCGCCAAATGTGGGGGCTGGCCGTCACACAAATGCATTAACAGTGGTACACACACATACCAGCCACTACCTTCTGTTTACTGATAGCTAGCTAAAAGGCTAATTAATTAGACAGTAAGGTGCATTTTTTAGCAGCCAGTCTTCCAAATTAAAACACAGGAAACAGTCTAATTTCACCTGTCCAAACAACCCTTCTCACCCCAAACTCGTAAAACGTTTGGGAAGTGGCTGTATGCGTGTGATGCAACGAGTTGTAGAATGCACTGGGGAGAGCAGCATGTACATGAGGTTTAGTAGTATGTAAGGGGGAAATTCCGCATAGGGAGTTGGTTTGGGTGGTGGATGGGTCAAACACAGGACTTTCACCCAGAAGAGCAGGGTTTGTGTGCCTCAAGTGTCCTTAACCGTCCCGTTATTTCTGTGTGTCTGGGAAGCCGCTTTCTTCGTTATTCCTGCATGTCACGGAACAGTAAGCCCACCCTCGACCTTTTCCTAAACCCAACCTCCCCGTTCCTACGAGTCACGGAAACCTCAGCCCACCAACAAGCTTTTCCTTAACCTAACCGTGTCAAAAGGGACGGCAATAGTCCCGACCAAGCGCGTGTTATATGATGCTAAAGAGACGTTTAGCGTCAATAACAACGACAAAAGGCACCTGACCAAGTGTCCATATTTTACGAGATGGGAGGGGGAATGTGTTGGTCTGGAAGCTCTGAAACACTTTCCCTACTCCTCTTCCAGTGTTGTGGCCAGTGTCCAGTACAAGTCTTGATGTTTTGAGCATTGTTGGAGACATGCTGCCACTTTTCCTGAAACCGCTTGCGGGTCTGACACAAGTCCATGGTGTGTATGTCCTGCATGTTGTCAGCTGTGTGTCTACCTAGTTTAGCCTACTCTCTGACGGCCGATTTAGCTGGCCGGTCCTCATCAATATAGTTTCATGTTTCACGTAGCTCTCCACAAGCAGAAAAAAGAGGAGCTTGAAACGCAACCTGCAATGTGATCTTGTTATTTGGACAGGAAGGATATCTCTGGGAGTTGTGTGGGGTGTGTCTTTTCATAGCGCGACACAGGTTTGTGGATCTGAGTGTCACGCTTTTGGTTTCATATTGCATATTGTTACTGTTCTGCTTGTTTATAATGTTTTATGACACATCATGATAGTGTCATGGCACACTCATGTAGATACAATCAACCCAACCCTAACCAAAGAAATCATTGCCAGGAGCACTTCAGGTATCCTTTAACCACCAATGCTCATGGAAGGGATTACAATTCACTAAAAGGAAGAAGGATTATGACCAAAAGGTAATTCAAAATCAAGTCCATGCATTCAGGGTTGGTCACAAATTGTGATAAAAAGGCCTTAACTAAACAGGGCGCATAGTGGCTTGAGCCTTCCTCAGGGTGGAACCTGATCTACATTCACCTTCACCCAGCCCTGTTGCATCTAAGTCTGCGGCACATACATTAACCAAAATAGAAGGTGTGCAGGCTCTGTGCTTCCAATTTATTATTCAAATTTCAACCAAATGTGCAAAATGTTATACTGATGGTGCAATGCATGCTTTTGCACCCTTGAAGGGGCCGGTTTTCCACTTTGCATTGCGAATGCTGCACAGCCACTTCCCTCTGGATTAATAATGTTTTTAATTTGAGAGGCAGCAATGTGGCGGGAGAACATGACACTAGAAAACTGCACAACACTATCATATGTGGTATTGTCACAAGTAAAACAGTGTTGTCCTCCGCATGATTAGATAATAACATAACATTTTTCAGTCTAGGCTTTTGGTCAGAGAACATCAGCTCATCTAATAAACCAAACCCGAGAATCTGAACCTTACGGTGACTGGACTAACTTGGATCCTCATCTCAACAAATGTCTTCCTGTCTTCACCTGCTCAATGAAGGTGTCTCCAAAATGATACCAGCCTAATATTTACAACCCTTAAAAGCCATTTGACATCCCCCCCTCATAACCTAACGAGAAGTGTTTTTTCAGCAGTACCAGTCCACACATTTTAAAGAAACAATACTCAATAGATACAGTAATCTTCTTTTTATATCATATCAGAGTGTGTGCCTTGATAGTTAAAATCGCATACATTTAAATTAAAAAATGCATGCATTAAAAAAGACACATGATAATGTGGTTTTGAATACTTTGAAAATACTAATAGACCAAGTGTGGCAGGGAACATGTCAAAGAACAAAAAAAAACATCATGCCATTAAAGGTTGATATGGTGTTGTCATCGAGATAACAGCAGGTGCATTTTTCTTTACTCCTGAGACAGTAACTTAGAAAATGACATTAAAGTTTAAGACCCTAGGGTAGCACTGTCCTTTGGTAAATGCTGATACGGCACAATATCATCTCTTTCCCTCTAATGCTGCCTGTTTACAGTAGGCTGGGTAACAGAGTTTGGGATTTATAGGCAGTTGTGATATGAACGAGCACAAAGACATGAAAATGTCAGTTTGTCAAATGGTTCCTGACCTGGAAAGAAAGAGCACTGTTTATAAAGCAGTGTGAGGCTCTGCATTGTGCCAAATAACATGCATGACCACGACTATTATCACCCATGTATTTGAACGTGTTTAAACATGTCTTAAAAGCTTAAATGAACAAAGTAAAGGTTGTTATATCTTGTCCATATTCTTTGACGTTGGTATTATTAGGAATGAGATAAAATTAGCTTACCACCTGCACACAAGCCTGTCTCCATGACCAAATTATAGTTAAACGTATGGCATAAATCTGCATTGGAACAGGAACACAATTTAGTTAACTGCAATGACCATGTGTACAGCCACTCACATGCACTCCACATTTAAATCCTTTCCTTCATACAGATTACTTTGATTGGTTGTATGTAGATGTGGTCATCCATTCTTTTAACCGTTTGCAGCATTACATAAGAAACTAAACCATGAGACTAAAATTGAACTGAGCAAGCAAATTGCCTGTGAAATTGCATCTTATTTGTTGCCAGAGTTGACGTATTTTGCCAATAACTGCTTGTACGCTTTAACACCTTGAACCATTTTTACATAGCTTTGAATAGTAATGCACTGTAATTCGTAGGCATTCCACCTATTAATTGCTGGATGCACCACATTGACACACACTCAAATATACATACACACGCATATATATAATATATACACATATATATGTAAACGTATACATACATATACACAAACACGCACACACACATACATATAAATTACATATATACATACAGTATATACACATACATATACACAAACACACACATTATTTATATATATATATATATATATATATATATATATATATATGGTGCAAGAAAGAGCGCAGAGATCTGGTAGGGAGGAGGTTTGGCTAGATGGATGGGTGCTAAACCGCAGCGTAGAAGTTAAGGGAAGGGTTGTTTGTGTTTTTCCAACTTTAACTATTCATTTTGGTGTCTAAACTTAACTGTCGTCTTCCAGGACAGTCACCTTTGGTAGGCTAAACTCAACTGAATAGAATTTGAATTTTCTGCCAAAATTTCCCGCCACTATCCTTGGGCCAGGCCGAGCTGGGCACTTGATCAAGGATTTGTGTTTTTTTATCATTACTTCATTAGCCTAATTGGGTGGGGAGGAAGCTAGTATGTCTCTCTAGATATGGTCTCTCATATCAATTCAATTCAATTTTATTTATAGTATCAGTTCATAATAAGAGTTCTCTCGAGACACTGTACAGATAGAGTAGGTCTAGACCACACTCAGGATTTTACAAGGACCAAACAGTTCTAGTAGTTTCCTCCAGATCAAGCAACAGTGCGACAGTGGCGAGGAAAAACTCCCTTTTAGGAAGAAACCTCAGACAGACCCAGGCTCTTGGTAGGCAGTGTCTGACGGGTTCGGTTGGGGTTGAAATGAAGAGCGGCAATAACAGTCACAGTAAAATATAATGGAACAGTGACTAAAAATAGTAGTTTGTATTACTTCATGGCATAACAGGGCACTGAACGGCATTACAAGGCACAGCAGAGCGGAGATGTGATTGAAATTATTGTTCCAAACTCTTCTTTTAAATGCTCTGTTTTCTACCAGCACTTATATCTGGTGCGTTGTTGGCCAGTTTTGTCAGAATCCAGACTGTGGCGAAGGACAGTAGGCTATTAATTGACTGATTGATTGACACAAGAGAGTCTCTTATATTGTTCCAAGGTTTTGATTATGTTGCCGCCTTGATCTGTTACCCATACTTTTGGACTTTTTTTACACGTCCTCATTTGGATCCATATGCAATCAATTCCTTTCTGATTAAACAAACAATGCCGTTTATATGATTTGTCCTTGTTTCATTATTGATTAGGATATTTCTAAACAGATTTCTGTAGTTCAAACAACTCAGAATTGTAGTTGAGGATATCATTTATAAAGGCCCACGAATTTAATATTGTCGGGTTGATTACAGTTAATGTGTCGGGCCGGGCCGGCCTTGGGACAACATACTTGGGTAGGGTCGAGCTTGATTGTTTTGGCCCGATCTAAGCTTTACCCCTGAACTGACCATAACCTCAAATCCCCTATACCTGACTCACAGTAACCTTTTCTGGGGCTAAACTTAACTGTAAACCTGCTAAACTAAACTCATGTTACTGGTCTTCACGTGGCTTGCTTTGATTTGTGGGGTATCACACAATTGTTTGTGCATAAGGAGATAAATAAAGCTATTTGTATGTCTTATGTATTCGTACAATGTCATGCAAACCCGTTCATGATAATTATTTGGGGCTTTCCAATCTTCCAGATTTCTAATTGTGACACTTTGTTCCCACACCTCTACTGTATAATTATGTAACTTTAATGCTTTCTTTTTTCACTGCAACCTGACAAAGACCTCTTGGTCACTTTTCTTAGAAAAGAAGAGAAGGTTTTTTTTTGCAGCAGCAGCAGGTTAATTAGGTTCAACTCAGTGTCAGCACATAGCCAGACATCACAACATTATAGCACATATCCATGATTCACAGGAGCCTAAAGCTGCCTCTTTAATACAGCATTGCATATATGTCTAGAGGTATATTTCTGGAGTTACTAATCATAAGTCCTTACTGCAGATGGAAAGAAACCGTTCTTGAAGAAGGAT
The DNA here is from genome assembly GCF_013103735.1 of Etheostoma cragini. Taxonomy (NCBI): domain Eukaryota; kingdom Metazoa; phylum Chordata; class Actinopteri; order Perciformes; family Percidae; genus Etheostoma; species Etheostoma cragini. Next base: position 4,201,615 of record NC_048419.1, on the reverse strand, counting down.
TTCGGTGCACGGAGACATTGACTAAAGTCATGTCTGAGTGCCATCGTTTTCCTAACATTGCTAACAACAACGAGCACAATGTACACAGATGACAATTACAAAAAAAATGTATCATGATTAATAATTAATTTTGAGTCGAGGAAACTTTCATTTAACCCTTAACTCCACGTATGTTGCACAATGTTTTGGCCTATGTCTTAATTTGCTTGTTGTGATCCACTATGGTTAATGAATCTTGCTGAATGGGCTGTGGGACTTAATGGGAACCAGCTGTGCATATCTTCAGTTGCAATAGCTAATTGTTCTGATGATGAAGTCTACCTTGAAGTATCTTATTCATATTATTCTTGTACTATTATGATTTTCTATTAGTATGTGATGTCAAGATTCAATTCAATTAACATGTATTTAATTGTTTACAATTGAATAAGAAAAAATAAGATCCTGAATGATACAGTATATGGAGTTTGAACGTCACATTAAAACCTCGAGGACTAGGACTTCAATGACTTCAATTAAAAAGTAACAGTAGTAGTAAACACTGCAGCAAAGCAGGATTGGATTAGGTTAAATGCAAATTGGCAACATCTGTCAACAGTAAAAGCCAACCAACAATTTGATTTACACATTACAACAGAACGGCCAAATCATCTGTGGCCAACTGGACAGTATTGGTCCACCTGTAGTGCTTTCAGGAAGTATTTACATCTTTCTGTCTATATTATTGGTCTAACATTTTTAATATGGCAGTATTTTCAGTCGTCAGTTCCAATTTCTTTCTCTCCCCCCCCATCCCCTCTTCCCCTCATCCTTACATCCAAACCAATTACCTTTTTTTTCCCACACGGGTTTAAAGCCAATTAAACGTCAACAAATGTACACAAAACAAGAATCAACCTCCTAGTTAGGAAGGCTGCCCTGAAGTAAACTACCCCAGCATTTTCTTTTCTGGATTGGTTTCTGCTTGTCAACAATCTTTACCAAACATGTCTCCTGCAGTGACGCAGCGTCACACAACATGACAAAAATTGCAGGCAAAATGTCAAGGCTATATGACTGAGTGTAACACAAATACAAAGTCCCACTCGCAGTGTGTAGACGCTGCCATGATCATTACACACCACAATATGAAAGGTTCAACAACATCATTTTTTATGATTTCTGAATTCCTAAACTGGCTACAAATGATAAAAGGTTTTGAACTTTCCTGGCAATTGGTTTGGGGACAGAGTCAGTATCAAAACTCATATTTACCATTCATTTATCTGCAGCGTATTGTTACATTTATGCTCAAGATAAACACTTATTTTTTGGCTAAAAAATCCTAATGTTAAAGCATCTTGGTCAGTTAATGTCGCTGGACGCGCTTAGCAAGGTTAGCACATAGCAAGACGGGTGGAATTTTAAATCATTTGAACTCTCTGCGGAGTAGAAGAGTAAAATCTGAGATGTGTGCAAAGGTGAATGCTGCAAGGGTTGGCCTGTGGCGCTCCTCAGAATTAAACAATGGCACATTAAGACAATGCACTTTGATTCTGCGACTGGTCCTGTGTCGACAGCCTTAGAGCCTACTCTAGGTTTTAAGCTGTGTTGTGGTTTCTAGTGAGGATGAGTTGGGAAATCAGCTTATTTGGTTATTTAATTCCTGATATTTAACAGGTGACATTGTGTAGGTGTTTAATAAAGGTTGTTTGTGCGGTCAGAACGTAGCCGTTACCTTAGACTAACCTGAAAAATGAATCCAGATGCAATCTGGGTTTTGTCATTACAGCCATTTGAGCACGACTTTCTAAGTGAATTGTGACATGGGGGAGCACGCATTATCTAAGTAGAGCATATTAGTATGGATTTTGATGGTATGGTACAACTAGGAGGTAGAGTGGTCATGTATCAATCGGAAGGTTGGTGGTTCGATCTGATCCGAAGTGTTCTTGGGCAAGATACTGAACCCCGAGTTGCTCCCGTTGCTGCGGCATCAGTGTTTTATTGTGTGAATGTGTATCTGATGAGCAGGTGGCATCTTGTACGACATCCTAGGCCACAGTGTATGTGGTGTGTGAAAGGTGAATGGTTCATGTACTATGTAAAAGCACTTTGAGTAGTCATAAAGACCAGTAAAGGGCTATATAAATACAATCCATTCAAAGGAAAGTTAAATCACGTGGGGCAAAAAATGATGTAATAAACCCCTTTTAGCAGGAGATGGCAGCAAAATTCAGTTTCAGTGGAAAAAAAAAATCATGTCCCCTCCCTTTCTCTGACAGGTGGTGGTGTGTGATGGCAGATTTGTCTCCCCATTGTTTATCCATACACTGTACATTTGAAATCAAAAGTCACACAGTTGTAGACAGTCTACACACAACCTGTTGGGTTGAGGTCACATTAAAATTATGTAAATACAGACATATTTACATATTGATTTTTAATTGTCACCTACAGCATACCAACATTAACACTCAGAATGCCTTCCATTCTGCCTTAAGCCTCCTCCGCTGTATTCCAGTCTATGCGAGTATCTTCATGAATTATCTGTTACTATCAAATACACACAATAAAAATACAAATGAAGTAGCATTCAAGCACATTCCTAATGTAGTTTCTCCTGTGTCCTAAGGGAATATGTCTGCAGTTTACCTAAACATTCAATGCAGGTTCAAGTTAAAGAACTGACAAGATTTTTAAGCTGTATCTACTTAAATAATACTTCCTCTAAGTAAAAAGACATGTGTAACAATACATGGAGTGACACTCATCCTAAACACCAGATTACTGCTTTTCCACCACTTGATGGCAGTGTAACTGTGGACATCTGCATTTGCCTTAATGATAAAAGCAAGTCTGCTATGCTGTGGAAAATGTCGCCCATGTCACATGAAGGCAACCAGTTATATATTTGAAACATATACAGAAAAGGATATAAACTGTATATACTATATTTACATTGTGTATATATACACAGTATATACCCCGCCCACACTATATGTATATATGTATGTATGTATATATTTTGTGTGTGTTTGTGTCTAGATATGTGTATATATTTGTACATACTGTATACTGTATATATATATATATATATAATATACATGCATGTGTGTGTGCGTTTGTGCATATGTATGTATACGTATATATGTATATATACATACAGTATATATAGATATTTATGCGTATATGTATGTATGTATGTACATATGTATATATGTGTGTATATATATATATATATGTATCTATATATGTATATACAGTATATGTATGTATATATGTATTTATACATGTATGTATGTATGTATATATACATGTATATTGTGTGTGTGTGTGTGTGTTAGTGTAAGCAAGAGAAGCCCACCAAACAGCACAGCACTGTTTGAAACAACATTTTATGAGACAGTCACCATCAGTGTTATGAAGACTGCTGGCTAAGTTTTAATGTTAAACAGAGCACTGTGTACTGTGCTTGGATGAATATTTCATTATGAATGTCAACAGCATGCAGTGAGATGACCCCAGCACTGTATAAAATGACCAGCATCCTGCTACTATCTGTGCGGTGCTTTGGCAGGGATAATTAGATGAATCTCTGCCCTGAAGATGTCAGACTGTTCTGGGTTCAGTGGGGTGCCCAGTCTGGTGCAAGACGAGTATAATATAATGTAATTATGTACCTAGTATACTACCCAGTGAATGTGTTTAGCTGTTTATAGCTCTAAGTGGGCTACGCTTGGGGCATTTCAAGGCCACAAACTTTTTCTCTCCTCTTTATGTCCTCACGCTGTGCAAGCCTGATTTTTGTTCTCTATCAATTTTTAGAGGGTTGAAAATAACAATAAGAGGACTAAGCATTAATGATCCTCTTTAAATGGTTATTTTTTACTTTTGCATGTCAAAATATTTCCTAATTTTACATCCCAGTGATTCCTTGAGGATCCCTAATTTTAGTTAGTCAAAGTTATCTGCAAATTAACTTTTTGTGTCAGCCCAAGTTAGACTCTGTGGCAGTCATTCAGCGGGGAACGTGGTGAAGTTGTACAAGGTGTATCAGCGAGATACAGCAGAGTCAAAAGCCTGGGGCACACCGTGTATTAAGGTTAATTCGAACTGATTAGATTAAGCAGTGGGGCTGTTGCTGTGGGGGGCAGGAGCATTGTGGTGTGCCGTGCCATGAAGTGGGTGTGGTGTGCTTTATCTCGTGCTTCTAAGGGCTTGTAAGGGTGCTACTTCATCCTTAGGGATAGCAGGTCACATGAGTTCAATTCTTTGATAGCATATATCCAGCCGCTTGTCACGCTTGATGGGAGAGTCAAATTGGCAGGGTGTGGAACACGGGACACACTCTGGGGGAGGTTGGTGGATGCTGGTTTTTAATAATGGTCCAATACTCCTCACCATTTTCCTATGACTTAATGTTTATTATATTGAGTTTTTTCTGTGCAGTGTCTGGATATTATGTGGTCTCTCCCAGGAGAGCTAAAGTCTATTTCCTTGTTATCCTTCCTTTTCTCGTTTCCAGCTTTCCCCGTAAAGTTGCCTGAGATAGAATACTACGCTTTTACCTATCTGCATGTACAGTACATTGCACTTGTGTCTTTTTCTCCGTGTGATTTCTGCTCATCACAAGCTTTAAAAATGAAGTTCTTTTTTCAAGCAAGGTCCTTCCAGTGTTCTTTGTCAATCCTCCCTGGGCCTTTTGAAAGCCCCCCCCCCCGCCACTGTACAATATTTGCACATTTAAGAACACTGTGTGCTGCAAACCCAACTGAGCCTCCACAGAATCAAAGATTTGAAGGAGCACCCAAAACTCCCAAATGGTTTTTCAACACACAAAATCGCCTTTTAGATATCTAACGTCAAACGTGTCCACACTAGCAGCACTGTACCTGGGCACAGTGATGCTTAAAGATCACAGAATGACAGTGGAAACCAGCTGATGTTTAACAGACTACCTTTTTCACTACCTTCATCCCCGCTAAACCAAAGTCTCTGGACAGCCAAAACAAATTCACCTCCTCCACCGCACACCACCATAAATGAATGAAGCCAAACTTTCAGTCATGCTGGTCAATTACATTACTATGCAAATATGAATTTGGATCTGTACTTTTTAATTGTACTGTATGTTTTGTTTTTCTAAATGGACCTTGAGTCTAATAGTAAAAGCGCCTATACCACTAGTCTCCTTTTGCCAGACCTTCCTCCACACTGTACCACTAACTTTTTTTGCACTACCCACTCCCCGAAAAGCAGTTTCCTAAAGAAGAAAAAAGTTCAAAACAAATCATGAAGTACTCTGTGGAAAGGGAACACAAACGTTGTTGTTTAGTGTTTTCAGCCCACAACATCGCCTTCCGGGCGTCGCTGCCTGGAAAGCACTAGGATTAGTCAATGGTTAGGGTTAGGTGCCTTACAGTCAACGGTTGCAGTGCAATGGGGGCTTAAAACACCATCAAGCACAAAAGTTCAAAAGAGAATAAATGTCTTGCAAAAAATGCCAAAAAAAAACTTTATTTGAATGTCTATTTCCTATTGAAATCTTAGTGCATTCAAACGTAGAACTGGGCAGCAGCCCCCACCATGTCAGCCCAAACAACTTTTTTTTAATGGTTTGCAAGAAGAGTGCTTTGGACCTTTTTTCTCTTTTGAATCAAAGTGTTCTATACACACTAATATTACATACATAACTTGGTTCAGCAAGTTAGCATGCTAACATTTGCTATTAACACTAAACTGTTAAGGCTGATTGGGATGGCATTGGTTTGGCAGGTATTGGTCATAAATTAAAGTATTAGGCACAATAAAATGTATGACTTGATGGTGGTGCTAGATGAAAAGTGTGAGATCACTAATGTTATCAGGGTTGATCCTGTAAATAACATGAATATATGGATAAAATATCACGATAATCCATCCAACTTTAGTCAAGCCATTTCACTCAAAACCAACACCAAGTCAACGTTGTGGTGGTATTAGGGGAAAGGCGTGCTGTAAGCATGGCTAAAAAGGTTCATAGTCTCAGTTGAGTAAAGTGAAACACTTAGGAGAAAATTTCTACTCCTTCATACAGCTTAAAATTGACAAAAACACATTTCTAATATTCCAGCTGTGAGTCAGTGAAGTGAAGTTCTGCAGATTATTACCCCACAACTGTTTATTTGCATAATGGAGGTAGGAAGAAATAAAACAATGTAACAACTCTGATGAACATGGCTCCTGATTGCTTTTCATAAAATGTGCATGGCTGTGACTTAACTAATTAAGAGATGAAATCCGCATGTACCACATCCCAGAGCAAATAGGGAATATACAACAAATACATACAACAAAATGGAAAATAAATAATCAAAACTGGTGCAGGAAGGGAAATCTGCAGGAAATGAAAGTGCTGTGTGCATCACAGAAAAAGGAGGATGGAGAGAGACACCTGGTTTACTTAGAGAAACTAAGAGAAAATAATGAGCAGCTTGGTTAAGCTGACAGGTCTTAAATCTGTCTGTGCTGTTGTTTAGACATGCAGATTCATTGGCTGTGAGAATGTGTTGCAAACGTGGCTGATAAGAAAGATGTAAACAGCTGGTATTAGATAAAGGATTGCTAATTAAGACACAGCCATATGTGATCCAACAATTAGAGACGTGAGACTGAACTACCTGTAAATATCAAATTTTGGGGCGCTAAAAAATGAACAAATGCTACTGCTGCTTGCTCGGAGTTGGAATGAGAAGATTAAGAATGTGCTCATTCCCTGCTTGTTTAAATGGCTTCATTCCATTACAGGATTAAGTTGAATTATGCGTGGCCTATTTTATTAACTAAGATGCTAAAATGTATGCAACATCATGATGAGCAGCAGTGTGACAACCCAAAGGAAACCAGTGATAACAAGAGCAGATGAGAGCAACATGACTGAGATACCCTGCATAGGACTTAAAATGCCATTTATTGAAAAGATAACACTATGTTAGGACAGTACATAACTTCCCATACCTTCACATTCTGAATTAATTTCCCATCACTATGATTGGATTGCTCATCTCCTACTAAACTGTGTTCTTCAGAGCCAACTTCCATCTGAATTTGAATATACATCACCAAGAGAAAATTAAATCTCACAAAGACATGGTTGGATACGGATGGCATTAATGTTAACATTGTTTAAAATCACCGCCAGGAATGAAAGTCTTCACATCTCTTTTCCAGTTAAGCTCCTTTTACAACATATCAAGTGCTCGACTTAAGCGGTGGGCAGCGGAGGATGCATTTCAACGGAGCTGGATTTCTTTTCATTCTCTCCTTGGTACAGTATGTATATGTGATGAAATGACTAAGCTCCACAAGATTTTTGAGTTTAGAGGAAAAAACTACTTCAGCCAATTTGAGACTCTCTTCATCTGTAAGCTAATTTAAGCCTTGCCAACAGCTTAGCTTTCCCTTATTAGTGTTGGCTGCTATATAGATGCAGCACACTACCCCCTTTCCCTCTATTCGTCACTCATCTACGGCAATGCTTTGATGCAACCATGTGCATTGATCATTTCACCGAGACCCCTTAAAGCTATAGTGCATAGTCTCTTACTCCTCCGTGAGGAATTCAAAGAATTGAAAATAACACTGTCGGCGCGTCTACATGATACAAGCCTTACGTGATTGCGCATACACTACCCCAATATTTTATGTGTGTGAAAGGCCCATCTTTTTCTGAATAATCTAAGAATAGGCTGATTTTCCAGATAGATGTGCAGTGAGTAGCACCTCTTCTGGGAATTAATGCAAATGTGTTGGATATATTCCTTTGTACGGTTACAATCTTGAGAGTGTCATGTACTCTATGTTATGTATTGGGATTTTTTCTCCTGTCTTTTTGACACCCCAAACAACAGCACTGAATGAACAAGTGTCTAGAGATGGCTTCTGTCATTCTCACTTTTGTACGTTATTCTTATGGAAATTGAAAGATATACCTGAATCTTGCATATTTAAAAATCACAAACAAAGTCTACAAACTTTTGTACAACTTAGTGAACATTGGGGTGGTAGATGCACAACATTTGTTGCTTTAAAAAAAACAAATGTCTTTCTCACCTACGGTATTCACAAAGAATCTGTCATATTTTCCCACATGGTTTGTTTACCACAGCCCATACAGTTAGCTGTTGTTTTTAATTGATGCATTTGGAATGGGATAAAACAACAGTGGCAGACAAGGCAGATGCTTGTGGCAGAGGTTGGAAAAACATATTGTAATTTGTGCTATCCTGTGCAACAGAAACAAATGGTTCATAAATGTGCCGCTACACCAACTGACTTATGATCATAAACACTGGCCTACAAAGGAAATGTTGAGCTTTGATTTTAAATAAATGCCACTTAAGCAATCTAGATTCAGATTGACAGGAGCTAGTATTTATAATACTCTCCTTAAAATGAAGACATTGGTTAACACAAATAATTAAAAATAGTACTTCAGCTGCTCAGCACCCACAGCCATGGCACATTCTCTTCGATTACCACCATGCTTCACACAAACATGCTTCCAGTGCTATAAACACACAGTAGGGAGTAGTAATGTATTCACATAGCCTATTCTGTATGTCAGACACAATGAAAGGAAATCCAGCTCTGGTCCTCCTCTGCCCACAGCTTAAGTGGAAAACTTTAAATCTTTGAGCTTATTTGGAAAGGAGATGAAGGCACTTTCCATATCTACTGCACCACCCTAGTGTACGATACACATACTGAAACGCTTTTCAAACATATTTGAACTCCAACCGACTAGATAATTCTGCTTTATTAAAGAGTAATGATGCAGAACAGTGTGTTGACCGCATACTGATCCAGATTTAAAGATGAAGTTGAAAAGATCCTAAATCTTTTTTCTTTGGTTAATACATTATTAGTTATTATGGCCAACTAAAAACTGCATATGTACAGTACTTTGGTTCCACATGCTTTTTATTTTCTGCCATTAAGAAATTATCTGGTATGCTGAGTTGCACCTTTCTAGTTCAGTTGGCAATGCCAATAGAGTCTACTTTTAGCACACATTTTCACCAAATACCAATACGGCTTTAAACTATCAAATATCCTTTTATCCAAAATCTCTCAATAGTCTTAAATCAATTACCAGGTCTATACAACCACCTAAACCATTACATGAACCAACAGAATAATCCTCTGGAAAATTAAAAACAATGATCTTTATCAATTGGTATTGTTAGCAGTCTGTAGTTTTTTTCTTGTTTAATTTTCGCCAGACATAGTTAGAATTTGACAAAATAATGATGTAAGGCTCACGTTATGCCACATAAAACATGCAGTATAACATGGCGATGTAACACAATAACACAGTACAGGGCAGGAAAACCAAGAATAAGAGCCCGCAGTTTGTTTAATGTGATGAGTTCAACAGTTCAATGGTTGACGTAGTTCATCCAAATGAAAAAAACAAAATACACAACTCATACTTTCCCACAGTTCCAACTAAAAACTTAAACCCAGGAGGGCAAACCAAAAGGAATACCATTGGCTCAACAGTTGGGTTTCAGGGTCAGCATTGGCACTGCCAAAGATTGTATTTCACTGGGGAATAAATTAAGCTTGAAAGGGGGGGGGGGGGGGGGGGGGGGGGGGGGGGGGGGGGGGGGGGGGGGGCAATATCCTTCCCCATTGTTTTCTACACCAAGGCTGCCTATAGAGTCTATCCAGCCTCTTTAACACCACCTTGCCTAATAACAGTGGATTTACAGTGGTGCTCATAAGTTTACATTCCCATGCTTAAGTAGACTGAAAAGAGGAATAAAAAATTGTCTTTTGTAAAAAGATCTTAATGCCTTAATTAAAAAAAAGGAACAATCCAACCTTTTTTCTTTGTAAATGAATAATGCATTGTATATAAATACATGTTCATCCTTAAAATACAGGGGGCATAAGTATACATATCCCTATGTTAAATTCCTATAGAGGCAGGCAGATTTTTATTATTAAAGGCCAGTTATTTCATGGATCCAGGATACTACGCATCCTGATAATGTTCCCTTGGCCTTTGGAATTAAAATAGCCCCCGTCATCACACACCCTTCACCATACCTAGAGATTGGCATTTTTAATTAAGGCATTAAGAACTATTTACAAAAGATCTTTTTTTTTATTCCTCTTTTAAGTCAACTTAAGCATGGGCATGTAAACTTATGAGCATCGATCTAGCTACAGGAGCATAGTTGCATGGCATGCATTAGAGGAACACATTAGAGTGTCACTATTGTGACAAGCGGTTAATATTTGTAATAGGTAATAAAACTTAAATCCATCCTTATCCCGGAATATTCCATCCAGTTCCCTGTTCTTAAGTTTGTATGGCTGACACCTAACGTTAGATTATGTGTCTCCCAAAATGACCAGAGGGGGACTTGATGGAAGTAATTCAGATGTTTTCTAAAATGTTCCCAGTTAATTTTAGAGTGAGTTGATCCATGGTTTTCTTAGGGAAGTGCAACCATACAGTAAGATCTACTTAAGGGAATGACATTGATTGATACAAGGCCTAACACTTAGAATTTTCCAGCATGTTCTCGCTGAAGATTGGCAGCTACTTTGGCAACAGTGCTGATAATGGATGCTCACTGGAAAAAAAAAAACTTAAAGCAAGTCTCCTACTGGGGTTCAGGAGAACGGCATCTGGCACTGGTTTCTTTCTTATTCTCTATTAAACATTGGAAGTTAATTTATGGGATGTGAGTGCCCACCTTCAGTAATAAGTGGGGGAATTTAAAGACCCACAGGAAGTAAAGGATTGTATCCTGTAAAGGACATGTGGATCCTGTACCGATATTTGGTGGTTTTGTTGCTTCAGTGCAGTATTAATGGTCCTGAGAAAACAATCTGTTAAAACTAAGGCTCCAAGTTCATCTTCCAAGTCTTTATGATTTGATGATGCCACAGTTGTCTCCAGTGCAGAAGCCATCACCACAAGATAACTACTGTACTTAGTGGTTTTAGGACTCATGGATGGTTTCTTTGCTTTTCATAACTACAGAGAATGACGTTTAGGGGACAAAGAAACCATTTTTTTTTTTAACTAAGTGGTCATATTTAAGGTTTCTCATGCCAGTCAGTTTAAAAAAAGTGTTTTCCTTTTGTTCATTTACTTTGTTTGGGCCTTAATGTGCAGGATGATGTATTTGCTGTTTGCTCCGTTGCCACCAGAAATTCCACCGGATGTCACTCTTTTTGGCCATATGTTACTCTTTTCATCCAGATATCTGTTACCTTACAATGTCTTTTTGCTGGAATTTTAAACTCCGCTAGACTATCTGTCCAATCTGAGTTTTCTGCTGCACGACTAAAACAACTTTTGAATGTACATGTTCCACCAAAACAAGGTGCCGGGGGTATTTTACTGCGCCACTGTGGCTCTGCCCTGTGCCTAGCTCCGTCCATGACAATTGTGATTGGTTTAAAGAAATACCAATAAACCAGAGCATGTTGTTCCACCATCCCGGAAATCTGTGTGGACTAGTCCGCAGCAGCAGCATTGTGAAGGAAGGTCTAGCAAAGCTAGACTAAGACTAAACTAGCCAATTGCATGCACCTTTTCTGTCGCCTAAGTTCTGGACTCTTTCAACCTATCAGTTTACAAGATTTGATTAGGAAAATGAAAATATTCTCTAGCCGTTTAGATATATTACCGTATTCTCTTTATTTAAAAGTTTTACCAATTATTGGCAATGCTGTTTCAGCCAATGTAAAATCCTTAGATATCTCTCAAGGTATTATGTGAGACACTGAGGTGTTGTAATGTGTGCACATGTGCGTGGTAATATATGTTTTTTATTTTAAAATCCTTCTAATCCCCATTTTAATAAATATATCAGTAATCTAATTACGTCTTTTTTTATTCTGTGAATTTGCCGTAATAAACTTTTACTTTTACAGGCCTGAATAGAAGTTAGTTTAATTTGTTACTTTTTACCTATGTTTCTTGGAAGACAAAGGAATATAAATTGTAATATACTGATATTGTCTACTTTCTCATGCCTACCTCAAAATGCCAGCCATATGACTTGTTCTGCCATCAATCACTGCATTAGGATGTAATTAATATATATAAGAGTATACTTCATGTTTTAAAAAAATTAGACAATGCAATTTATTCCAAGTGCTCATACTGGCATATTCAGTTCATTTGCATATTTTCTGCTAGCTTATCTGAATTCAGCACAGCAAAACAAAATGAGGCCTAATTAAAACAGCAAAAATAATCCATCTGCTTGCTCATAATATCATCATCTCTTAACATCCAAAATATCCTCCAAACATATCACTCATCACACAAATCAACAGTCCTGTGTTCAGAAAAAAAACAATAATACGCAGTCGTTTGCTAAAGGACTACACTCACAGCCAATATTTAATCTTGTGTGCAGTATTAGAGATGGCATGTTACATTAACAATACTTGACAACGGTCTCCATCACTAAGGTCAGTTGTGGAGACTGCCTCTGCCATTCGCTTCTCGCTTCTTCTGACAACAGTGGGTAGTGCAAGAACTATAGTTTGGCTGATTTACTGCAGTGACACCTAGGGGCATCACTATAGATAAGTTTATTATTAGAGATGACAAATGAAGTTAGAACAATAACTGAGTTCAGGTACACATTATAGATTTAGTTTCCAAGAGAGGAATGCGCAGCTTTCCTGTTAACATATCTCACGATCATGTGAATGTTCTCAGTCAAACTCACAAGTTACCTTTCTTTCTAAACCTAATCACTCACCTGTCAATCTAAGTTTACTACCTGATTCAGACACAATAATGAGCTTCTCCTTGGGTATCGATCTCTTTAATGAAGATCTACCAGGATCTTTCTAATTCTTTTTAACTGCCCACAACCCTCAAGCTTTATCACAGCCTTCCCGGTTGAGCTCCACTGAGACACATTCCCACACACAGGAAATGTCAAGAGAAAAAAAAGACCAATATGAAGCCTAGGATACAGTTTAACAATCAGGTAAATTAGAAAAAGTGTGGACAGAATTAAGCAGGGTTGAACTTGTCATGGTCATTGGCCATTAATAGCCAAATTTCAACTTTTTGTTGATTCCCAAGTGGTGTAATTTTGTTTCATGAACATCTTGTCTGGCAAAGTGAATCCAGTGTTAATTACAGACATCCAGCAAGTGTAAATAACATAATGATTGGGTCGGGGAACTGCTAAGAAAAACCTTTTGCAGTGTGGTCACAGCACTAAACTAAGCATGTTTTATTTAAAGCTTTAGTGCGTAACTTTTTTATAAGTATGAATGTCTGTTACATTCAAGCCATTGCAAAATCAGTTGCTGCAAAGCTAATTAAGGCTGTTGGCTCAACAAATCACACTTTAAATTGGTGTTGTCCGGAGAATTTTGCGTGCACAAACCAGAGTAAAGATAATCAATTACCTCTTTAATCCTCCATGTTAGAAGGATTACAAAGTGTTTTACAGTAAAAACAAATAAAACAGCAACACAAAAAATACAAGGCCATATTGCTGGTTAAAAGCTTTTCTAAAAAGATGTCCAGGTGTTTTTTTAAAGTTTCCACAGAATTGAAAGCTGTCAAAGCTAAAGGGAGAGAGTTCCAGGGACTTGGAGCCACCACAGAAAAGGCAAGATCACCTCTGGTTTTAAAGCGCGGTCTGGGGACAGTTAAAAGGTCTTGGCCTGTAGACCTCAGAGAACAACCAGAAGTGTGGGCGTGCAATAGATCCTTGATGTAAGCGGGAGCTTGACCATGCATGGCTCTATAAGTACTGATTAAAATTTTAAAATGCACTCTAAAACCTGTTGGTAGCCAATGAAGAGCCTTAAGCACCGGAGTAATGTGCGATCTCCTGCTGCTCTTAGACAAAAGTCTTTGTTGCATTCTGTACAACTTGCAATTTGTCCAAAAGGTAGGGGTGAAGCACGATCACGGAAGGCTTGTATCATGTGGTCGCGCCGACATTTTTGTCATCATTACTTAGAATTCCTCATGGAGGGGACAAAAACCTTGCACTTCGGACCCTATTTTAATTATCTGATCACACAATGGGAAGCACGTGGCAATGGTGCGTTTAGGGCTTGTAGGGTCCGTGCACCAGGCACATGGTTCAAAAGGGTTGTACTTAGTGTCTTAATTAATTCATAGGTGTGTTTTCGGTGTAACATGCAATCAACCAATCAGAGTGTCGTCTCCCATTCCCTTTAAAAGCCAGGCGTGTTTGTACCATGGCGGATTTGCTTAGCATGAAGGAGAGATTTCCAGGAGAGGAAACTGATCTGCTTGTGTGTGAAGTGAAAGCACGTGAGCAGATCATATCATAATACTATTTCACGGCGTGATATATTTATTTATTTTTTAATCTCTTGCATGTTGTGTGCTGCTACTCGTCCCTGTGTGTGTCGCAGGCTCAGTGTGTGCGCACTGTGCATGAGCCTGGGTGCATTTCACTAATGTGCTGTTGAAATAACAATGCTGTTTTATTGACTTTAGACCAGGTTTTTGTTGGTCAATGGCAATACGCAAAGAATGCACCTGAACACACCTCCCTGCAAGACCAGCACGCCCATGGATGCAAAGATGCCCGCAGGTGCATTTGCTATTTAAATGACGTGGGCGCCTGATGAAAAATTGCATCGGTCTTAAACTAGCTAAGATATTTGCGTCGGGCTTTGCTATGCGCCAGGTGCAAGGTAGGGCCCATCGCTTTAAGTAGATTGGTTTGTTTCCACTCATATGAACATTCAATGATAAAGTAATAAGCTTTGGGTTGTTGGGTGGTTTGTTTAGCAATACATATCGTCCTCTCCCATTATTCTCTCGTTCAAAATCAATCTTGCACACACTGTAGAAGCCTTGGCACAGTTTTAACCCCTGTAAGTGTTATTCACAATCACATTGTATGTCACACAATAGAAGAATAAGTAGAAGGATGCCTTCTGCAAACACTTCTGTTTTCAATACATGCTTTCAAGTGGACAAAATAATTGTTGTAGTGTATTTTTAGTTCCAAACATACAGTATGTATCTTCTTCTTCAGATTTCAGTTTAAATATCCAACAGCTGAATTGTACAACGGGGCCTATTTCATGGGGTATGAACCATTACGTATTTGAAACAGCACATCCATGTGATGATGATGAGTCGTCTATCATCCCCAGTTTGGAACCCCAACAAATCTGTTTTCATAAGAGATCAGAAATGACAGGGTTCTATGTTGTGGTGATGCAAGTATCTGTGTAGTGTCCATGTAGCAGGCTTCATGCGAGTACGAGTAACACTGTACAACACATTGTCCTTGGCTGTGTAGTACATAGTCTTTTTCCAAGGTTGAGAGTCAAGAGTTTTGAATTTCCAAACCAAGTGTCAGTCACCTGTAAACTAAGCTCCATTTCTATGTTTCACTGGGGATAAGATTAACTTTAATGTAATGCTTCAACTATAGTTATGTCAGGCTATTGCAGCAAGATGTGTGAGCTGCTGGACACTTGAATTACCCCGCAGGAATGAATAAAGTATCTATTCTATTCTATTCTAAGATGCTATCTTGGATGCTCGTATGAGCTCGTATGAGCTCCAAATGTAAAACAAAACATTCCTGAAAGGTCATTGGAGTTGAATAGCCCAAAGCAAGTAAACCTAATACATCTGTGTGTGGTAAAAGTAAGTATGATGGAAGATCATTACTTTAGCAGGCATCCTCAAGTCAAGATATTCACTTTAGGGGCCCTCCTCGCCACTTATTTGCTCTAACACGTCTTATTTTGACATCATTATGCAAATCATGTGGAGGTGACAACCAGTTGATAGGACCCCCCTCTTACTGCTGCTACAGTAGATAAATGGTTCTGTACTGTACATTTGAATAATTTTAAAAACGATT